>NC_043753.1:21120077-21420077 GCF_902148845.1 Salarias fasciatus | reverse complement strand
CTGTGACTCCTTATCTATCGGCATACTGAAAAATGCAGAACAAAGATCTATTACCTTATACCATTTAGTATCTGGTGGGACATTTGATAACAACGTATGTGGATCAGGGACAACGTAATTGGATCAGGGACGACAGGAGTCCCAGCATCGACAATGGCATTGACAGCTCTTAAATCATAAACCAACCTATCATCTGTAGAATTGGGTTTTTTGATTGGAAGATTGGTGTGTTACAACTTTTTGTTTTAACTAACACTCCCATTTCTAGTAATTTATGGTTGGTTCAATGCCTTTGATTGCATGTTGCTTCAATGGGTACCAATTTCTGTTTGGCAGTGGATGGGTTTTACTGATTTGACTCTGCCCCCATCAGTCTTATGTCTTGACCATACTTCCAGTGACACTTGTTGGAGAATTAGCTCTTCGTCTTCTTTGAGAGTTGAATGAAGTTCTCCATCAGTCTGATCCAGTAGATCAGGGTTGTTGGTTTTTTCCCCCATCTGGTTGTTGGCACATCATAGTGCTTGATTCTTCCATTTCCTTGTCAGGGAAATCCACATACCCCATCTGGTATGCACATCATAGTTGACTTGTAGTTGGCATAAAATTGTTGGCTCCATCTATCTTGAAAGATCTTGGGGTTTTTATGCCATGGGTCTTCAGTCAGGTCTACAGCGTCAGGCGTAGCTGTAGAGGCCTATACAAGATCCATAGATACTACCGCAGCCTCCGCAGATGAACTCATTGCAGCGTGGTTGGAATGTCATCTGTCTCCACTGTCTGCAGAGTCTCTTCTTCTCCAGCAGGCGTCTCTCCTCTGCCTGGCAGTTGGCTGTGTAGCCCCCCTTCTCATCCCTCTTCTTGGAATTTGATAGGTGGGTGGAGCTATTAGGAGCTGTGGGCCTGGCTGGTGTCAGCTGTCTCCGCCCCCCGTCCAGCCAAATCCATTGCAGCATTCCTTGCTCTTGATTTACTGGCACAACTTGCTTGCTCTGTTCTCCAAGTTGCATTGTTGTCCATTTGTTTGTCAGTTCTTTACTCAGATCTTCTCTTCTTCTGTTGCTGACATCTTCATCTTCATAATGCTTGATGTTTGATGCCATTTCATCACAACATTTCTCATCAAAGACTCCTAGAGGCCACTTTGCCCCTTCGGGAGTTCTGTTGTTCTATTTTCTATACATTTTAGAATTTCTTTTTCAAATTTTGGGTGCTGTCATATTATTACCT
Organism: Salarias fasciatus; assembly: GCF_902148845.1. Lineage (NCBI taxonomy): Eukaryota > Metazoa > Chordata > Actinopteri > Blenniiformes > Blenniidae > Salarias > Salarias fasciatus. The sequence goes on along the minus strand of NC_043753.1, from coordinate 21,418,847 downwards.
GTGCCTCCCGTTGTCTCTTGATCCATTTTAAATCCCTTGACTCTTTCCACACAGCTTCTGTGTCTGTGGGGATAGTTTACATTAGTACAATAAATTATTTATTTCTTTATTATTTATTTAGAACTGCTGTTCTCAATACTAGTTCTCTAATATAATCATTAGGCATGCTGCGGTTCTCGGTTTTGTTCCAAACCCTTCTGTACGCCATACATAGATCAATTCGCCTATAAACCACAGTCTGTCATTGCTTAACTGATTAATTTCTTACAGCTGGCCACCTACTTGCAGAACAGATCTCTATGTCTGTCTACCTGCATAAATAAGCACTCTGCTAAGGAAATCCCCACCCTGCGAGTAGCTGTCCAATCACTGGCTCTCTCACACCCCCCTCCTGCCTATGTGTGAAATCTGAGCCAGAGGAGCAAGAGGAGCGCTCACCTACAGATCGCAAATCACCCGTTTCAGAAAGCCATGGCGAGTGGAGGAATGGAGAAGAACGAGAAGGAAAAGTTTGTCAAGGCATTTGCAATTTTAAATTTGTGTATTTTTCTTCATGTAGTTACATTCAAACCTTCAAAAAAAGAAAAGAAAATACATTTCGTTTAAAGTCTTTTTCTCTCTCTCTTTTTTTTTTTTTTTCAGAATGCAAAAATACATACTGAAATAAAACCGTAAGCCCAAACTGAGATACGAACCGATCCGTGGAAAACCTGTTACCCTTTCATGGAATGACTGATATCCAACCATGGATTTTACTGCCAATCCGTGCCGTAATAGATTACTTAGCAGCAAAGTGGCCCGTCTTGATGGTGCTTCACTTCAGCTGCGAAGATAACGCGTCCAACCCCCCTGCATTCCAGCAGCTCCTGATCCCCGTGTCCAGAGCACGTCGGGGAATTCCCCCTGTACTTGTTAGAATAACACATCTGGTCAAATGCCACAGTTTCTGAATTATTTCCTGCCGATTTTGCCACAATTCAACTTCAGTTTTCATTTTTATATCTACATTCTATCCAATAATAAGTTGTTTCATGCATCTCAATTTCTCTCCTATGTTCTCAGGAGAGTAATAAATACTCCTTATCACTGCTGCCTCTACTCACTAGCAGTCACTCCCCTAGGTTGACTCTCTTCTCAGCGTACTCTTTCACGCAGCCCTGTACTATAGGGTTCTAAATTCGATCCATTATTTTCTGCCATCATCCCAAATACAATTTCCTATCTATAATTATCCATACCCATCTCATAAAAAACTTTAACGTCACAAAAGCTGCAGTATTTAAATAAAATACTCTTTAATCATCTCATTTGAAGGCAAACCTGCTCTAACTTTTCCACCTTCTCAATTTAGTCAGGCTTCCTTTTCTGTCTATTTACACTATTTATATCATTTTGCTAAAATACCCTATGATTACATGCGCATTTTATTTACATATGTACTTTTTTGGCCAAAGTTTCTGCTCCTTTTACCATCTGCTCTCCTTCAAACTCTCACAGACAGTCTCATATGCACAATCACCCCTTCTCCTTTCCTCACATCTTTCTAACACTCACTTTCTCTTTTTACACACTCTCTTAGACATAGACACAATTACCTCCTCCGCGTCAGAAGGTTTTTTGTTTTACAACCACCCTTTCAGCCCCAAAATTCGCTTTGACGGTCCAGCTCACAGCTGAGCCGACAAATTGACCTTTGGCGGTAACCGCAGTTGGGACAGATCCATCCGTACTCGACCCTCTCCTGGAGTCTCTTGTGTACACTTTCTCTCCTCTCCTGGGAGGTTATTTATGGCAGAGATTACCCATTCAGCCCTAAGGTTAAATTACACAGAAACAACACACTCGCATCCAAAATAGTATAGAGCACTATTTGCTTAAAACAACCTCGGCAACCATTTAGACATAAAAATCATGAATAATTGTTACCTTAATTATTTCCAAATAAACCCTCACTTAACTGCAAAATTCTCTTTTAATACAGATCACTAGGAATTTAAACTACTTAAATTTCAGACTTATCTAAACTTTTCTTTAATTTAATTGGGTAAATAATGTGTGTTAAACATAGCGTTTTGTATTTAATATTCAAACAAACAAATTTGCATGCATTTTACTCCATGTAAAATTTAGAACATTATCTTAAGTATTGATTTACAGTTGTTCCTGTCTAACAAACCCTTAGCGGTATCCCCATCTCCACACTGGCGCCTACTCCTGTCTTAGGAGAATTATCCTCAAGCGGCTCCTACTCTTATACTTAGCCGACCCTTCTCTGGCCGCTGTGTCGCTTCCCCCTCAGAAGTTAAGACACATAGCAGCCTGAAGACAGTCCGCGCATGCAAGCGGCCCCTTTTTACCCTTAGCAAGCAGACTCTTTCTGCACCATGGTCGTTACTCTTATGCAATTTGGTCGTTTTTTGCATTCTGACTCCGAACTCCCCCTCTGATTTTCTTTTAAATCAAATTTTCTTTTTTATCTTTAAAAATCACTTTTTAACTTTAACTAGGTTCTTTTGGATTAATTTAATCCGGTTTTAGATTTCACCTGGGCAGAGACCAGACATAAGCACACAAAAAATTTAGACGCAGAATAAATTAATCTGCTTACCTCCAATTGTTGTGGCCACAGTGTGCTGAATCAGTCCTCCTCCACAGATAAAAATCAATCTCCGGTTACTCCTCCTGGCTGGCTCGCCAATAATATGTCGTGGAATTTTATTTTAAAAAAAGTATCCTAGGCCAGTCACGGTGCAAAAAACCCCACAAACATATATTCCAGAAAAAACGTAAAATCCTCAAGTATATCCACTCTTGGTTCTTTAAGTCTTCCATCGTAGTTCTCCTCAGAAAAATCAGGCAGAGTCAGAGTCAGAATGCAAAAGGAGGACTTTATTCCCAAAAACACCTCCTGGCAGTCAGGTTGACCAAAAGAACTGACGCGCCGATCGCTCTCCGCTCCATCTATTTATACTATTTCTTGGGGGTTCGTTGCTGTTTAATTAGTTCTCCGTCAAGACACAATTGTTCAAACATTCGTTGAGTCTCCTTCAAGACACAATTGTTCCCCCCTCCCTACAAAGGTCAATTTCCGTGACCCCTTGGGAGGCCCTCTTAGCCTCCAAGTCTCCAGATGCCAGGTGTTGTGCAACAAATCATAGTGTCACATTTCTTGTCTAATGAGCCTCATTTACACCAGAGGGAGACAGAGAGACAATTGACCTAAAGTCTTGACTTTTGAAAAAACAAACTGTCCAGCTGCCAAGAGGCTGCCGTAAAAATGAAAAATGGCAGGCTGGCGAACAGAAAAAGGATACATGTCTTTTCTACACCTGCGTCTACTAGCATACTATAACTAACAGAGACATGCATTACATGAACAATAGTAAATAACATAATATAATAAGCATGATGTAAAGAATATTATAAAATTATTCAACAGGAACCCATGGGTTGGAATATAATGGTTTACCAAGGCTTTTACCACATTCTGTGCTGTTTCTCTCCTGCATGGATATGCTTCTGGCCAGCCTGAATAGCTGTCCACAATTACCAGTAGGTACCTGTACCCATTGCAAGTGGTGATCATGTCAGTGAAGTCCATTATCACCTCGAGTCCAGGTCTCGTCAGATGTGGTCTCGCATTGTTCTCGGTAGGTTTTGTTGTGGGCCTGGAGTTGTGACACTTACATATAGTGCAGTTGGACAGTTCTTCATGAACCACATGGGTCATGAAAGGGTGCCACCAATGTTGTAGCTTGCGCAGGACTTCCTTTTGACAACAGTGATCTGGTTGATGTGCCTCCTGGATCATGGAGATCAGTCGGCTTTGTGGTATTGCTGGCTTATCGTGACTTGTCCACAGTCCTTCGTCACTCACCTTTGCTCCTCTTCGCAACCACATCCACTTCTCCTCAGAAGAGGCATTTCTCTGCCAGTCCTGTAATGCTTCTGGTGTATGTGGGAATGATGGGTGTCCTTCTGTGTGTGGACCTGTTTGGATCATCTGGTTAGCGTCGGCTGGGCTGTAGCCTGCAGTCCGCTTTGCCACTCTGTCAGCTTCTTCGTTACCTTGAGAGACCTTGTCTCGAGATTTGGAATGTCCCTTGCATTTTACAATTGCCACCTTTGAGGGGAGCAGCAATGCCTGATGTAACTGCAAAACTTCCTCCTGGTACTTGATAGGCGTTCCTGTTGCTGTAAGGAACCCTGCCCTCAGCCATTCACTCAGTGCCACATGTACTACGGTGCATGCATACGCCAAATCTGTGTAAATGTTCACTGTTTTTCCTTCTGCCAATTGGAGTGCTTTGGTTACAACCAGAATTTCTGCTCTTTGAGCTGATTGTAATGACCACGGAGGTCCCTACATGTTTCACCCAGCAGGGGTGATAAAATGTGTTCCTGTGCTGTCATTCTAATATGTAAAACTTGGGTCACTGTGGGTATTTAATCTGGGGCACGGGTTTGTGTTTTGAGACCGTGACAGATGTAATTATCAGGACATTGGTACCGGGGCGGGGAAACTATTTAAGGTGAAGCAGCGCACCTGCTTTTGGGGGGAGTGACGTCACACGCCATCCTGAGGAACTCACCTGCTGGAGAAGCGAGGCCGTGGAGCGTTTACCAGGGAGGATCGGCGCCACTGTGGAATATAAAACTTGGTGTTTTGGGATCTACTGGATTAAACCGTCATCTTTTCCACGGAGCTACCGAACTGGAGAAGAGGAGCTGTGGAGACCAGTGGACTGAGGTCTTGCTGGGGCATGAGTAATTAACAGCTGCGGGCCACTCAGTCGGTCCCCACGAAAGGACGTGCGACCCGGACTTTGGGGGAACTTTGGGTTGTAAAAGACAGGACTTTGTGAGCCTCTGAGTTTGTTTTGGACTTCCCGCGTTGTGCGGTGTTTTCTGTTTATTAGGAGGAGTGCTCGAGCGACGGGTTGCTTGATTTCTGTTGGGAGGGGGTTTCCAGAATAAATGCGGGTTTTTGTTGCCAATCTTAAGTTTGTCTTCTGCCTATTAATCACCTCTGCTGATTGGTGTCTTCCGCCCGTGACCTCTTAATGCGTAGTGGCAAGATCGCCTTGGAAATAATAGGTGAATTGTTACATGTTTACTCTCAACGAGTTGTGTGTGTAATGTCCTGTATTGTCCAGTTCTGTCTCCTGATGGGGAAATGTCCTGGACGACTGCGTAAGACGAGATTAGACCATCTGGTCCTTTGTAGCAGCATCCATCTGTGAAGATGTCCATATCTGCATGTTGCATGGCATCTGCGATCAGTCCTTCCCTGATTGTTTGTTGTTTTGTAGCTACATCCACGCAGTTATGTGGATGGCCTTCCTCCTCATCCAGTTTCAGATCAGCCATGTTGACAATGGATGACAAGAAGAAAATGTGTGGTTGATGCAGTGTCGCTTCAATCTTCCTTTGTCTTCCTGACGTCATGGAGAACAGTTCCCTTGTGACATAATGCATAACACTATGTTCTGTGTGAATGTGTAGTGGGTGTTTCAGCACTACATGTGATGTCTTTTCCACCAATCTCGCCAGAGCTGATGCAAAGGCTGCACAAGTAGGATGTCGTTTTTCATAGGGTTGTAATGCTGTGGACGCATACAAACAGACTATTCTGTCCTCCCCCTTCTTCTGATATAAAATAGCAGAAGCACAGGATGCCTTGGCAGAGACATCAAGGTGGAATGGGAGTGAATAGTCAGGGATAGCGAGGTCAGCAGCTGTGGACAATTTCTGTTTTAAGGCAATGAAACAGTGTTGAGCATCAATAGACCACTGAAGAGGGGCTGACAGGTTACGCATACCAGCCTCATTGACCATTAGGTGCAATGGCAATGCTAGAGAGACGAAGTCTGGGACGTGGTACCTGGAAAAATTCGCAAGGCCCAGGAAACTCAACATGTGTTTAACAGTGACGGGCTGAGGATGAGAAAGAATGGAAGAGCGATGGGAGGACGAGAGGCCAGTCCCCGCAGCAGAAAAGAGACGGCCAAGGAAAGACACCTGTGCTCTGGCACATTGGACCTTTCCTCGGGAGCACTTGAAACCTTTGGAGTGTAGCCACAGGACGAGAGATTTTGTGGCCTCCAAGCAAGTTGATTCAGTTGGCGCGGCTAGCAGGAGGTCATCGACATACTGGACCAGAAGAACACCGTCTGGTAAAACCAGACCCGTGAGGAGAGATTTCAGAATGGCGTTGAAAATGCCTGGGGAGAGTTCAAAACCTTGAGGGAGACGTGAGTAAGAGTACTGTCGTCCCTTCCAGGTAAACGCAAAAATGGGAGCGACTGCCGGAGAGAGCGGAAGACTGAAAAAGGCGTTGGCCAAGTCAATGCAGGTAAAGAATTTATGAGAGGGGGTCAAATCTCCGAGAGCAGAGAATGGGTTGGGTACAGGAAGTTGGGGAGTAGTAACCGCAGTATTGATGGCCCATAGGCCATGAACCATGTGGTACTTACCCTCTTTCTTCTGTACGGGGAGAATGGGAGTGTTCCACGGAGAGGGCTCCGAAAGTGGAACGAGAATGCCAGCTTCTAGAAGGCCATCAATAGTCTCCAATATCCCTTCCTCACCAGCCGGAGAGGTGGGATATTGCTTTTGATAGACTGGTTCTGGGTTGAAAGAAAAGGTAACAGGTTCTATATTACAGAATCCAATGTCCGTTGGAGAAGATGACCAAACCGAAGGTGGGAGGGAGTCCAACATGGACTGAGCTCCATCTGCATCAGTGGTTTCACGACCGTGAGATCTGTCCATGGTCACATGTTCTAGAACAGCATCAACATTATTAAAGTTGCAACAAACACAGTAGGCATCAAGAGAGGAGCTGTACAGGAGGTTAGAAATTGGTGTGGGTCACCAATCGGGAGCTTCCACACAGGACTTGGTGAATGGCCCCAAGTCTTTCGCAGTGTGCGTGGCGGCAACGAGGAGTGAGATGTGTGGGTGGCAGGGAAGTACCCCTGGGTCCTGAGGTGCCTCCATCCAGTACCACTTTCTTTGAGTAGGCGTAAGCGTCACTCCTAATGCCACGCCTGGTTTTCCAACATACATTTGATGTATCGATAGAGGCCAAACACAACCTGCGACCTTGTAGAATTCATCTGCATAGACCGGATCCTCATTCTTGTCATAGAACAATGTACAGTGATATGGGTCAACCAACGGGAGGTAAGGTCTGAGCGAGCGAATCCATGGGCGCCACAGGTCGAGCAGCTCCACACATGAACCCCAGGAGGACGAGGCAGAGTCGATCAGAGCCCAGTACACATCAGCCAAAGGTCTCATTGGCTCAGGAAGTTCTTTATTCGCTTCCATCATCAGCATACTGTCCGCTTGCTGGCTGCAGTGAAAGGTGGAGCCATCAGGGAAGATCAATATCATCCCATCAGCTGTGCACTTGATCATAGGGCACAGGCGAATGAGCAGATCACAGCCGAGGAGGTTAATGGGGCACTGTGGAGCAAAGATGAAGCTGTGGCGAGCGATTTGGGAGGCAATCGTGACAGTCACAGGGGAAAGAAAGTGCAGGTCGTTGGGCTTTCCTTCGAAACCAGGGAGAGAGACAGTCTTAGGGGTGATGCTGGCACCTGGTGGCAGGAGATAAATGGAAGAATACCTCGCACCGGTGTCCACCATAAAGTCAATGTCCATCCCTTCTACCCTCAACGTCAGACAGGGGTCCTGCAAAGCCCCTGTCCGCACTGGTTCAGGACCACGTCACTGTGGATATTGTCCCGCTGATCCCTGTGGGCCGGGCTGCTGCTGAGGAACAAGATGCATTTGGGGCACCTTGTTGCTGAAACCCCTGCGATCTGGGGCCTCCGTAGCCTCCTCTGCCTCGTGGGGATCCTCTTCCTCTCGGCCTGTTGTTCATGGGCTAACGGCAGGCACGTGAGATGTGCCCGGGCATGTGTTGCTCTGCACGCTAAAAAGGTCCCTAAATGATGCTATTGGAGGGTGCTGCCACCCTGTGTCCATTTGGAGAACAACATGTCATTGTGCACTTCCATCTTTCTCCTTATCAACCGGGATAAAGTAAAATGCCAGTGTAACAGGGGGAAAACAACCAAAAAGTAAGAATCGCTTATTTTGTCAGTATCACATTCACATCAGCATTTTATTTCCATTTCTTGAAAGTTCACATGTATTGAGACAGACAACAAAGTGAAATTTTCCTGAAGCAGCCTAAACAGTGTCTGAATCAGTATAGATGATTTCTTGTGATTTTGGGTTCAAGCTGGACTTTCTGAATTACATCTCTCACAGTCTTTCATGATTTCATCTATTTGTGAGTATTCAGGTGGTGCAGCAATGAATTACAATGAATACATCTTTTCCCGCATAATTCACAAGAGTAAAAATTCTCACCAGTGTGAAATCTCATGTGGTCCTTCAAATCACACTGTTGACTGAAACTTTTGCCACATTTCACAAGAATGAGGCTTCTCGCCTGTGTGAGTTCTCTTGTGGACCAATAAATCTCTGTGTTGCGTGAAACCTTTGCCACATGTTGCGCAAGAATGAGGCTTCTCACCTGTGTGTGTTCTCATGTGAACCTTCAAAGTACATTGTTGACTGAAACTTTTGCCACATGTTTCACAAGAATGAGGCTTCTCACCAGTGTGAATTCTCATGTGAAACTTCAAATTACATTGGTGACTGAAACTTTTGCCACATGCTTCACAAGAATGAGGCTTCTCACCTGTGTGAGTTCTCTTGTGGAACAACAAAGAACTCTGTTGACTGAAACTTTTGCCACATATTTCACAAGAATGAGGCTTCTCACCCGTGTGTGTTCTCTTGTGGATCAACAAAGAACTGTGACAAGTGAAAGTTTTGCCACAGGTTTCACAAGAATATGGCTTCTCACCTGTGTGAATTCTCATGTGAACCTTCAAATTACTGTGTTGACTAAAACTTTTGCCACATGTTTTACAAGAATATGGCTTCTCACCTGTGTGAGTTCTCTTGTGGTCCAACAAATATCTCTGTTGCGTGAAACTTTTGCCACATGTTTCACAAGAATGAGGTTTCTCACCTGTGTGTGTTCTCTTGTGGATCAACAAAGAACTGTGACAACTGAAACTTTTCCCACATGTTTCACAAGAATGAGGCTTCTCAGCCGTGTGAATTCTCATGTGAACCTTCAAACTACATTGTTGACTGAAACTTTTGCCACATGTTTCACAAGAATGAGGCTTCTCACCTGTGTGAGTTCTCATGTGAAACATCAAATTACTCGGTTGACTGAAACTTTTGCCACATGTTTCACAAGAATGAGGCTTCTCACCAGTGTGAATTCTCATGTGAAACTTCAAATTACTCGGTTGACTGAAACTTTTGCCACATGTTTCACAAGAATGAGGCTTCTCACCTGTGTGAGTTTTCATGTGTCGCAACAGATCACACCGTTGACTGAAAGCTTTGCCACATGTTTCACAAGAATGAGGCTTCTCACCTGTGTGAATTCTCTTGTGGACTAACAGGCGACTCGGTTGACTAAAAGCTTTGCCACATGTTTCACAAGAATGAGGCTTCTCACCTGTGTGAAATCTCATGTGAACCTTCAAATTACTCGGCTGACTGAAACTTTTGCCACATGTTTCACAAGAATGAGGCTTCTCACCTGTGTGAAATCTCATGTGAACCTTCAAATTACCCTGTTGACTGAAACTTTTGCCACATGTTTCACAAGAATGAGGCTTCTCACCAGTGTGAATTCTCTTGTGGACCACCAAATGACTCAGGTGCCTGAAACTTTTGCCACATGTTTCACAAATTATCTTCTCATCAGTGACCATTCTGACCTTCTGACATAATTGGGGTTTTTTATGGTCAGTTTTCTCACACATTTCTTCACAAAGAAGCTTTTCACATTCAGCCTGCTTCTCGGAAAAATTAAAGTTGTTCACACTGTTTCTATGAAACATGTTGAGTTTTTTCAGCTTTGCATTTCCAGTTGATTCTGAGTCAATGTGTCTTTTCACATGGTGGACTTCAGAGTCCTGAGAGAGGAACTGCTCAGTCTCTGGTACATCTGCTTCACTCAGGTTGCTCTGATCCTCAACAAAAGGAACCTGAAAGGTTTCACTTTCAAACTTCAGAACAAATCGTTCTCCCTTCTGGCTGGTACGGATTTCCTTGTTTTCCTCAATCTGTGAAGATTCTGGTTCCTCCTGCTCCTCCTTCAACTGACCAAGTCCTGGTTCTTCCTCTTCTTCTTCTTCTTTGATCTGTGGAGGTTCTGGTTCTTCGTCTTTGATCTGTGGAAGTTCTTCTTCTTCTTCTTCTTCTTTGATCTGTGGAGGTTCTGGTTCTTCTTCTTTGATCTGTGGAGGCTCTGGTTCTTCTTCTTTGATCTGTGGAGGCTCTGGTTCTTCTTTGATGTGCAGACGTTCTGGTTCGTCTTCTTTTATCTGTGGAGGTTCTGGTTCATCCTGTTCTAGATAGTAGTTTGTTTTCTGTTTAAAGAGCTGCTCCTCTCTGCAGTCATGGTCCTGTTGGAGCTCTGCAAGGAAACAAATGCAGAAGATGAAAGATTAGCAACATTATCTCTACAGTTCCAAATCAAAAAAACACTGTTACTCTGGCAGTCAATCTGAAAGCTTCCATTCAAAATTCAAAAAACACGATACAGTCCCATTGTTACTTACTGATCATCTTTACCTGCTGATTGATTACTCATTTGGATCAACTTTTTTGAGGCGGTGTATTCACTCACCTGCAAGATTCTGTTACAGTGGTATGAAAAAGTATCTGTACCTTTTGGAATTTCTCACATTTCTGCATAAAATCACCATCAAATGTGATCTGATCTTTGTCAAAATCACACAGATGAAAGAACAGTGTCTGCTTTAAACAAAATCACCCAAACATTTATAGGTTTTCATATTTTCATGAGCATAGCATGCAAACAATGACAGAACGGGGGGGGGGAATAAGTACAAGGGTGGACTGGAAAAAAACCGGACAGTGGTTATAACTTTTAATGTGTTTAATTGTAACAATTTGTTAAAGCTGTCGCCTTCAAATTAATCCCCGCTGGTTTGAATACACCATTGCATCCGTGTTTTCCAGCTTTCAAAGACGTTTGAAAAGTCGTGCGTAATGATCCTGTGCAGTGCATCCTTCGATTTTTGTTTAACCTCCTTGACGTCCTCAAATCTCCGCCCCTTCAGCTCTTTCTTCATTCTTGGGAAGAGAAAAAAGTCACAGGAGGCTAAGTCCAACGAATAGGGTGGGTGAGGTAGCAGGGTCATCCCATTTTTCGCCTGGAACTGCATTACGCGCAGGGCCCGGTGCGCCGGCGCGTTATCGTGGTGCAGCCACCACTCGCCATCCCGCAAAAGCTCCGGACGCTTCTGCCTCACTGCTTCTCGGAGCCGCCTCAGGACTTGAATGTCGTGGTCTTGGTTAACAGACTGCCCAGGCGGCACAAACTCGCTGTGTTCGGCTTCCAGAAAAAAAGATCCTCGCGGATCATTTCCTGCGTGCGTGAGGATGTGGGTTGTCCGGAGCGGGGCTGGTCTTCAGTGAACATTTCGCCTCTTTTAAAGCGCCTATACCACTCGAAAACCTGCGTTCTCCCCAGGACATCATCTTTATACGCCTGCTGGACCATGGTGAGTGTTTCTGACGCTGTTTTTCCCAGCAAAAAAAAAAAATCTGATGCTTGCGCACTGATCGCGTTTAGTGATGTGTTCTGTCGTTTTGTGCTTTTCCGAAGAAGCAGGTCCCGCTGTGTTGATGTTAGCGCTGTTTGGGCTTTCCCTGTGTAACTTTGTGAGACAATACTTTGCAGAGATCTGCACGAGAACATGCTGTAGCGAGATTTAACAACCAGAAATCTGAAATCACTCGTTTTAATTTTGAAACCCTTACAGTTGCATATTTTTTTTCAGGGTTTGATTTTTCTTGTTAACAAGATTTACTGGGTTTTTTTTTTGTTTGTTTGTTTTTTTTTTTACTTTCTTTTCTGAATTTGTAACTACCGGTACCCCAAGTTGCCTTTTTGGACATACCTGCATACATTCGTACAGATCACACTTGCCTAGAGAGATGAGTTCATTGCAGTGTCATATAAAATCAACAAAAATGATAATATTAAAGCAAACAGAGTTCTGGTATCGGAATAGTATCGGTATCGGCAGATAATCAAATTCAGGTATCGGGATCGGATCGGAAGTGAAAAAATGCGGATCAGTGCATCCCTATAATCAGAGAGGTAAAAAAGAACCCCAGAGTGTCTGCTAAAGACTTACAGAAATCACTGGCACAGTCCAATATCTCTGTGCACTCTAGGGATGCAAATTATCGAGTAATTCATTAATCAATAGTTGTTTCATCTTATCAATCGATTATCGATTAATTGATAAGCGGCAAGTTTTCAGCGAAGCTGAATTTCTCTCTGAATCAACAGGTTCCTTTCAACAAAAATGCTGTCTTTCTTATTAAAGAGAAAATGTAAATCATATTCCTTAATCAAAGGTTTATTCTTAACAGAACAACAAGTTCACAAATGGAACAATGCAACAACAACAAGGGTACTTTCAGGGTACTTGAAACATGAAAATAAATAAGTGCACTGTCCGTTACAAAAATAAATAGAACAAAAATGAATGTGACTATCTTGAAAATAAATTAATGCACTGTCTCTTATTTAGCAGTATAAAATACATAAAATAAATTCTGAAAAGAAATCAAGGTGTCACAATTAGACATTTAGCAGCGTTTATAATCCACCTTTGACATAAAATACAGGCTGCTCGTAAACCACTAAAAACATACCTGACAATAATGGATGTGGCCATAAACAAAACAAAAAAACATCCATGCCATGGTGGTGCTCACTGTACAGTGTGAGACTCATTTGTTTTTGTTTAAAAATATGAGCATATCGACATGGTCTGGAGTGAGCCTTGTGCGCAGCGTAGCACAGCTCCCTGGACTGGCTCTGCATGGACATGCTCTTGATGGTCTCCAGTGGCATCGGCTGATGTGGAGCTCCCACGTCCTGCTTCTTCTTCTGTCAGCACTTGAAGCAGTTTGGCATGAGCTTCAATTCTCTTTGGTAGGGTCAAAAATCCCAGGTGCTTGTGCCTTGGATCCAGCATGGTGGCTAGCATTGGTGGTGTTGACGTCAGATCATCAGAAGCAATCTGTGAAGAAAAAGAAGTTAAAATGAAATGTAATTTTGTTCTTAATCATCTGCTTTTAACAGGTTTAAAAGCAAATGAACAGGCTTTTAAGTGTTTTATCATCTAATTAATTAACCACTATTAAGCATTAATGGATTGCACTATTAATATTATTCAAAACGGCAATTGAGAAACAATGAGCTCTGTGTGCAATGCATGGTCTGTAGTTAAAAATTTCTGCAATTTAATTAATGAATCTCGCTTACCTTCATCCTTTCAGCCAGTGAAGTGTGCACCCGGGACTTGAACTCCCCCACTTTGCTGGTGTCGCCGTCATCTGTCTGGAGATGGATGTTGATCAGGCTGAAGGTGATGGGATAAGTGTCTGATATAGACACCTCAGTCTCGGTTGACATGACTGTTGTTGCGCACTTCAGTGTTGCCAGCACCGGAGCCACATCCTCCATCAGCTGCCAGTACTCGTCTTTCAGCTCCAGCGTCCTCGCATCTGCCAGTCTGGTTACAGTGCGGTCTGACAGCACAGCACACATGGCCCACCGCTGCTCCGTCAGTCTGTTAAACATGTCACTGACCGAATTCCACCTGGTTTTACAGGATTGGATGAGTTTGTGAGATGGCAGCTGCATCTGTTGCTGTTTTGCTGCGAGCGCTTTGTTTGCTATATTACTGTGATGGAAGTGTTGTACGAGCCAGCTTGCAGCTGCAATGACTTGGTTCATGGAGGTGGTGAAACCGTCATTAATGGCCAGCTGCAGGGTGTGAGCGAAACATGGAACTGAGTGCCAACTGACTCGTGTGGGACTGTTTGCTGAGACAATATTCCGTGCATTGTCGTGTACACAAGCAACTACACGCCCGGTGAGCCCCCATGTTTCCACAGCTGGGTTCAACTTGTCAGCTAAATTGTCAGCTGTATGTCTCACTGGCAGGCTCTCCGTGAGTAGGACTGCTGACTTAACCTGCCAATACTCTTCAATGTATTGGCATGTCACTGTGATGTAGCTTTCTGTGTTCAGGGAAGTCCAACAGTCCGTTGTGAGGGCCACATTCGCAGTTGCAAGTTGTGTTTTTAACTCCGCCTTCTTCCTTGCGCAGTTTGCTTCCATGCGGGTGGTTATTGTTGTTCTTGAGGGAATATCGTATCCTGGCTCGATGTACTTTATTAACTCTCTAAATCCCTTTCCCTCAACGACATTTAATGGCAGCATATCTGTAGTGACCATCTCACATATCCGCTGGGTAATGCCCTCTGCCTTCGTGGAGTCACATACACGTCGTCCAAACGCTGCGGTCGGCTGAGAGCTACTCGCTTCCTGCAGCACGGCTGAATGTGACGTATTTAGATGGTAATTGAGCGATGTTGTGGAGGCGTTGTATTTTAAAATACTCCCGCATATTGTGCATTTGGCTTCTTTATTGTCATTTACCAACTTAAAGTGGTTCCATACTGTGCTCCGTTTTGTCCTCTTCATCCTGTCAACTTGCCGCTTCTCGTTCGTCTCTTGTGTTGTTGAGAGAGCAGCTTCTTCTGTGTTCTAGCATGTGTGTGTCAAGGACGCCTGGCGTCAAGCACGCCCTCATGCGGGCTGGCGGGGAATTACGGGTCAAAACGCAATTAATTGCAAGTAATTTATTTTAAAGCTATATTGCGAAACTTCAGTCGCCCTCTAGCGGAATTCTGTGTTCTTACAACAATAAAGCCGGCGCTTCCACATGACGTACGCCCAGGTGTCCCCGGTGCCCCCCCCCCCCCCAACCTGTCAAGGTGATTCGTGTTTCCACAGCGCGAATCACGTTGGAAACGGTTTTTATTCTGTGTGAATAAGGACAGCTGGTGAAAAAAAAGGATGGACTCTTCCGAAGAGGTAATTATTGTTTTCTTTTTTTTTTGCCACAGAAACGCAAATAGCTTATTAAAACGGGAAACAAGGTGCCTGCTAATTTGTAACCGACAGGTTAGTGGATGAAAAGACCCAGTGGTCGTCAGCGGAAATCATTTGTTGTCCGTTGGGCTGCAGTAGCTGCTTCTTGATGAAAAACGGAGTGTTACACACAAAGTACAGTGTTTCCTGCAGGAAAAGAGTTTGGCCGGGGGCGGGGTGGGGGGAGCGTGTGGTGTCGCTGCTAACGGCTAACGCTGCTAACGCTGCCGGTGTTCGACCGTCGGAGAGTTTTTTTTTTCCTCCTCCTCTCCGTTGTCCGGGTGCTGCACAATTTATCGCGGGCAGCGCCTGGACTGAAAAGGTCTGGCAGAAACCCTGAAGTAGCATGTCGCTTCCTCGGTCTGCCTGAGCCTGTTGCTATGAGACCCTCCGCGCGTCCTCCCCCTCCCTTCTTGTTGTGACGTGAAATGCGTAATTTCCTGCGTGCACCACACCGCTGCTAGCACACCGATCCGCAAAGAATCTGGTCTTTTGAGTCCAGGAACTACTTGTGATACAGTTTAACTAACGATCGTTCAGTTCTTCTCTTTTACTGAAAATGACGGTGCATCGCATCATTGAACATATCACCACTTCTTGCTGCTAACGCTCTGTTTCTAACAACATGCAGAGAGAGCCTGCACAAAATATTAAATGTGATGGTTCAGTTACTTATTCCTCCCCCTTCTGTCATTGTTTGCATGCTATCCTCATTAAGATATGAAAACCTATAAATGTTTGGGTGGTTTTAGTTAAAGCAGACACTGTTTTTTCATTTGTGTGATTTTGACAAAGATCAGATCACATTTGTGGTGATTTTATGCAGAAATGTGAGAAATTCCAAAAGGTTCAGATACTTTTTCATACCACTGTAATTGTTTACTACACTACCTGAGGTGGAGGGATAATGAGACATCCTGCTTTTAAATGTTGCCAGGAAATGCCTCTTCAAACAACATCAACCTCCACAACTTCACTGGGCAGACCAGTGAGGGGAAAAGTAGTCATAGTTCAATCAAACACGTCTGCTCACAGCGCCATAATGATGGAGAAGCTCCAGCAGCCACATTCATGTGTTCATTCACACGTTTCCAAACCTGCTCTGTGTGACTTGATTTGAGGATTCCAGTTGATTTCCAGCATTCTGCGTTGACGACCAATCTCCTCCTCGTACTGAACCACAGTTGGTTAAAACAGGGTGAATATTTCCTCAGCAGCAGCAGTTAGTCTCTGGGTGGTCAAGTCTCTCACAGAGTGGTTGGAGCTCGTCTGCTGGTTACCACTGTATTGCTGTGGACTCTCTGGAGGGAAACAAGACAAAAGTCACTGATGTGATGGAAGTGAAGGTTTTACAGTGATGGGTGGATGAAACAGGACAGGACACTCTGAAATCAGAAACATTCAAAAACAGAAAAAAATCTGCTCATTTCAGTAAAACTGAAAGTACCTGTGGGGTTGAAAGGAAAAATGGGAAAACTGTCTGGATGCAACATTGCTTTCTCTGAGATCTGAAACCTTTGTGGGAAGTTTCCAATATGATAGGGTTCAGATTTTTCTTCCGAGCAACACCTGAACGCATCATTACTCCAAACGATTTACTGAAATGTCTGTATAATAAACGTGAACCGTTAAATCTACACAGACGCGTGTTATCTCAGATTGAGTGTAAATAAATCACTTCCTCAGCTTGCAAACGGCTCAAACACCGTTTCCTCTGTTTCTGATACAGAAGCTGTTTAATACTGAAGGTTTCTGTTACTTCACTGTGAACAAGAACTGCAGCTGCAGCCTCGTTTCTGTCTGCCAGCTTTAAAATAAATGTAACGATCCTCCAGCAGTCACATTCATGTGTTCATTCTCACGTTTCCATACCTGTTCTGTGGAAGCTGATTTGAGATTTCCAGTTGATTTCCAGAAGTTTTCTCTGTCGATAAATCTCCTCCTCGAACTGGACGATAGTTTGTTGAAACACGGTGAATATTTCTCCAGCAGCAGCAGTTAGTCGTTGCTTGATAAACTCTCTCAAAGCCTGAACTGAACTCAGTGTTGCTGCAGGAGATGAAATATTTCCTCTGAGAGACAAAGCAACACAGCCGCCGTTACTTCTTCTTCTCCCTCTTCTTCTTCTTCTTCTTTTCCTCCTTCTTCTTCTTCTTCTGTTCCTTTCCGGCAGGCTGTACACATATCCAGTGTAATGCTGCCCTCTTCTGTTCAAAGAATTACTCGCAGTACTTTATATTCTTGGGTGAAGGTTGGTGGAAAGAAGGAATCTTGCAATAGCCTTTTCTATGTCTCGTGAATTTATTCTATAGGCAAATATTGACTTAATTGAAAATACAGTAATTTTAATCTTTGAAAGGTCTTTATACAAAGCCTCTCTTTCTGCAGAGTACTGACCACAAGATAAAAACACATGTGCACCAGTCTCTAATTTCCCACATTGACATTTCCCATCTGGGTGCTTTCCCATTACATTTAAACAAGTTGCGAGACCACAATGCCCCAGTCTTAATCTGGTTATTTTTACTTGGTTAATTCGAGAAGAAAATGAAGCAAACCTGGTATTCTGCACTATGGGTTGACTCTTAAAGTAATGCCTTCCCCTGGTCTCTGTTTCCCACTCCCTTTGCCACTGCTTCTGCACAGCACTTTTGGTAATACTAAAACACTCCATCTTCCCCAAACAGAGGTTGTACTCAATTTCCTTACATACAAGTGACTGTTTATCAAGAGAGTCAGCTGCTTCGTTTCCTGCTATCCCTGAATGAGATAGGATCCAGCAAAATATTACACTGCAGTCCATGGACTCTATTCTATGAAGGCAACTCAACATTTCCAAAATGACATCTGCCGTAGCCCCAGCTGGACCAGCAGAGACCGCCTGTAAGGCAGACACAGAATCTGAATATACGCTTCCGAATTGTTCCTTTCAATCCATTCTAAGGCCCACCAAATGGCTAACAGCTCAGTAGTAAACACTGATATACACTGTTAGAAATTTTCCCGTAAATAAACAGTAAAGAGCTGGCAGCTTGGTTGCCATTATTTTACTGTAAAATTAACAGCTTTTTCCTGTTGCATAATTTTACAGTTTTGTACTGTAAATATAAAAACAAGTGTGTACTGTAAAAACACAGTAAAGAACTGGCAGCTGGGTTGCCATTATTGTACCGTAAAATTTACATATTTTAATTGTTACTTAATTTACAGATTTGTCCTGTAAATGAAAAATACAATGTAGATTGATATTTAAAATTACTTTCACTGTATTTTACGATTAAACAACACTTTACTTTGTATTATTTATAGATTTCAATATGCTATTAAAACAATATTAAGAAAAACATATTACATGCCACTGACTGTAAGTTTCACAAAATCTATGGCAACAACCACAGAAGGCAAACCATTGTAAAATCAACCCATACTTATTTTTCAATCATTTGCTTAAAATGAAAGACAAAAATCAGCTTCTTGTTGCACTTTACTTTTATTTGAAAGTAAAACATGAAAAACTTCACATGCGGAATAATTGCATGTTCAAAACAGCATTTCAAACATATTAAACATATTAACAGTATTAAGAACATAACAGTACTTCAATGTGGAAGTCTCAGAACATCAGCAGGAGATTTATAGACACCATGTTTTTCAATCCAACCTGGAAGTAGTGAAGTGTGTGTGTGTGTGTGTGTGTGTGTGTGTGTGTGTGTGTGTGTGTGTGTTCTTGTATTTCTATCCTTGTCGGGGCCAAATGTCCCCACAAGGATAGCAAAACGTGGAACGACGTGCCTTGTGGGGACCTTTTTCCGGTCCTAAGTAGGAGAAACAGTGTTTTCTTGACCATGTTGTTGTTACTGAAAAAAGTAAAAGTGCAAAAACATTTCTTTAGGGTTAGGCTTTGTTGTGGTGTGGGTTAGGGTTAGGGTAAGGGTCAGGGTTAGGGGCTAGACATGAATGGGAGTCAATGGACGGTCCCCACAAGGATAGAAATACAAGACTGTGTGTGTGTGTGTGTGTGTGTGTGTGTGTGTGTGTGTCTGTGTGTCTGTGTGTCTGTGTGTCTGTGTGTCTGTGTGTCTGTGTGTCTGTCTGTCTGTCTCTGTCTCTGTCTCTGTCTCTGTGTGTGTGTGTGTGAGAGAGAGAGAGTGTGGGTAAGCATCTACGTGACGTCGCTTTTTTCCTGCAGAGAGAGACTGTGTGTGTGTGTGTCCGTGTCTGTGTGTGTGTGTGTGTGTGTGTGAGAGAGAGAGAGAGAGATCAGCTCCAAAATAACTTGTATTCGCAGCTTCTTGCACACAACATTAACATTTCAGCCCCTCATTCCCCCTGTCCTAATTAAAAAGAAGTCCCAAGCCATGAACTCCGAAACCATAACATTCCAAATGTAAACATCCAAATTGTTCATATACGTAGTTTCAGAGAAAGAACACAACAACACATAAAGAATGACAGAACACATACAAGTTGTAAAATACAAATGCAAAAGAAAAGAGGGGTTCAGACAGGGAGAGAGATGAAGGACGAAAGTGGGTAACAATGAGAGGGAAAGAGAATTAGTGGGATTGAGAAACTAATTTCACCTTCATCTCAAATGAAGTCCCACTCGAAATCCATGAGTTTCTTCAGCAGAGTGGACACGTGTGGGTTGACTGTTGCACTTTTTTTGGCTGCAGCTTTGCCCGTTTTCTTTGAGACCACTTTGCCCCGTGCAGTCTTGCTGCCTCTCTCAGGGTTGATTCCAATGAATCGTCTGAAAAACAATAGTGGTTCTTCAGTGTGTAAAATCAATTTAATAAACTCAATCTGATAAACAACACAATAAAAGGCAGAAGATCTTTGGATGAAGGATTGAAAACGCATCAAGAAGGTTCTACTTTAAGTGTTTTACCTCTGGATGAACTCAAGCGTGCATGCTGCCTCTTCTTGATATTGGAGATTGAAGATGTAGAATGTCGAAAACATGGCAGCAAGCCCTGTCAGGAATGTCGGTTGAATGCCCTCACAGAGGATGTGCCCCTCAAGGCTGACCATCCACCGCCGAACATCTGCCATGTCACCTGAAACTTAGAAATTAATCCATCATTGGGAGTGGCTGTAGGTCAGTGGGGAGAGAAGTCATCTGACAATCGGGAGGTTGTTAGTTCGATTCCTGTCTCCCCCATCTGCATGTCGAAGTGTCCTTGGGCGAAATACTGAACCCTGAATTGCCCCCAGTGGATGGACTGAGCGCCTTGCATGGCAGCCGCCTCCACCGGTGTGTGAATGTGTGCGTGAATGGGTGAATGTGATAATACAGTGTAAAGCGCTTTGGGCTCTGCTAATGCAGATGAAAAAGCGCTATATAAGTGTAGTCCATTTACCATCATGAATATTCTGCCTATGTGTATCTTGATCTTAAAGCGATAATAGTACAGTAAGATGGAGAGTTGTTAATTTTTTGTTGTTGTTGTTGTTGTTGTTGTGACAGTTTTCGTACATTTGGTTGGATCTGTAGCAAAAAGAACAGTTGTGTTTTTTTGATTTCCATTCAACCATGGTACAGTTGGACATGCCTTTGATGACAGTCCCAATCCTGCCTTGAGTCACAGAGTCAGCAATAAAAAGTTTAACTCACCAATTTAGTAAGCAATGTTGTTTGTCTTGGGATGGAACATTTAATAAAAATGTTGTTGCTTGCATATGCAGTGGTGTAAACATACCAAGTAGTATTAGACGAGGAGTTTCCGGAATGTTGATTGACCTCTCAATGTCAGCTGCAGAGGCAGATCCCTAGGACATAGAAAGTGAAATACAAATTGTGCTGTTATAAAACGAGTCATTGTATGACAGTCTGTAATATGTATACATAAATAGAAAACTTACATCTGTAAGTAGGATCAGATCGGTAATATTCTCAGAAAAGTGAGCCATCAGAAGCTGGAGGACACAATATGACAGCTCGACATCTTCACATCTGGAGAGAACTTCCTTCACTTTTGTGTTGGTGGGTTTTGTCTTGAAGAATTCCACAATGGATTTACCACACTCCTCCATGGCAAGCTCAAGGGTGCGCAGTATCGGGATATCCGTGAGGAGCTCAAAGTGACAATAGAGCCCTCTCTGAGAAAACAGGTATGGCCACTTGGTTTTTAAATCCTCCATTGCTGGTGCTGGCAGAACATTTATGTGGCACCGTTGCAGATAGAAAGTTGTTTCCATTAGCTGCTTTATTTCTGCCCTGTCAGCCCCATTTAGACCTTCCCGACTGTAGATCTCTTGGAGGTTTAGACGTTTGTTCTCCACTGTGTCTTCGGTTTCATCTGGTGGTAGGCTGGGTTGGAATCTTGTGCAGCCATATGTGTCTGTGGGTCCTCTCTTGTTGCCACTCCCAGTTGAACGGTGCTGTCGAAAGCTGCTTGTGCGGTTGAGGTTTTCGATACGATTTTTAACTTCGATTAGGAGTGATGTGTATCCACTTCCCAGAAGCTGACCATTGTCAAGTTGATCAGCAAAACTGTTTGGATATTGACGGACAATGTTTCGGCAAACTGTGAGGCACTGTGAGCGTGTTCGGTTTGCCTCATTCTTCCTCATTTCATCTGCTATCACTCTTATCATCTGCCGCCGTGCAGCAGGTGAAGGCCTCTTGCCATCTGATATGGCTGAGTGAATGTCTGCAGGCATGAGGTTCCATGGTACCTGAAAAGATTCTGGCCATGTCTTCTGCATGTGAGAGGAGGGCTGGCTGTCTTCTGTTACATTAGATGCTGAGCAGGAAGGAGCAGGAGATGAGGTGGATGGTGTAGAAAATTGTGAAGATGCTGAGCAGGAAAACACGGACGAAGCAGAATGACTGGAAAGTGATGCAGAATCACTGTTGTCGGCAGTGGTGGGAGAAGGCAGGATGCCAATGTTCAAGGTGACTATCTCTGTCTCTGAAATTGACAAAAATAAGAAATAGATCACACAACTTTTAATTTTTTTTAAATGAATTATGATGTACAATGAAATATAAAGTAAGCAAACATACCCAGTTTGAATGCATCCAAAAGTTTTCTCTGTTGAATAACAGGCAGTAAATCTGCAATGTCATCTTGTTTGACATATCTAAGGTCATCTTTTGACTCTAAATCAGAGCTTATCAACCTCTCGATCAAAAGCTCCTGAACGTCTTCAGAAAGGTTTGGCAAGGCTTTAAGGAGGACCTCCTTCAGCTCATCCATCAAGGTCACCATTGCTGTCTGTCGAGAGGAAAGAATGGTGTGGAACAACAATTGACATGTCACACAATGCATACTCTGGTAAAGGGTAATAATCAACGAGGTCATCTTGTTTAACACAGCAGTAGCAATCCTGAATTGGTGTCAAGCCATAAACACCTATATCATGAAATTGCAGAGCCTGACATTTTTTAAGGACAAAATACACTGTTGAACCATTGTAGATAAGTACCACAATGATCTTTCCAAGCGCAAGGCTTTCAGAGTTCTCTTTTATAACAACAAGCATGTTCTTTTTGTACTTTGTCCCTTTCACAGTTGCTTCATGAGCAATCAAAGTATTATCAGGACCAAAATTAAAGCTTGATATTGATTCCCTGATGGTGTGATTGTAGTCTGTAGGAAAAAACTCAGCTGCCTTTTCCACTTCAACAGCCTGTGGGAAAAGATTGCCGGCACTGAGATATGCCTGGAGGAGCTGGTGCCGCTCTGCAAGAGTTGAGCACAAGTTTTTAAAATTGTGCAGTTTCCTTGCACACTGTTTGAAATAAGTGTGCTTGCTCTTGAACCAGAGTGTCCACAAACGAATAAGTGGCCCAAAACGGATTATGAGCTCTGGATAGTGGCTTACATAGTGATGTTTGGGCTTTAGTGGTTTACCAGGAAAAGCTTGCTTTCTGAAATACAAATACTCATCAATAAGTACTCTCAAATATGCAATTTGCCCAGCTGAAATAGCTGGTGCACAAATAAGAGAAACAATTTCTCTTAACTGTAAAACTAGTTGCCAAGTTTGATTGTCACCTGGAGATTTAATTTTGTCTCCAATGAGCACTGGCAGCATCCTCAAAAAACACCAATTCTGGACAGCATGACCACCCAGCTTATCACTTCCTGGACTGACTTCACAAGGTCTATCATTGGCATCATTCCCTTGATACTTAAACTGGTTAATCCTTCGGTTCAACTCAAGATAGGTGAATTCTTTGTTGACCTTCACCAGATGCTGGATGTACAATGCGAGATCAGAGGCTACAATGCCTTCAAATAGGTCGTGGCCAATACATGGAGGCAGTCCAGGATTACATACATGAAAGAAGGACAGCTCATTGAACAAGGAGTCATTTTTGATACCTCCACTTTGGGTCAGGCCACCTTCAAGTCTCTGAACGTGCTCTCTGTATGATTGCACTGTTCGTAGAGTGGCTCTGCAGAGAGGATCTGTCTGAAACGTGTTTTGGTCTATTTCACAGTATCTGCAGAAATTAACACTCAGACTGAAATTCTCCATAGATCCTCCAATTGAATGTGACCCTAAATTGTCACCAGCAATAGCATGCAGTATTGCTTTACGGACCTGTCCATCAGGTAACACCACACCATTGGTCTCAAGATCTTTCAAATCTTTCACTAGCTGACTCATGACCAGATCCTGACCAAAATACTTGAAATCTTGTTCTTTGCAGAGAAGTACAAGCTGCATCTGGTCAATACTTGACCTTTGGTGTGGTAATAAGTCTGCCAATGTGAGATACATTGCAAGTACTTTGTTTCTTTTTTCCAGACCCTAATGGGTTTACTACTTCAAACGCGTCCTGATAAAGGATCAAGTGTAAAGACTCTGTTTGCATTGGGTTTTCAGTCAAATTTTCCCCATCCCACACATCTTTAAAGACATCTTTAGTTTGGGCACGGGTGTGTACTTCATTGTATTGATCACTCACAGACTTGCACTGAAAAAGAGCTTCAAGTGTTTGTTTTATGGGGACATACTGAACAAAGCTCTCCTTGCCTGTCTCATTTTGTCCCATACATATAGGCACTGGTTCAACATGATTAAACTGTTTCTTGAAGACAGTCTTTCTGCGTTGATCTGTTCTTAGAGTGTGGGTATTGTGAGTCCGGAAAAGATCTTCTTTTTTCAGATCATCAATGAGAGTCTGTATAGCCTCATCTGAAATCCCAAACACATGTAACTTTTCATTAAGTTTAAACAGTAATTGTGACTGACTGATGTCATGTATTGACTGCAAGTCTTCGATGATTGTCTGAATGGTGGAGGCTGGAAGTAGCAACCTTGCTTGTAGTTTGAGATAAAACAGAGCAAGATTCCTCAAAAACAGGGAATCATCAATGTTTTCTGGGAAAACCTCAAATTGTTCATCATCAGCATCCAGCTGCATGTCACTGAGTAAATCGTGATCATCACAAGGGCCACGAGGACCACTTACACCTGCTGGGACAGTGACAGACTCTATCAAATTTCCCTCTTCACTGTCTCTGTGTTTTTTGGTCAAATGAGAAGACAATGAAGATATCACGGTAAATGACTTATCGCATTGCTGAAAAGGACATGCAACTGTCCGTCCTTCTTTGATGTGCCCTTTAAGATGTGAATAGAAGTTAGTCAAGGAATCACATTTGGCAGTGCAGAAGTCAACGTGGCATTTCAGGTCCACGAGAACACTCAATCTGGCCTCAGTCACACATTTCTTGTGTTTTCTGTAAATATGTGCTTTGAGACCTGCATATTTTTTAAATATCCTTGTGCAATTAGGCATACAACACTGCAGTACTAAATTTGGTGAATTGTTATGAATTTTCACATGTCTCAAATAGGCCACTGAGTTGCGAGACTGATGTCCACAGATGTGGCAAGAAAACATAATTGAATTTCAAACAGGCTTCACTGTTGTGGTTCAATAACCAGCAAAGTACGGGTGTAAAACTGTGATGCAGAAAAAAATGAAAAAAAGTCCCCTTTTGCAAAAGGCCTAATTATTTTTTATCTTTGTGTTTGATGGAACTTCAACTGATTATGGATGTGGGAGTATGCTGCTTACTGTGATCCCTGGGCAGTGGTGAAAACATCTACTGCATCTGCAATACAGTTTTTCACAATTGCTAAAACACTAAACCCCATTGCCTGAACCAAACTCTCAGTGGCCTAAACTCATTTTTCGAATCAAACACTCTTTTGGCAAAAACTTAAACACTGTTCAGGTCCTATGCTCAATTTTCAAAACCGATCTGCTCTTTTTTGCAAAACCTTAGACACATTCTCAGTCACTAAACACATTTCACAACATTTTTGCAAAATTGTACTCACTGGCAGCAAAATGTGAACACAACTCCAACACAGCTGTCATCTTTTACACACAACTCAAAACTGAACACACTTATTTCTAATGATGTGATCAGACCAAGTGTGCACAAAGACAAGATGCTGGAGACTGAATCTCCAGGACCGTGACCATGCAGTAGTGTGCTTTTGTTTTGTTTGTTTTGTATTTATTTTTTGTTATGACGGTCAATTTAGATATCACTTTGACTTAGATGGGTTGTTTTTTCTAAATGCATTTCAAATACCGTACGTAAAATAAAAATTTTCTGTGCACTACACACTCTGAAAACTGCTGGGTTACTGTAAAAATAACCCACATTGGGTGAAATTGCTAACCCAGCGCTGGGTCCAAAAGGGACTGAGCCAATGCTGGGTTATTTCTACCCAGCTGTTTGGGCTGAAGATTTGACCCTGATGCTGGGTCAAGATTTATCAGCGGGTCTGGGAAAGTTACTTTACAGTAAAAATGTAAACCCTCAGAATTCAGAAACACGTGCCCTCTGCCATGCAAGGCTGTCAAACCCTCCACTGGAAGCCAGCTGGGGTTCAGTGCAGTTCATTGACATGTAGAGGAAAAGATTTGAACTAACAACCTCACAACTGCTAGACAACCACTCTACCAACTGAGCCACAGCCACACATGAGTATAAGGAGGGGGATGTCATATGTCTTTTCCTTCTTAGCCATTGCAATAATCTTCTGTGAGAACACAGGACTCCAGTTTTCTGTTGCGTTTGTTGCCAGAAGTCTCCAGATGCAAGAAGGAGAAGGAGCTGCAGGAGTGTTCAAAATGGTGATTTTGTTCAAATCATCAACTCACTCTGCTGGGTCGACACAATTCATCTAATTTGGGGTAAAAGTGACCCAATCTGCACAAAATCTAGGGCTACCCAGGAAATGGGTTGGGAAAATAACCCAGCAGGTTTAAAAGTGTGGACTGCTTGCTGTGTCCTCAGTTATTTCATGTAGTGTCTAATGAACGATCTGAGGTGAACATGTTTTTACCTGCTGTGTGTAAGATCTGAACGCATAGTGTGGTTTTAATCACAAGAGAACTGGTTTTGAGGCGATAATTCGATTTTGACAGAAATGTCTGAGGTTTTTGTGAATGTAGTGTGGATTTTTGGATTTGTGTTTAAGGTTTTGAGAAAATGGATGGAGGTTTCAAGAAATGTGTTTTAGCAATTGTGAAAAACTGTAACAGAGAAAAGAGAAATGTGTCAAAAAAATCAATCCAAACTAGAAAAATTTGCAGTTCCTGAAGAAACTGCAAGTGTGAATGCTGAGCTGAAAATGCTAAACTGTAATGCAGAAGAAGTTCAAGAAGAAAGGTTGAAAAGGAAGTTGAAAAATTTTGACAAAGCTTGAAAACACTGCAAAGAGTTGAAAAAGGTTGATAAAGGTTGAAAACTGTTGAAAACACTGCAAAAAGTTAAAAAAAAAACCTTGAAAAAGGTGAAAACGCTGCAAAAAGTTGAAAAAGGTTGAAAAGACTGCAAAAAGTTGAAAAAGGTTGAAAAAGTTTTAAAATACTGCAAAAAGTTGAAAAAGTTTTAAAAAAGGTCGAAAACACTCTAAAAAGTTGAAAAAGGTTGAAAAAGGTTGAAAAAGTTGGAAAACACTGTAAAAAGTTGAGAAAAGTTGAGAAAGGTTGAAAACGCTGCAAAAAGTTGAAAATCGTTGAAAAAGTTCAAAAACGCTGCAAAAACTTGAAAAAAGTTGAAAAAGTTTGAAAACACTGCAAAAAGTTGAAAATCGTTGAAAAAGTTGAAAAACGCTGCAAAAACTTGAAAAAAGTTGAAAAACTTTGAAAACGCTGAAAAAAGTTGAAAATCGTTGAAAAAGTTGAAAAACGCTGTAAAAACTTGAAAAAAGTTGAAAAAGCTTGAAAACGCTGCAAAAAGTTGAAAATCGTCGAAAAAATTGGAAAACACTGTAAAAAGTTGAGAAAAGTTGAGGAAGGTTGAAAACGCTGCAAAAACTTGAAAAAAGTTGAAAAAGTTTGAAAACGCTGCAAAAAGTTGAAAATCGTTGAAAAAGTTGAAAAACGCTGCAAAAAGTTGAAAATCGTTGAAAAAGTTGAAAAACGCTGCAAAAACTTGAAAAAAGTTGAAAAAGTTTGAAAACGCTGCAAAAAGTTGAAAATCGTTGAAAAAGTTGAAAAATGCTGCAAAAAGTTGAAAAAGGTTGAAAAAGTTTGAAAACGTTGCAAAAAGTTGGAAAAGGTTGAAAAAGTTTGAAAACGTTGCAAAAAGTTGGAAAAACTTTAAGAAAGTTGAAGAAACAGCAGAGTCAGTGTCAGAGTAACAGAGGATCAATAGAGCTCCAGTCTGAATGGAAAAGTCCAGACTCATCAAGCAGCAGCCAGCACAACAGGTGTGTCTGTTGCTATGGAGACCAGCTGCACAGCAGCCATGACAGTGAACCAGCAGTTCTTATGGAGTGCGCATGGTTGAGAAAATGTCATTCCTCGAGGACCCAGAGGTGACATTGAAAAAGATTTGTTCACAATCAGATTCAGAAGTCTTTCATGAATTTAATGGTGCAGGAATCATGTCTGTAGGATCATCCATTCAGCCACCGCGATGTTGCGAACATGAGAGAAGTTTTGGATTTGAGTGAGAAAATCTCTCTCCAAAATGCATTGGAGCGGATGGGAGAAAATCCTGCGCTCTCCTCACAGAAATGCAGCTGGAGAGAGAACCGTTTGAGATAGAGACAAAATGACTCAATTGTACGGGTCAAAAGAAAAGTGGCTACGTTTAGAGAGGTAATTGTGTAGATTGAGCCAGAAATGTGGCCAGGGGGACGAGAAAAGAATTATTTTTTTGGTTTAAATCCAGAGCCTCCCGCACTCTAAATTCCTTTCTCCCACTCTAGCTTTTCCAATACACACCCATTGTAAACTCCAAAAACGGCTGAAATGCTCTCCATACTTGAAGGCTCACAGTTTGAATTTGGTAAAAGATGTGGACATGATATAACATACCTAAATAGAGAATAAAAATGCCTACATTTTGCAAGTAAAATGACGTGTCTACGTCAAAGTATGACAAAGTTGTAAGGGGTCAAAGTTGAAGGAGTTCAAAGATCCGTTGAAGGGTTTTCCCATTGACTTCAATGTTAAAAATAATTTTAAAAAGTTGAAATATTTCAAAAAGTTGAACAAAGTTGAAAAAGTTGAAAAAGGTTGAAGAAAGGGTTTAAAAAGTTGAATAGTTTAAAAGTTGAATGGTTAAAATCGGTTAAGATTTGAAGAAGTTATAAGGTTCCAAAGTTTGAAAAAATCTCCATCCGTTAACATGGGGCAAAAAGTTGCACAAAAGTTGAAATACTTCAAAAAGTTGAAAAGATATTAAAAAGTTATAACATTGCCAGAATGTCCTTAAAAAGCTGCACAATTTGATATATGAATGGTTCAAATCGGACAAGATTTGAAGGAGGAGAAGCGTGTCGAAAAACGGCGGAAGAAGTCAGAATAACTAGAAAAATTTGCAGTTCCTGAAGAAACTGCAAGTGTGAATGCTGAGCTGAAAATGCTACACTGTAATGCAGAAGAAGTTCAAGAAGAAAGGTTGAAAAGGAAGTTGAAAAATTTTGACAAAGCTTGAAAACACTGCAAAGACTTGAAAAAGGTTGATAAAGGTTGAAAACCTTTGAAAACACTGCAAAAAGTTGAAAAAACCTTGAAAAAGGTGAAAACGCTGCAAAAAGTTGAAAAAGGTTGAAAAGACTGCAAAAAGTTGAAAAAGGTTGAAAAAGTTTTAAAATACTGCAAAAAGTTGAAAAAGTTTTAAAAAAGGTTGGAAATACTCTAAAAAGTTAAAAAAGGTTGAAAACACTTCAAAAAGTTGAAAAACACTGTAAAAAGTTGAGAAAAGTTGAAATATTTCAAAAAGTTGAAAATCGTTGAAAAAGTTGAAAAACGCTGCAAAAACTTGAAAAAAGTTGAAAAAGTTTGAAAACGCTGCAAAAAGTTGAAAATCGTTGAAAAAGTTGAAAAAACGCTGCAAAAACTTGTAAAAAGTTGAAAAGTTTGAAAACGCTGCAAAAAGTTGAAAATTGTTGAAAAAGTTTGAAAACACTACAAAAGTTGAAATCGTTGAAAAAGTTCAAAAACGCTGCAAAAACTTGAAAAAAGTTGAAAAAGTTTGAAAACGCTGCAAAAAGTTGAAAATCGTTGAAAAAGTTGAAAAACGCTGCAAAAACTTGAAAAAAGTTGAAAAAAGTTTGAAAACGCTGCAAAAAGTTGAAAATCGTTGAAAAAGTTGAAAAACGCTGCAAAAACTTGAAAAAAGTTGAAAAAGTTTGAAAACGCTGCAAAAAGTTGAAAATCGTTGAAAAAGTTGAAAAATGCTGCAAAAAGTTGAAAAAGGTTGAAAAAGTTTGAAAACGTTGCAAAAAGTTGGAAAAGGTTGAAAAAGTTTGAAAACGTTGCAAAAAGTTGGAAAAACTTTAAGAAAGTTGAAGAAACAGCAGAGTCAGTGTCAGAGTAACAGAGGATCAATAGAGCACCAGTCTTAATGGAAAAGTCCAGACTCATCAAGCAGCAGCCAGCACAACAGGTGTGTCTGTTGCTATGGAGACCAGCTGCACAGCAGCCATGACAGTGAACCAGCAGTTCTTATGGAGTGCGCATGGTTGAGAAAATGTCATTCCTCGAGGACCCAGAGGTGACATTGAAAAAGATTTGTTCACAATCAGATTCAGAAGTCTTTCATGAATTTAATGGTGCAGGAATCATGTCTGTAGAATCATCCATTCAGCCACCGTGATGTTGCGAACATGAGAGAAGTTTTGGATTCGAGTGAGAAAATCTCTCTCCAAAATGCATTGGAGCGGATGGGAGAAAATCCTGCGCTCTCCTCACAGAAATGCAGCTGGAGAGGGAACCGTTTGAGATAGAGACCAAGTGACTCAATTGTACGGGTCACAAGAAAAGTGGCTACGTTTAGAGAGGTAATTGTGTAGATTGAGCTAGAAATGTGGCCAGGGGGACGAGAAAGAATTATTTTTTGGTTTAAATCCAGAGCCTCCCGCACTCTAAATTCCTTTCTCCCACTCTAGCTTTTCCAATACACACCCATTGTAAACTCCAAAAACGGCTGAAATGCTCTCCATACTTGAAGGCTCACAGTTTGAATTTGGTAAAAGATGTGGACATGAGATAACATACCTAAATAGAGGACAAAAATGCCTACATTTTGCAAGTAAAATGAAGTGTCTATGTCAAAGTATGACAAAGTTGTAAGGGGTCAAAGTTGAAGGAGTTCAAAGGTCCGTTGAAGGGTTTTCCCATTGACTTCAATGTTAAAAATAATTTTAAAAAGTTGAAATATTTCAAAAAGTTGAACAAAGTTGAAAAAAATTAAAAAGGCTGAAGAAAGGGTATAAAAAGTTGAATAGTTTAAAAGTTGAATGGTTAAAATCGGTTAAGATTTGAAGAAGTTATAAGGTTCCAAAGTTTGAAAAAATCTCCATCCGTTAACATGGGGCAAAAAGTTGCACAAAAGTTGAAATATTTCAAAAAGTTGAAAAGATATTAAAAAGTTAGAACATTGCCAGAATGTCCTTAAAAAGCTGCACAATTTGATATCTGAATGGTTCAAATCGGACAAGATTTGAAGGAGTAGAAGCGTGTCAAAAAACGGCGGAAGAAGTCAGAATAATAATAATAATAACTAGAAAAAATTTGCAGTTCCTGAAGAAACTGCAAGTGTGAATGCTGAGTTGAAAATGTTAAACTGTAATGCAGAAAAAGCTCAATAAGCAAAGTTGAAAAACACTGAAATAAAGTTAAAAATGGTTGAAAAAGTTTGAAAACGCTGCAAAAAGTTGAAAAGCGTTGAAAATACTGCGAAAATTTGAAAAAAGTTGAAAAAAGTTGAAAAAGTTTGAAACACTGTAAAAAGTTAAAAAAGTTTGAAAACGCTGCAAAAAGTTGAAAAGGGTTGAAAAAACTTGAATAAGGTTGAAAAGGTTTGAAAAAGGTTGAAAACATTGCAAAAAGTTGAAAAGGGTTAAAAAAGGTTGAAAACCATGCAAAAAGTTGAAAAGGTTTGAAAAAAGTTGAAAAAGTTTGAAAAAGTTTGAAAATGATTGAAAACACTGCAAAAAGTTGAAAAAGGTTGAAAAAAGTTGAAAAAGTTTGAAAAAGTTTGAAAACACTGCATAAAGTTGAAAAAGTTTGAAAATGATTGAAAACACTGCAAAAAGTTGAAAAAGGTTGAAAAAAGTTGAAAAAGTTTGAAAAAGTTTGAAAACACTGCATAAAGTTGAAAAAGTCTGAAAAAGGTTGAAAACACTGCAAAAAGTTGAAAAAGGTTGAAAATGTAGAAAACACTGCAAAAAGTTGAAAAGGGTTGAAGAAAAGTTGAAAAAGGTTGAAAAATTTTGAAAAAGGTTGAAAACTGCAAAAACGTTGAAAAACTTTGAAAAAGGCTGAAAACACTGTAAAAAGTTGAAAAAGGTTGAATGAGGTTGAAAAATGTTGAAAACACTGCAAAAAGTTAAAAAAGGTTAAAAAAAATTGAAAAGGTTGAAAAAGTTTGAAAACACTGCAAAATGTTGAAAAAGGTTGAAAGCGTTGCAAAAAGTTGAAAAATGTTGAAAAAGGCTGAAAACACTGCAAAAAGTTGAAAAAGGTTGAAAAAGGCTGAAAACAGTGCAAAAAGTTGAAAAAGGTTCAATGAGGTTGAAAAATGTTGAAAACACTGCAAAAAGTTGAAAAAGGTAAAAAAAAAAAGTTGAAAAGGTTGAAAAAGTTTGAAAACACTGCAAAAAGTTGAAAAGCGTTGAAAAAAGTTGATAAAGTTTGAAAAAGTTTGAAAACACTGCAAAAAGTTGAAAACGGTTGAAAAAAGTTGAGAAAGGTTGAAAAATTTTGAAAAAGGTTGAAAACACTGCAAAAAGTTGAAAAATGTTGAAAAAGGCTGAAAACACTGCAAAAAGTTGAAAAGTGTTGAAAAAAGTTGAAAAAGGTTGAGAAATTTTGAAAAAGTTGAAAAAAGTTGAAAAAGTTTGAAAACACTGCAAAAAGTTGAAAAATGTTAAAAAAAAAGTTGAAAAGGTTGAAAAAATTGAAAAAGTTTGAAAAAGTTTGAAAACACTGCAAAAAGTTGAAAAGGGTTGCAAAAAGTTGAAAAAGGTTGAAAACACTGCAAAAAATTTAAAAACGTTGAAATACCTTGAAGAAGCAGTGGAGTCAGTGTCAGAGTAACAGAGGATCAATAGAGCTCCAGTCTTAACACTAGGAATACCAGGATTTTCTGACCTTCCTGGGAAACCCAGAGAGGCCAAAGTGGTCCAGTGCTTTTGAATACACAAGTCGTTCTCCTACAGTCAGCCACCATTCATTTGTAAATGCAGCCGATACCTTCCAGCTAGTTGGTTCATGCATACCTCTGAGGGGGAGGAGGAGGCTTGAAAACAGCCAGGAACTACTTTGAGATTTTCCTCCTGAGTTTGGCAGAGAAGATTCTTTCCAAACACAATGAACTTTTTTAACCATCACAAATTGTGATGTAACTCCAGGGTTTGACTGGGACCCAGTTGAGACTGACAGGTTTCCCACAATCTCCAATGTTTGGAGTGTCTTTGTTGCAAACTGCATTTGGTCCTACGATCCAGGCAGGCACATCACCATAGAGAAACAGCTGTTCCCAACAAAGTCTTGCTGCTGTTTCTTGCAATACATTGCAACAAAACCAGACAAGGTTGGGATAAAGTTCTGGGTGGCATGTGACCTGAAGACTAAGTATGTGTGCAGCATGATCCCCTATGTTGGGAAAGACCTCAGCCATGGCAAGGGAGTGAGAGTGGGAGAAGATGTGGTGATAAAGCTGATGGAGCCGTTTCTGGACAAAGGCAGAACGGTAACAACAGATAATTTCTTCATGTCTCTGGCACTCGCCACACAACTCCTCTGACGGAAGACCATCATCCTTGGCACAATGAATAAGATTCATCGGGAGCTGCCCAGATCAGCCAAGCAGACTGAATTCTGTGCATCATCAATAAATCACAGGAAGAAATAAAAACATAAACTGCGTCAACCTCTTACTTCAGTTTACATTGGATGCTGATTCAGTGTTATATTTTCTGCAAGCACATACGGCGCCTTGCAAAAGTATATTTCCTCCTTGAATTTTTTGACCTTTTGTTAAATTTTATACTGCAAACATAAATACATAAAATTGGCAAATCGGCCAGGAAGACTCTTTCCAAAAAGACAAAATTTTTTGTAATCCCAAGTTTTCTTTTTTTTTTTTTTTCCTACCTATGAAACTCTTCCCCTTTCCCCCTGGTTTTCAGTGCACAGCTCAGCGGCCACTCACTGGCCTGCTTTTCTTTTGTAAATGCAGCCGATACCTGCCGGGTTGTTGGCTCATGCATACCTATTGGGGGGGAAGAGCCAGGGAGGAAGATTCTTTCTCCAAACAATGGATTTGTTTTATGTGGTGGGGGTTTGGGGGCCAGAGTGTGAAGGGGAGCAAGGCACTTCAGTGCAGGGGTAGCCTTGTGAAAAGGCCACCTCAAACCTCCCCTCAACAGAAGGACTGATTTTGTGGCACAGAGAAGAGCGTAGTTTTGCGTTTGTCACATCTGTTCTAAGATTGGATTGCACTCAGACTCTGTTTAGTCATGAGCTCAACATTTGATCACTGAGGAAACAATCAGACAACTTCTGAAGCCACTATGAGAAAAGGGGGTGAATAATATTGCACATCCCACTTTTCAGGTTTTTATTTCTAAAAACAAGCTTAAATGTTGTACAAATTTCATTTCACTGCACAGTTGTGTCCCATTTGATGTTGGTTCCTCACAAAATATGCCAATTTTATAACTTAATGTTCAAAGTATGAAATTTAAGAAAAAGGGCAAAGAACTCAAAGGAGGTGAAGACTTTTTCAAGGCACTGTACATACTATGTTATGACAAATATTGTTTTCATACACAGCACCCACAGATGCACTGTAAAATATATCTTATTTTTTTAACCATGAAATACACACACTAATAAAATGTGCAAACTCCCCAATTCGCGTGCAAACTGATACCTTACATCCACAACAAAATTTTCTCTTCTGAAAATGGTCATTTGTGTCAAACTGATACAAACTATCACATGAAGAGAGTTTTAGAAGCATCAGCTGAAGATTGGTGTGTGTGCTACACTTCTCCCTCTGTTTGGGCCACATTCCCGCATGATGCATTGCGTAGTGGCTGCATTTACAAATGAAAGGTGGCTGGCTGGAGGACAACGACTTGTGTATTCAAAAGCACTGAGCCACTGTGGCCCCTCTCTGGGTTCTGGGATGGGTTGGGCCAAACCGGCCCCTGCTTGGTAAACCTAGTGTTAATGGAAAAATCCAGACTCATCAAGCCGCAGCAGCACAACAGGTGTGTCTGTTGCAATGGAGACCAGCTGCACAGCAGCCATGACAGTGAATCAGCACTTTTTAATGGAGTGCGCATGGTTGAAGAAATGGCGTTTCTCGGGGACCAAGATGTGAAATTGAAAAAGATTTTCACACAGTCAGATTCAGAAGCCTTTCATGAATTTAATGGTGCAGGAATCATGTCTGTAGGATCACCCATTCAGCCATACCGATTGTGCGAACACGAGTGAAGTTTTGGATTCAGGCGTCTCGAAAATGCATTGGAGCGGATGGGAGAAAATTTTGCACTCTCCTCAAACAAATGCCTCTGGAGAGAGAACCGTTTGAGATAGAGACAAAGTGACTCAATTGTACGGGTCACAAGAGAAATTCCTACGTTTAGAGGGGTTATTGTGCAGATTGAGCCAGAAATGTGGCCGTACGGACGAGAAAAGAATTTTTTTTTTGGTTAAAATTCAGAGCCTCCCGCACTCTAAATTCGAATCTCCCACTCTAGCATTTCCAATACACACCCATTGTAAACTCCAAAAACGGCTGAAATTCTCTCCGTACTTGAAGGCTCGCAGTTTAAATTTGGTAAAAGATCTTGCAATGATATTACATACCTGAATAGAGGACAAAAATGCCTACTTTTTAAAAGTAAAATGACATGTCAATGTGAAAGTATGACAAAGTTTAAGGGTTCAAAGTTGAAGGAGTTGAGAGGTCAGTTGAAGGGGTTTTCCATCCACTTCAATGTTAAAAATATTTTAAAAAGTTGAAATATTTCAAAAAGTTTAAAAAGGTTTAAAAAGTTTAAAAAGGTTTAAGAAAGGGTTTAAAAAGTTGAATATTTAAAAGTTGAATGGTTAAAATCGGTTAAGATTTGAAGGAGTTGAAGGGTTTCAAATTTTGAAAAAATCTCCATCCGTTAACATGGGGCAAAAAGTTGCACAAAAGTTGAAATATTTCAAAAGTTTAAAAGGTTTTAAAAAGCTAGAACATAGCAGGAATGTCCTTAAAAAGCTGAACATTTTGATATATGAATGGTTCAAATCGGACAAAAACTGTAAGAGGAGTTAAGCGTCAAAAAACGGCGGAAGAATACAGAGAATAATAATAAAGAAACAGGAAAACAAAGGTGTAATGCATTCAGCATTCACACAATAACTAGAAGAATTTGCAATTCCTGAAGAAACTGCAAGTGTGAAATGCTGAGCTGAAAATGCTAAACTGTAATGCGATAAAGCTCAATAAGCAAAGTTGAAAAACCCTGAAATAAAGTTGAAATGGTTGCATAAAGTTTGAAAACGCTGCAAAAAGTTGAAAAAGGTTGGAAAAAGTTTGAAAACACTGCAAAAAGTTGAAAAAGGTTGAAAAAGGTTGACAACGTTTAAAGACGCTGCAAAAGTTGAAAAAGGGTTGAAAAAGTTTGAAACACTGCAAAAAGTTGAAAAAAGTTGAAAAAGGTTGAAACAGTTTAAAAACACTGCAGAAAGTTGAAAAAGGTTGAAAAGTTTGAAAACACTGCAAAAAGTTGAAACAGTTGAGAAAGGTTAAAAAGACTGCAAAAAGTTGAAAAAGGTTGAAAAAGTTTGAAAACACTGCAAAAAGTTGAAAAAGTTTGAAAAAAGTTAAAAATACTGCAAAAAGTTGAAAAAGGTTGAAAAGTTGAAAACACTGCAAAAAGTTGAAAAAAGTTGAAAAAGGTTGAAAACACTGCAAAAGTTGAAAAGGTTGAAAAGGTAGAAGAGCAGTAGATGTCAGTGTCGAGTAACAGAGGATCAATAGAGCTCCAGTTTAATGGAAAAGTCCAGACTAATCAAGCAGCAGCAGCACAACAGGTGTGTCTGTTGCGATGGAGACCAGCTGCACAGCAGCCATGACAGTGAATTAGCAGTTTCTCATGGAGTGCGCATGATTGAGAAAATGTCATTCCTCAAGAACCCAGAGGTGAAATTGAAAAAGATTTTTCACAATCAGATTCAGAAGTCTTTCATGAATTTAATGGTGCAGGAATCATGTCTGTAGGATCATCCATTCAGCCACCGCGATGGTGCGAACATGAATGAATTTTTGGATTTGGCGAGAAAATCTCTCTCCAAAAATGCATTGGAGCGGATGGGAGAAAATCCTGCGCTCATCCTCACAGAAAATGCAGCTGGAGAGAGACCGTTTGAGATAGAGACAAAGTGACTCATTGTATGGGTCACAACAAAATGGCTACGTTTTTCAGAGGTTTTTGTGTGGATTAGCTAGAGATGTCGCCAGGGGGACGAGAAAAGAATTCTTTTTTGGTTTAAATCCAAGCCTCCCGCACTCTAAATTCCTTTCTCCCACTCTAGCTTTTCCAATACACACCCATTGTAAACTCCAAAAACGGCTGAAATGCTCTCCGTACTTGAAGGCTCACAGTTTGAATTTGGTAAAACATCTGGACAAGATATAACATACCTGAATAGAGGACAAAAATTCCTACATTTTGCAAGTAAAATGACTTGTCTACGTCAAAGTATGACAAAGTTGTAAGGGGTCAAAGTTGAAGGAGTTGAAAGGTCCATTGAAGGGTTTTCCCATCTACTTCAATGTTAAAAATAATTTTAAAAAGTGGAAATATTTAAAAAAGTTGAACAAAGTTGAAAAACTTTAAAAAGGTTGAAGAAAGGGTTTAAAAAGTTGAACATTTCAAAAGTTGAATGGTGAAAATCGGTTAAGATTTGAAGAAGTTATAAGGTTCCAAAGTTTGAAAAAATCTCCATCCGTTAACATGGGGAAAAAAGCTGCACAAAAGTTGAAATATTTCAAAAAGTTTAAGATATTAAAAAGCCAGAACATAGCCGGAATGTCTTTAAAAAGCTGCACAATTTGATATCTAAATGGCTCAAATCGGACAAAATTTGTAGGAGGAGAAGCGTGCCAAAAAACGGCGGAAGAAGTCAGAAGAGGAATGTAATCGTGTGAATGCCTCAGGCATTCACACAATAAAGAAACAGGAAAATAAACGTGTGAATGCCTCAGGCATTCACACAATAAGAAAGAAACAGGAAAATAAACGTGTGAATGCCTTTCGGCATTCACACAATAAAGAAACAGGAAAATAAACGTGTGAATGCCTCAGGCATTCACACAATAAAGAAACAGGAAAATAAACGTGTGAATGCCTTACGGCATTCACACAATGAACAGGCAATGCAAATGCACAATGCTAAACGGATAAACTGTCACAGTTGCAGTAAAGCAAATATTCCGCAGTATTACAGTTGTGACCTAATGATTATCTTGTAAATAATCTTGGCGTGTGTGTGTGTGTGTGTGTGTGTGTGTGTGTGTGTGTGTGTGAGTGTGTGAGAGAGAGAGAGAGAGAGAGAGAGAGAGAGAGACGCATGCGGCTTTGGAACAGGGTACAGTAAATTGTTGAAATAACAGGCCGTCAAGGCGTTTGTGTAACGGTGTGTTTCCATGGGCGGCCGATATGATCAAATGATGCAAATTCACTGTTGCAGCGTCTTGTAAATTGTAGACGGTCCCTGAAGCCTGCAGCACTACCGGGTGCTGATTGAAATCAATATTGTTTCTGCTGCTTGATAGACAGATATTTTTAATAAAAATGAGCTTATAGCGTATCGTCCACCTCACAACGATGGGATGCAGCGCCCTTTGTATGCTACTGACATTTTGTTAAAGAGTTATTGAGACTGAAAGTCCGTATCTGTCAATGTGCTGCCAACTTTACTGAACTGTTCAGTATATGAATGATATAACTAATTCGTGGGAACGAATTAGTAATTCGTGGCCACAATTTAATTTTTTTTTTACCATGTCATGTCCAGGGCTCCGTAAAATACTTACAACACAAAAGAAAAATGGGAATTAGAAACTAATAGTATAATAGAAGACGAATTGTGGGATAAACTCGGTAATGAGAGCCATAGAGGTGTCACTGGTCAGCAATAGAAAGAATTTGACTTGAAACTTAAAATCGGATATTTTCATACCCCCATTATCATTTCTAATTTTGTTAAAAACCCCTCAGCATCTATGTGTTGGAGACAATGTGGTAAAATAGGTGATCATACACATATATTTTGGGACTGTCCAAAGATACATGAGTACTGGAAAACAATTAAACAAGAAATTGAAAACATCTTAAAGAGAGAAGTCCCTTCAAACACTGTGTTTTATTTGCTAGGTGTCATACCGGTCGACCTTTTCAGTGCTGACCAGAGATTTATACTGCAAATATTACTACTGGTTGCAAAGAAAACTGAAACTTTGAATTGGAAGATGGTTAAACCACCAACAGTAAGCGAATGGAAGCAAAAGCTGAAACAGGTCTACATAATGGAACAAATGACAGCATCACTACAAATGAAAATGGACATTTTCAACCAGAGATGGCACTCAGTCACGGCATATTTGATGATATAAATTGTACAGGTTAATAATATTACTTAAAAGAGATTAAAATGAGCCCTGACACAAAGCAAAAATGTCCTGTTTTTTTAAATTTGTTTTTTTCTTTTTAAATAGCATATGTGTATAAGTGTGTATAAATGTATACATGCTACGCATTATTCTGTGCTGTGAAAATATGTTACATTTAATGTATATTCTATTGTATATTTTTTTCTTTCCCTTTTGATCACCTGTCTCTGACAGCATATTTTGTTCTTTTGTATTAAAAAAGATTAAATTAAAAGTAAAAAAAAAAAAGATCTGCAGGATTTCAGGAACTGAAACAGGCAGGCCCATCTGCTATGCAAGGTTAAATGATTTCAGGGACAGCTGATGACCTGCAGTTCCCTCTGTGTCCGTTAGTATGAAGCTCAATGTTGTTTGTGATCCTTCAAATTAGTGAGAGAAGAAGAAAGTCATGGCGGATTGCTGGGAGCATCAAGAAACTGCCTCTTTTAGCTTTGGGTGGGTAGGTGATATTAAAGCACACCAGTTTGGCTTGACCCAGGTGAGGTACAGTCCTACCGTTCCAAATGCACCTGTTCCTCCATGGTTATTTATTGCTCCAAAGGTAGATTTGTCGTGACAACAGACTCTGGAAAATCGAAGTAAACATACCTCTGAATGGTTTATTGTTCAGAAAAAGCTGGATTCCTTTGGTGATTGTTTGTTTATATATTCAGACGGATCTAAAGATCCAAACAATGGGAGAGCAGGTGCAGCAGTGAACATACCCATGGGGTTAGTATTGAGAAAAGATTATCTGCTCATATTGCTGTATATACAGCTGAATTGATAGCAGTTGCTCTTGGCCTCAACTGGATCTTGGTAAATTGGAAGGAAGGCCTGAAAAAAGCTGTTATTGCCTCAGACAGTCAAGCCGTATTACTGAGTATAAAAACAGGGAAGTCTTGTAGAATGGACTTGCTCTATAAGATATTTCACTTGCTGTTGCAGATATCTGTCAGAAAAGTAAATGTGACATTGATTTGGGTTCCCACCCATGCTGGTGTTGAAGGTAATGAAGAGGCTGATATTCTGGCAAAGCAAGCTCTTAGATCAGAAATAGTGAGCATTCAGGTACCGCTGGGTCGAGCAAAAGGAAAATCACTGATCAATGCAAAAGTACCAGAGCTGTGGCAGGAATGCTGGGATATTAGTGACACAGGACAACATTTGTATAACATGCAGAAGAAAGTTGCAATGAAAAGAATAACAAATGAAAAATGCAGAGAAGAAATAATATTGTCAAGACTGAGGATTGGCCGTACTGGTTTAAATTACTCTCTTGCTAAAATAGGTAAGCATCAAACTAGAACATGTATATATTGTGGTCAGCCAGAGACGGTGGAGCATGTGCTGCTGCAATGTGAGCAATATGAAGAGCAAAGAGCAAGACTTAGTGCTGCTATAGCCAGGGGTGCACATACGCGGCGTGCTGGTGCGCATGCGCTACCAAATAAAAAAATGCGTACCCGATGAAACATTGTAACGCTCATTTACGTACCAAGATATGGGGATAGCAAGGTGCGCATCTGTGTGTACTGTTGTTCAACATGAAAATAGTGCACCAGAAAACACATTGTTGAAAAGAAAAACTGAATTAGGCATTGTGAAAATTTATAAAAGGAGCTCAGAAAGTCTCAAGTCAAATTATGGAATCACAGTCACAATATAATGAAGAAAAAGGAATAAAAGGCAACTGAGTGAATCTCTTGATCAATCAATTTTTATATAACTCAGGGTCACAATAGTAATTGCCTTATAGTGCTTTAAGATGTTCTATTGAAAATTGAAGGTTTCCGACATTCTGTTGCACTGCTTCTCTTCATTTTCAGTTGAAATTAAAGCAGGCTATGTAACATTGTCCACGCATCCGTCTATTTTGTTCTTCCTGTAGGTAGGCGGAAAAAAATTGATTTAAAAATGTGTGGACCAAACAACAACCCAAGGCTCTCCCCTGAGAACAAGACAAAAAATATTGTGTGCACCCCTGGCAATAGCAAAAGAAAAAAAGGTCTGTTACAATAGAGACGCTGCTGGCAGATTCCTCTGGGGAAATAAAGAGAGATTTATTTAGATTTTTGCGGGAAACTAAGTTGTATAGTCGCAATTAGGTGCTCAGATAGAGCTTCCATCTGACTTGTCTTAACACTCCAGCCCAGTTGGTGGCGGTAATGCCCCGAGATGGTGGCCAGCCGCCAATAAACAAGAGAGAAGAAGAAGAAGAAGAATCATGGCGGTTGTGTTTTGTTTTGTCTCTGAGAGGAAATATTTCATCTCCTGCAGCAACACTGAGTTCGGTTCAGGCTTTGAGAGAGTTTATCAAGCAGCGACTAACTGCTGCTGCTGGAGAAATATTCACCGTGTTTCAACAAACTATCGTCCAGTTCGAGGAGGAGATTTATTGACAGAGAAAACTTCTGGAAATCAACTGGAAATCTCAAGTCAGCTTCCACAGAACAGGTATTGAAACGTGAGAATGAACACATGAATGTGACTGCTGGAGGATCGTTACATTTATTTTAAAGCTGGCAGACAGAAACGAGGCTGCAGCTGCAGTTCTTGTTCACAGTGAAGTAACAGAAACCTTCAGTATTAAACAGCTTCTGTATCAGAAACAGAGGAAACGGTGTTTGAGCTGTTTGCAAACTGAGGAAGTGATTTATTTACACTCGATCTGAGCTGACACACATTTGTGTAGATTTTACGGTTCACGTTTATAAAACAGACATTTCAGTAAATCGTTTAGAGTAATGATGCGTTCAAGTGTCGCTCTGAAAAAAGGTCTGAACCATATCACATTGGAAACTTCCCACAAAGGTTTCAGAGCTCAGAGAAAGTAATGTTGCATCCAGACAGTTTTCCCATTTATCCTTTCAACCCCACAGGTACTTTCAGTTTTACTGAAATGAGCAGAATTTTCTGTTTTTGAATGTTTCTGATTTCAGAGTGTCCTGTCCTGTTTC
This sequence comes from Salarias fasciatus, assembly GCF_902148845.1. NCBI lineage: Eukaryota > Metazoa > Chordata > Actinopteri > Blenniiformes > Blenniidae > Salarias > Salarias fasciatus. Next base: position 21,376,617 of record NC_043753.1, on the reverse strand, counting down.
ATCCACCCATCACTGTAAAACCTTCACATCCATCACATCAGTGACTTTTGTCTTGTTTCCCTCCAGAGAGTCCACAGCAACACAATGGTAACCAGCAGACGAGCTCCAACCACTCTGTGAGAGACTTGACCACCCAGAGACTAACTGCTGCTGCTGAGGAAATATTCACCCTGTTTCAACCAACTGTGGTTCAGTACGAGGAGGAGATTGGTCGTCAACGCAGAATGCTGGAAATCAACTGGAATCCTCAAATCAAGTTACACAGAGCAGGTTTGGAAATGTGTGAATGAACACATGAGTGTGACTGCTGGAGCTTCTCCATCATTCTGGCGTTGTGAGCAGATGTGCTTGATGGAACTATGACTACTTTTCCCCTCACTGGTCTGCCCAGTGAAGTTGTGGAAGAGGCATGTTGTTTGAAGAGGCATTTCCTGTCAACATTTAAAAGCAGGATGTCTCATTATCCCTCCACCTCAGGTAGTGTAGTAAACAATTACAGTGGTATGAAAAAGTATCTGAACCTTTTGGAATTTTCTGCATAAAATCACCATCAAATTAGGGTTGGGCAATATGGCCAAAATTTTATATCCCGATATAGCTCATTTTATATCCTGATACGATATACATCACGATATAACACATTTTTGGTAAATTCAATGAATGAACAGTTTATATAAAATTGCAATGTAGAAATGAAGTTTGAAATTATACTCAATAAATAAAGGTAGTAGGCATTTGTTTATATATGTGTATTTTGTTTTATTTAGAACTTAACATCTGCCATTTACTGTATTCAACATGTAGCAGTATTCTGCTTCGTAAACGGTACACCACCCAGACTTTCCAGCATTGTGAACGTTGCATGTGTACTCTTAGTTCTCTCTTAAAACAAGTTTAAAGTGCAGCAATAAAATCAGGCTCACAACTATACAAAATCTAACAAGTGATCAAAAAATTACTGCTTAAAGTTTGAAAGTTAGCTGCAAACAAAAAATAAATATTACAAAATACCAAATGTAAACATAGAAACCTTCCAAGTTTAAGTGTTTAAGTGCAAAAGATCACAGTATATTATACAAATATAGCATGAGGTATAATAGGTAAACAAAATGTTTCAATTACCAAATGTAAACCTAAAAGTTTAAAGTGCAGCAATAGTACCAGGCTTAATATAATTATACAAAATCTAGCAAGTGAACAAAGAAAATCACTCCTTCAAGTTTGAACAGTAGCAGCAAACAAAGAATACTGGCCTCCCTGAGATAAATGTTACAAAATGAAAACTGTAGAAATCAACCCCTTCCAAATTAAAGTGTAGCTGCAAAAGGATCACAGTAAACAAAAGTATAATATATAAACAAAAACAAAACTAAGTAGCATGGATGTGAAAACATCCAAACATCTGCCAAATCTCAGGCCTCTACAGGTTGAGTGCTAGGAATACAAGCTGATCAACTCTTGCTGGTTTCGGAGATGACCTCTGGCATGACACAATGTTCCCACTTGCACTGAAAGCCCGCTCCAATGGGGAACTTGTGGCAGGGATGCAAAGATATTTCCTCGGTAACTTGGCCACATGGGGAAAGCGTCCCTCATTCTCTTTCCACCAGTCCAGTGGATCTGTGTCCGGACCAGCGTCCCACTAAGAGATAGAAGCTGAGCTCATTTTCAATGGATTCTCTGCTTGACTGAGGGGGATCTTTGCTTGGCTTCGCTGCTGTTTTAAAGTAGCTGCTCAAACTCTTCTTTTTCTTTATAGCAGGAACCTCCTCTGACTCATCCTGGTCTCTGGCAGTGGCAGCTGATGAAAGGGGGACTGCCTCTGGCTCTGCTTGTTCGGCCACCAGCTTCTGCATCTCTGTAGCAGCTCTTAGCTTGATGTAGTCCACCCTCTCTTTTTTGATGTATGTGGTTTTGAACCAGGGGTCAACCAAAGAAGCCATGTCAAGCAGCTCCTGGGTTTTCTGGTCATCATACTTCTCATTTAGGTATCTTAGTATTTCCTCTTTGATGGTCATGGTGAGCTCAGTGTCGCCATCCTGATGCTTGAGGATCTGGTTGTTAAACAGATGAAGGACGGGTTTCAAGTAGGAAACACTTGGGTAGAGCTCCCCTGACAAGGCATCTGTAAACTCCTTGAGAGGACTCAGTGCCTTGTTCATTGGCTCCAGAACATCCATGTCCTGCCAAGTTGGGACCAGGTGGTGAGTTTTCTTGTCGACACGGAGGACCTGTGAGATGGCTTTCTCCTGCTCAATCACCCTTTCAACCATTGTTTGTGTAGAGCCCCACCTTGTAGGGGTTTCTGTGATCAGCTGATGATGGGGCAAGGGTGGATTTTGATTTGATTGAGCTTCTGCAAGCTTCTGCAAGTCTTCTGCAAGTCTTCTCTTCCATGAATTGGAGAAGGCAGCCACAATCTTTCTGCAGACGTCACCTGCTCAATCCACCTTGCGTTGTTTCATACCCTTCCCTGTGGAAGTAAAGTAGAAGTGAAATTATTTATTAGTATTTATTATTTTAAAACATTTTTTATGTATTACACTGTGTACAAGACAATGAAATGTATTAATTACATGTTATGAATTTATTTATTCATAATATTATTTGTATGTATAAGAGATCCACACTGACATCACAATTACACAAAATGATGGATGACAGGATGGAGGAGTAAGCCAGTTAAATGCTAAAAATACAGAATACTCCTAGTGTTCAGTATTTTTAGCTTATAACTTGCTTTTAAATTCTCAGAAACTACTACAGATACAGGCAGAGTCCAGGTCTAAAATGAATTGAAACAATGTATGTATAGACAATTTCAATTATACAAAACATAACATTATGGCTCTTGTGTTGATAAAATGCCTATAAATAATAATAATTTAAAAAGGAGAGCAATATCACATACAAATATACACATAAACAATGAATGATACTATGGAAATAAAAACAAAACAAAAATGCATTTTAGATCGATTGAGAGTTACTCACCAATGGCTAGATGTAAGCGGTGGCCAAAGCACTGCAGGCATGTAGTTTCATTCATCAGCTGAAGGGCAAGGATGTTGTTGCTGGCGTTGTCAGTTGTCACACATACGAGGCGATCCTCATGCAGTCCCCACGACTCAAGAGCTTCACTGAGACCTCTGGCTATCTCGACTGCAGTGTGGTCTTCGGGAAAGTAACTTGTCTGCAAACACCGACTGCGGAGGTTCCAGGCTTGGTTGATGAAGTAAATCGTCAGGCTCATATAGGGGTGCGTCAGTCGGCTCAACCACATATCAGTTGTTATGGCATAAAACATCCCCTTGTGTATTTCTTCTTCCACTTTTGCCCGGCACTCATCATATAAAGCAGGTAACACAACGTTACTGATGTGTTTTCGGCTGGGCATTTCATATCTGGGATGGAGTGTTTGCACTACCTCAAGAAACCCCCATGTCTCGACCGTGTAGATTGGAATCATATCTTTACAGATGTGCTTGGCAACAGCCATGGTTATTTCCTTCCATCTGCGGGAGTCATGGCTATATGGTGTGCCACGGGTAAAAGCCTGTTGCACTGTCTGCATTTCTCTGGAGTTTCTTCTTAGCGTCAGCGTCACTCAACCCAGCTTTTGCTGCTTTTTCTCGTTGACTCTCTCTGTATTCTTTTTCGTGATTCTTTTTCAGGTGATAAAAAAAGTTACTTGTGTTCGAGCCTGGTGCTGGGATCTGGCAGCGGCATAGTTTACAAAGTGCAGCAGTCTGATCCTTGTCGGTCTTTTTATATCCAAACCACCGCCAGATGGCAGAAGTTCCCCCTCTTTTAGGTACAAGCTTGTCGGTTTGCGCTGGTTGTTCTTCATCCTGTTGTTTAGATTGAGAATTAACTTGCTCTTCTGTTTCGCGTCCACCGTCTTCCTCCATGGCTGTGTATGTTTTAACCGCCTGCCTGGGCTTGCCGTAAAGCGCGTCGATGACGTAAAATACTGCCATAAAGCGTGTTTTGCGACACCGCGATATAAACGATCAAATTTCACATTAAACAATAGACATTTTCTATTTTCCAGACGATATATATATCGTAATATCGCCCAGCCCTACATCAAATGTGATCTATCTTTGTCAAAATCACACAGATGAAAACAGTGTCTGCTTTAAAGGCGCTGTAGGCAGGATTTTGCTAGTCAGTGCTAATTTTTCTGTGTTTTCTTTGGATTAAATGTTAGAGTATCCATTGATAATCCTTTTGGGGTGTAGCATAATTGCACTACCGCGAGGGCGCAGCGTTTCCATCTGTCTCTGTTCTGAGCTGAAAAGGAATCTCGACAGCTCCAGGTATCTTTGATTGGTTGAGGGGCGTTCATTGCACGTTCTTGTGGGAGGGGCTTAACTTGCGTAAGGACGTGATGTTAGAGAAAACAGGACAGGATTGGCTGTGCTGGGTTTCACATCGCCATCTTAGATGGGTCAAATCGCCATCTTGCTTAAGTAACTTGCCTAAGCAAGATGGCAGAGATGCGGAATCCTGCCTACAGCACCTTTAAAGGTGCATTAAAGGTTGTATAGACAGACCTGCCAACCTGTACGCATTTTGCGTAGCAGGTACGCAATTTGACATCAAAATACGCTGGTACGCTCCACCTCATTAAACTACGCAAAAAGCTGCAGACATCTGTGAGCGCTGTTATAAATGTGGACCGTGGATACGATGCAGCAGCAGGGCTCTGAAGTGTTACGCATTTCGGTGTGTTGTCACGCAGTCACGGCACACATTGTATTTGTCACGCTGAAAAAAATCTTGGGGAGAACCACAGTATGGAGGGATCCCACTCCCAGGGACGGACAGCTTTGGCAACAGCTAGCATGAGACAATAAGAAGTAAAGCTTAGGACTATGTTGAGTACAGTCCGTTGGACGGTCCAGCACAAGAAGCACGGATCCCAGAAGTAGAACCGAAGCCAGTCCTTGGGCACAGCACCGACAGGAGTGTCCTCCTGGTCCGGACGGAGCTTGTTCGTAGGCCCTCGTAATAGTGGAGTCAGCAACTGAAACTCGAGAAGACTCCCCCTCAAAGGGGGGGACAACAGGTGAAAAGCAATGAACGGACTAAAGGGAATAACATTCAGACATTAGAGGATAGGGCTCAGTGCACCGTACTTCCCACAGCATTCTAGCTCCTAGGGCAGCTTTGTGGATAGTTAAGTATTTAAACTAGTATTTAGTTAGTATAGTTTGGATAGTTTAGTTTAGTTTAGTTTAGAATCCCTAGCTGACCTGATCATAGGCTGCATCGAAGTGAAACGTCTTGAACCTAACCTTAAATGTGGAGACTGTGTCTGCCTCTTTGACACCACTTGGAAGCTGGTTCCACAAAAACGGTGCCTGATAGCTAAAGGCTCTTCCACCTAATGTCCATTTAGAGACCCTAGGAGTCACCAGTAACCCTGCATTTTGAGAGCGAAGTGCTCTGATTGGTTGATAAGGCGTTAAAGCATCTTGGAGATAGGTTGGAGTCATCCCATTTAGGATTTTGTAAGTGAGGAGAAGGATTTTAAATCTAACTCTAAACTCGACAGGAAGCCAGTGAAGAGATTTTAGAATGGGAGTAATGTGTTCGCATCTTCTAGTTCCGGTTAATAATCTGGCGGCCGCATTTTGAACCAACTGAAAGTTTTTTAATGCACTTTTTGGGCAAGCTGCAAGAAGGGAGTCGCAGTAGTCCAGTCTAGTAGAAACAAATGCATGGATGAGTTTTTCTGCATCGCTTCTAGGTAGAATGTTTCTTATTTTAGCTATGTTGCGCAAGTGGAAATATGCTGTTTTACAAGCCAGGTTGATGTGTGCTTTAAAGGAGATATCCTGATCAAATAAGACCCCGAGGTTCCTGACAGTAGAGGAGGAGGATACACTGACGTTATCTAAGGTGATAATCTGTTCAGATAGACACTCTCTCAGTTTATGGGGGGCTAGTATAATGACCTCTGTTTTGCCAGGATTAAGATGGAGGTAGTTTGTAGTCATCCAGGTTTTAATTTCTCTGATACAGTCACTGAGTCTGTCTATTTGATTAGTTTGATCAGGTTTCATTGATAAATACAATTGTGTGTCATCTGCATAGCAATGAAATTTGATATCATGACATCTAATTATGTTCCCTAAAGGAAGCATATACAACAGAAATAAAATTGGCCCGAGCACGGACCCTTGAGGAACCCCATAACTGACCTGGGAGCACGGTGAGGACTGTTGGTTAACGTGAACAAATTGGTACCTATTAGATAAATAGGATTTGAACCAGCAGAGGGCTTTTCCTCTGGTGCCAACCTCACATTCTAACCTCTGCAGGAGAATATTGTGGTCAATTGTATCAAAAGCTGCACTGAGGTCTAAGAGAACCAGGATTGAGACTAGACCTGCGTCAGCCGCCAATAGCAAGTCATTAGTGACTTTAACTAACGCAGTCTCAGTGCTGTAATAAGCTCTATGTCCTGACTGAAATTTCTCAAATAAACTATTGTCCTGTAGGTGGCGGCAAAGCTGTTTAACCACGACTTTTTGAACTTTTGAAATAAAAGGTAGATTTGATATCGGTCTGTAGTTGGCTAGAATATCAGGATCAAGATTAGGTTTTTTTCAGCAGTCGTTTGATTACTGCGAATTTAAATGACTGTGGCACATAGCCATTTTCTAGAGACGTATTTATTACCTCCGCCAGGAGGTTATGTAATCATGTGGGTTTGTTGGTTGGTTGGTTGGTTAGTTGGTTTGTTGGTTGGTTTGTGTAATGGAAATTTTATGTATTTGATGCAAGTGATGGTTATCAACTTTAAGTAGACTCCTTAGCAGACGGCCCCCTGGACTCCTGACACCAAGAAACCCAAATGGGGGTTCTCTCCTGTTTGTCCTGTTGCATTTTAAGCAGATGTGTCTCCCCCTGACCGGGTGTAATCTCCAAATGGTATCTGTGGTGTGTATGCTGTTCTTCTCTGATGCATCGGCAGCCACAGGGGGTTGAAGTAGGTTGGGTGGTTGGAGTTGTTCCTTTGTCACTTCATATGTTAAATATGTGTCCCTTCCTATCTCAGGGCAGCCTCTAAGACATGTTAATGACATTAACATGTCTGCCCCTGGCCACAGGGGTTCAGGGCGGGGTATAAATATCAGTCTGTGTCTCAGAACTTCAGAACTCACACTGACTGAGCAGTGGTGACTTCTCTCCTGTTGCAACTGGAAATAAAGGAACCAATAAGGAACTCATTGTTGGTGCATTTATTAATAGAATTTCCACAACATTTGTTAGCAAGATCCTGGAAAAAGTAATGGACGGATTGCAATGAAACTTTGTGGAAAGGTGGGTCTTGGGCTAACTTAGAATTGATGAAATTTTGGTGAAGATCCGAATCCTTGTCTGAATCTGGGATTTTTTTTAAGGATTCTTTATCATTGAGAGATAGGGAGTCTTTCACATAGTTGGGCAGGCCCGTCGACAGGGGGAGACAAACACCTGGTTCACGCAGGGCGCGCCGCTTCAGACGCGGAAGTGGAAGCGCTGCGCACCGACTTTCAGATCGGCGCCTCTGTTAACCTATCTGACAGAGGTGCGGGGGACCGCCGCATGTGTAGCAGCTCGCGCTGTGGACCGCGGCCGCTCCGCTCCTCTCTATTTTCTCCGCGAGCCGCGCGCGCCGTGCACCGCCAGTTCTGAAGCTGGACAGAGCAGATCGCACCACACAGGCAGTCGGGAACGGAAAATACGACAGAATCTGGTCCATTTTCAAATTAAAAACAAATAAAATAACATAAATTGTTGCTTTTCGGTTTTCCTTTTCATATAAACACACACACACACACACACACACACACACACACACACACACACACACACACACACACAGGGAGAGAGGGCGACAGACAGAGGCACCGTACGCCGCAGCGCTCCGCTCTGATCACACCCTCGATCACAATGTAGTTTCATTATATATGGTGTTCTATGCTTTTTGGTCACTGATTTGAGCTGTGGCGGAGGTATGCGCTCTCTGAGTGCCATTCTAGTTATAGTTATGATCGTATTTAAGATAACTGGAAGAATATCTTTGAAAAGCTTAGTTGGAATTGGATCTAGGAGACAGGTCGAAGTTTTAGAAGACATTACAATCGAAGTAATCTCAGCCCCATCTACTGATGAGAAATAGGGATGTGCGAGTACCGATACCAGGTATCGGTATCGGGCCGATACTGGCCTTATTTCAAGGTATCGGGTACTCGTGAAGGCTACCGATGCCAGCCGCCGATACTCACGGCAAGAAAACCCCACGCGTAGTAAGCCCTCCTCACCAGCAGTTGGCGGTAGTGCAGCCGAATGGGATGCAAGCTGCCGACAAACATGAAAGAGGAAGAAGCTCCTCTCTGGGAGTCGCTGACAGGCGCAGGGCTACACTGCAGCGGGCTGACTTCTCCATGAGTCTCATCCAGAGCAGAGACAACAGGAATGAATCCAGAACGGCTGCTCGTCTCACCAGAACCGCCGGTGTGGAAATTCTGTTATATAAGTGAAAACGAGCCGAGCTTTGCAGAATGCTAACTCTGCAATGCTAAAATTGCTAAAGGAGGTGCGCGATGTTGTTCATTTACCACTAGTAATTTGTTTAAACACCTCAGGGCGAAGCTTGTGGACGAGAGTCTGACGCTGTTGTGCTGGAAAAAAAGAAAACTCCGGCAGCAACTCGACGGCAAACTCTGCAGAAGACCGAGAAACTGAAGAGCAGAGATCCGAGAGCAGCACAAATAACACGAGCAACTCTTTAAACTCAGGGGTTTTTCTATCTTTGACTTTAGTTCATAAAAAAAATCATTCAAATTAGTACATTTATAAACCTTAGTTTATGTAAAGTGTAAAACTCAGAGAAATTGTTTTATCTTGCACTTAATTTCATTTAAATAAGTGCAAACAGTTGCTTGTTTTATTTTTCAGACTATTATTTTGGACTTAAACATAGTGGCTGGGCTGCCTTTTTATTGGAAATAAAATTCATTTTCAAAAATTATCTCATTGCATTATTTTAAATTTTATGTGTATAAAGTATCGGTATGCAAGTATCGGTATCGGTGAGTACTGAAGATGAAGTACTCGTACTTGGTATCGGTCTGAAAAAAAGTGGTATCGCACATCCCTAATGAGAAACTATCTAGTATTTCAGGTATTTCAGGTGGAGGCAGTGGCTGGATTCCCTGAGCTTGATCTGAGGAAAGCGCTTTACTGATTTTACCTCTGATGGTTATGATTTTATCATTAAAGAATTTAAGAAAGTCATGGCAGTTTAAAGATTCTGGGATTACTGGTTCCACTACAGTATGACTGTTTGTCAGTCTGGCTACAGTGTTGAACAGAAACCGAGGGTTATTTTTGTTTATTTCTATTAAACAAGAGTAATATAATGTCTTGGCTTTAAAAAGAGTTTGTTTACAGCTTAGCAAGCTACATTTCCAAGCCTTCAGAGATTGTTCCGATTTAGATTTACGCCACAGTGTAATTGCCGAGTTTTTTGTTTGAGAACACGTGTTTCAGAATTAAACCATTGAGCAACGTGCCTGGGTCAATTGGTTTTCAGCTGCAACGGAGCCACTACGTCAAGGGCAGATTTTAGTGAGTGCATAGCACTGTCAACAAACTGATCACTATTATCACCACTGGTCAATAAGCTCATTTCTGTGAGTTCACAAGATAATGCAGCAAATGCAGGCTGGATCAATTCTTTGTACCGAGCCACAGATTTTTCAGATAATGTCCGTATCAGCTAAATTTTATCTTTTTGAGCAGAGTAGTCTTCTATCAAAACCTGAAAAGTAATCAAAATATGGTCTGAGAGTATGGGGTTCTGAGGGAGAACATTTAGGTCACTGACCTCTATCCCATATGTTAAAACCAGATCCAGGATGTGCTTGTGACTATGAGTGGATTCATCAACATTTTGAGTGTAACCGATGCTATCTAATACTGCAATAAACGCATTACTCAAACTGTCACCAGAATCATCCACATGGATGTTAAAGTCACCTATTATAAGGATCTTGTTATGAGCCAATGCTATATTGCTTAAAAACTCTGAGAACTCAGTTAAAAAGTCAGAGTAAGGACCAGGAGGTCGATACACAATAATTATTCGCACAGCTTTTTGATGTGTTGAATTCATTTTTCCATTAATGATTGCAAGTTGTCCAGGCCCTGAGGCAGCCATGATGCTCCCTCCACCATGCTTCACGGTGAGGATGAGGTGTTGATGTTGGTGAGCTGTTTCATTTTTCCTCCACACATGACGTTGTGTGTTCCTTCCAAACAATTCAACTTTGGTTTCATCAGTCCACAAAATATTTTGCCAAAACTTCTGTGGAGTGCCCAAGTGCCTTTTTGTGAACATTAAACGAGCAACAATGTTTTTTTTAGACAGCAGTGGCTTCCTCCATGGAGTCCTCCCATGAAAACCATTCTTGGCCATTGTTTTACCTCGAGTTGATGTGTGCACAGAGATATTGGACTGTGCCAGTGATACTGTAAGTCTTTAGCAGACACTCTAGGGTTCTTTTTTACCTCTCTGAGTATTCTGCGCTGAACTCTTGGCGTCATCATTGGTGGACGGCCACTCCTTGGGAGAGAAGCAACGGTGCCAAACTCTATCCATTTGCAGACAACTTCTCTGTCGATTGATGAACATCCAGACTTTTAGAGATGTTTTTGTATCCTTTCCCAGCTTTATACAAATCAACAATTCTTGATCGCAGGTCTTCAGACAGCTCTTTTGAGTGAGCTGTGGTGCACATCTACGGAGCCCCTAAAGGGACATGGGAGGGAAAATATATTGATGGATGGAAAAAAAAAAAAAAAGGATGAAGTTTTGCAAGATCTCGCAAAAATAATTGCGAGATCTCGCAATGTTTTTTCCTGGTTTTTGTGTGATCTGTGATCTACCTGTTCAGCCTGTGAACTCGCGATCGATTAGTTTCATCTCAGACGCCATGCAGAGATTGTCCAGATTTCGACCAACTACCTTCTGTAATTAGCGGAAATATCCTCTGGAAGGGCTGCCAAGAATGCACAGGCGGAGGTAACTCGCAGATCAACACTTTATTTTCACACATGCTCTGATGATCTTGCAGGTTGCAAACCTGAAACAAACCCCACAATTCACACATCAGTCATGAAAATATTGTGCCCCATTATCCATGATTGTTCTTAACTTTTAACTCACCGACACCGTGTACACTCTGGAATGAAAACCTCCCAATGAACGCACCACAAACCACGCCCCCTTACGCAAGCTTATATACACAAAATCCCTCCCACACGCATCAACCACCCGCACGTGTGAGCAAATAATGAAGACTAATCAAACACAAATATGCATCCTTCTTATAAAGCTAACCAAATATTTCTATCTCTTCCCTCACTGGAAAGTTATACATCTCCCACCTGGTCACTGATTTCTCAAATCCAGAGGACCACTACAATCTCTTAAACAAACTAACTATAAATGAGATTCAACAATAACTTTGAGGACATAACCAAATGCCCATAATCAAATACCCATAACAAACACACTGTCTTGTAATGTTTTAATGTCCTCCACCGAAACACACCCACAGCCTCTCAGAAGGATGGTGGTGGGGGGGTCTTGATCCACAACCGAAACACACCATGGCGGGGAATCTCTACCGAAACACACCATGGTGGGGAAGGTCTTGATCCATTACCGAAACACACCATGGTGGGGAATCCTTTACTGAAACACACCATGGTGGGGAGGTCTTTTATTGCTCCTCCACTGTAACAAAACTACCAGCCTCCTACACGTCCCTGTGTAGGATGGTAGATGGGCATTGTCCGACTGCCCAGCTCCTCTGGACCGGCCACAGAAGACGGAAGGGTTGACATGTCTTCACTTTAACATCCCGCACAACACCTTTGTTGTCCGGACATGCCCCCCACAACTCGACCCAGTCTGAACCGACCCCTGAGTGCGTTTTGGTCAGCCACCACACCAGATCCCCGATCTTGACGTTCCGAGCAGGTGCCATGCCACTTTTGCCGGACAAACAGTCCAGGGCCTGCCAGCTGGATCCATCGCCTCCAGAACTTGTCCACCTCAATCTGGATGGCCCTTCCGACAGCACGACAGGTAGGCTGGATACTCGATCCACGAGTATTCTCCACGGGCCCAGCACGACCAAGTAGCAAAGAGTTGGGAGTGATGACTTCCACGGCCCCATCTTGCCCTGGGCCCTAGCGCCAATAGGTCTTTCGTTTGACAGGTTGGCAGCTAGATAGAGGAAGGTTTGAAACTCTAGTACCGTCAGGTTACCTTCCTCACACACACTACTTAGTGCTCTCTTCAGTACACGGACTGCTGCCTCCGCCGCCCCATTGCGATGAGGGGAGTCTGCTGGGTGAAAAACCCACACCCAGTCTGTTCCTTTCGTTGCTGCTTTCTGCTGGATTTGATCCTTGTCTACGCCGTCGAGGAAGTCATACAGATCTTTCAGCACTGGTCTTGCGCCCACAAAGTTGGTCCCTTGGGTCCGACCACAGTTTTCTTGGGTGACCTCTGAGCGCTGTGAAACGCTGGTATGTTTTCAGGAACCCTTCGGTTGATAGATCTTCCACGACGTCCGCATGCACTGCTCTTGATGCCATGCAGCTAAACACCACACCCCAAACTTTCATTTTCACTCTTCGCCTCACAGTGTCTCTCACAATATAAGGACCGAAGAGGTCCAGCGATGTAAACTCGAAAGGTGCAGCTGGTTCTGTGCGTTCGAGTGGAAGCTCACTCATCACCTGCTTACACATCTTAGCTCTGGACTTCCGGCAGTGCATGCATGCATCAGTGACGTTTCTTGCCAGTCTTGGCCCCTGTATTACCCAGGCTTTAGACCTCACCCGCAAAACCGTGCCAGCAACACCCTCGTGGTTAGCTTCATGGGCCTCTTGTGTAATGAGGGTGCTAATCCATGCTCTGTAAGGGACCAAGGGCACTCTCGTCTTGAACTGGCAGACACTCTGGACCCTGCCATGGCACCATAGGAGTCCTGAAACTTTGCTCTGGCTGACGACGAGTCTGTTCAGAGTTGTTACAGGAAATGTGACTCCTTTCTGGGAGGCCAGGCACAGGTCTTGGAATGCAGTTTCGAGCTCGTTAACTGTCAGGGCTACCTCCCACCTTGCTGGAACAGGGATCTTTTTAACCTTAGCCAACCACTTCTTCACGGCCCTGCGAACGTAGGCAACTACTCTACAGAGCTTAGCTAGAGAGCTGTACTTCGTTGGGTTCACTTGGTCGATGAGTGCAGCTCCCCACATTGCCTCTGGTTCGTCAGATTCATTTGAGGTTGAATCTGTTTTATTTACTTTTGAATCTGAAACTTCACTGATTCCATCTGTGGTTGCTTGAGCATCACTGACGGGACTTTTTCTCATGGCCACTTTCTTGGCCTGGGCTCTTGTGAGAGTGGCAGAGAAGGCTTTTCTCTGGAGTTTGCTCACAGTCTCTCGAGCATCAGCCGCCACTTCGGAAGCAGATTTCATTGGCCATCCTTCGACTGGACCAGACCAGGAATGCGGGGCCTTGTTGCCATGTGCTCTTTCCATCAAGCCGTTCAGGAGAGGATCCTCTTGTGAGCAAATCAGCGATATTGAGCTCTCCGGGGATCCACCACCAGTCACCTACGGGCCCAGCCTTCTGGATTTCTCCCACTCTGTTCGCAAAGAAGGTCTGGAATCCGTAGCTCTCCCTCTGGATGGCTCCCAGTACCGTCTGACTGTCAACGAAGTGGTACCACCTTTCCACATCTATTCGACCGTGCTTCACCACATAATCCTTCAGGTGTGTGGCAAAGACAGCCCCGCAGATTTCAGCCTTCACTGCATCACCTTTTTGGTCAAGTGGCGTCAGCTTGGCCTTGGATTCCACCAGTCGAGTAACCACACCATCAGGTGTTTCCCACCTTAGGTACAGCACAGCACCATAGGACTCACAGCTCCCATCAGAGAATGTGATCCCCCAAGGTTTACCTCTCCAGCCGGAGGGTGTGAGACTTCGGTGGAATCTGACTCTACTCAAACGGATGTATTCTTTGAATAGCTCTATGGCCTTCCCACGGAGTTCGTCAGATAAGGGCTCATCCCAGGTGTCCCTGGTCAACTTGCCAGCTTCCTGGAAGGCTCTTCTCACAAGGATCACACCTTTCTGTTTCAGAGGTGTAGCCAATCCAATTGGGTCATACAGGCCGGCGACTTGGCTCAACAAACCACGACGAGTCAATGGGTTCGGTGTTTGGACATCCACTTCCTCCTCTGTGAGGTTGACTTCAGTCCTCATCTTCTTCCTCCTCTTCGAGAAGTTAATGGACCCCATCACAAAGAGCTCATCGTCTTGCACGAGGTACCCAACCCCCAGGGCTTTGTTATCTCCCTCCCTTAGCTGGTTGGGCAACACCAACGCCACTGACTTGGTCACTGTTTCTTCCTGCCTCCCACCATGACCAGACCGGACCCAGGGTTTGAGGTAGAAGCCTCCTGTCTTCAGAATCCTTTCCACCCCATCTAGGATCTTGTCTAGGCACTGCGGGTCATTGTGTGATGTCAGGAGATCATCGACATAAGAGTCTTCCTCGATGATCCTTCTTTCTTCGCTCATGTCTGAAAACTGGGGCAACCTTGCAGTCTCCCGCATGGCCACCTGTGCGATGCATCCTGCAGGCTTGTCCCCCATGTTCACTCTCACAATGGCGTAATCTTCAATCTCTTCTTCTGGGGAGTCCCGCCACAGGAATCGATGCACGTGAACTTCTTGGTCCTCCAGCCACCACTGAGTTATACATCTTAGTGATGTCCCCAATGGCTTGCATGCTCCCCCTCTCGAAACCTGAGAAGTACCGCCCGGATGGGGTTGAGAACATCCGGGCCCTTGAGCAGAATACTGTTCATGCTCACCCCCTCTGAACTCCTGACTGCTGTTCCAGACGAGGCGCACGGCGTGGTCACTGAGTGGGGGTTGGGTGCTGTCAGGTGACTCACCCACCATGTGGCACCGTTCCAGCTGTCCAACACGTCTTTTGTGAGTTTCACAGCAGCCCCCCTCTCGACCATCTCGTGGACTTGCCTCACATAAGCCTCTTTCCAAATGGGGTCTCTCATGAGCTGCTTTTCTGTCTTCAGAAACGTAGCTTCCACGGCCTTCCGGTTGTGAGGAAGGGAGGTTGGGTTCGCTTTCCATGGGTATTTGGCGTCCCAGTGTGGCTGATCGCTGTGAGAATCACTTTCTCTGAAAGTCAGGCCCGCCCTTATTACCTCCAGCTCCTTCTCATCAGCCAGGGACATCTCTTTCCCACCCGGAGAACACTTCCCACACCGACATCCCCCACAAGCAGGATTACAAGCAGCTCCAATGCTGTCCCATTTCAGCCACTCGAGGATTTCCGTGTTGCATACTGCTGTTGAACAGATTTCCAGCTCACCTTCGCATTCCAGGAGACCTCCCGTCTTCCCCACGGCACGCTCTTCGACCTTGACGGCTAGTGACCTCATAGAACATGCAAAATGAGTCTTTGAGTGCTGTGTGGTTACCTCTATTTCTTCGAAGAGTTGAGGGTGCGTTCCACTCACGATCTTCCCAAGAGGACCGTCCCACAGCACAAGGTCGCCAACTCTCCGCAGACTCTGTGGGGCCAGACGTCCTTCTCTCATGCTGATGAGCAGGTCGATCCTTTTTGGACGAGCTAATTCCCCCGGCTTAACTTCTGGGAAAAAGTTCTCCAGCTGGTCAGATGCTATTACACGATGAACTTTGGCGATGTCCTCCATCCCGTAGCAGATCAGTTCATGGAGCCTCAAGGTACCTCGAGATGTCCACACCTTAATTGTGACAAGGTACCGTTTCGTTTTAACTTTCACCTTCATCCTGCCAACACCATACACAACAAGTGAGATGGATTCACCAGTTAGTCCAAGGCTCTCTGCAGCTTGATGTGTAATGTAGTTGGTATCAGAGGCGAGATCTACCAAGGACCCGAGGCTGTCACCTCTCTTTGTTGTGACAGGGACGAGCATCATGAGGACTGGGTGTTCCCCTAGACCACTCTGTTCGACCAAGTTCTTACCGGGACGCTTTGTTGACGCCTTGTTGGTGCAGGCTCTGCGAACAGCTTCGAGCTGCCGTGGAGTTAATCCCAGCTCCGCGAACAAAGCCTCTTGCTCCTCTGTTGGACCGCAGGTTCTCTTCTTCTTCTCTCCTTCGTCCTCTCCCATCACAGAAACCTTCTTCATTTGTGCTTTTGGGCAGAGAAAGTAGTGGTGGTCTGCGGGATTACCATTTTCCCTGCACTCCTCTTTACGACAGAGAAACCTTGGCGTGCACGTACCGCCAGCCTCATGAATACCCAGGCACTTTGTACATGCTTTTGCCCTCTTCAACTGAGCTTTCTTCTCCGTCAGGTGAGCTTTCCTGAAAGTTTTACACCGAAACAGCCTTCCTCCATGTTCCACATCACCACACACAACGCAAGGAGACTGCTGGGTGTTTCTCTTGGTGTCACTCGCAGTAGTTTTAGTGAATGATGTCTTTACATTCCTCCTGTCACTCATCTTCTCCTGGTAGCTCGGTTTCTCAGGAGCATTGGTAGACCATGGCTTACTGGGGAGCAGCTGCTCCAACCTCACGAGTAATGACTTTTGATCACCCAGGAATAATAAGAACCGATCTAGATAATTACCTGGGTAAACACTGCTGCTGGTGCTTCGTGCACACATAAGCCACTCTCTTTTCATGACATCAGGGAGTTTACTCTCCAATGATCGGATCACAAGCGGGTTTTGCATAGCTTCAACACAGCCCAGGTCTCTGAGATCCTGTGCTGCTCTTTCCACCGCTAGGATTAATTCTAACATCTCTCTTGATTGGTGGTTCTTTACAGCTGGTCGTGATTGTAATTCCAACACGATTTCTTCTGCTGTTTGTGCTCTATCACCATAATGGTTTTCAAGCTCTCTGAAAATGTCATTTGCATCTCTGCAGCGCATCAACCTGAGTTTGTCTTTCACAACATCATCTATGCTGTCCAGTAGATGGAGTTTTCTACACTCACGTGACCCCGTTGGTTCTGCTTGCACTTGAATACACTCCCACTCAGCCTTCCAGCGCCAATAGTCTCTTCTATCCCCGGAGAACTTCGGCAAACTTATGGGCGTGAGTCTAATTTTGGGCCGGGCAAACTGGAAGGTATTACTCCCTGCATCATATGCCCCGGAACCACCTTGAAACATGTTGCTATCTTGCCTCATGCTTAGGTTGGCGTAAGGTGCAGCATGGGCACTCAATGGTGGAAATGTGATGGCTGGGGGCACAGCAGAACCGTCATAGAACCCACCTCCAGATTGTTGTGTCTGTAGTGTGGGGTGTGGGGTTGGTGGGTGCATACTGGGTACAGTAGCTGCAACATAACCACTCTTTGGAGGATATGTAATGGCTGCAATCTGTGGAGCAGTAACTTTGGGGATTGCGCCACTAGCGGCGGTAGGCAGAACTTTGGTAGGTGAGGTAAGACAGGTAGTGGTTACAGGTGGGGATGCTGGGCTGGCTTTAGCCAGAGTAGCAGGTTCGTTAACCACACCGCCTCCCTCCGAAGCTTCACCCTCCTCGCTGCTGTCATCACTCCCATGTTCTGTGCCATCCCTCTTCATACTCTCATGATCACGCTTGAATCTCCATTCATCCATCAGTTGCTCCTTGTCCTCCTTTAATGACGACAAGAGCTTCCATCTTTCTTTACGGTGCGGGCGATAGTCTTTCCAGGGATGAACAATGTGAGTGAGCTCAGAGAGCTTTCTGTCCAGTTTACTGGACTCAATGCTCTGCTGCTCCCAGGGCACGACTTGGCCTTTCCACTGTTTCTCAGCCAGAGTAAAAGCTGCTTTAAATTGTGTCACAAGTTCTTCTATGTTCTGATCTGAGAATTTGGACCACAACATTTCCATAAGCTTTCCCTCAATCTCACGGTACTTTTGCTCACAGAAGGCCCTCTTTTTCACAGCATCTTGTAACTCATCATCGCCCCCTGGTGACTCTTTCTCCTCCAGTGCATCAATGTAGTTGTTATTTGCATCAAGAAGTTTATTATAATCTTCTTTCACTCTTGATAACTCTTCAGACAACTCAGTTTCATTTAATCTATCAGCACTGACATTTAGACGGTTAACACGCGTTGTAAAAGCCCGTTGTGCGTTTGTGCGTCTCTGTTTCAGACTTTCCAAGTCATACTCGTCGTCCGCCATCTTGGATTCCGGGTGAAACAAACCGCAGTAAAACGGTTGTTTTACAGTGATCGCCTTGTTACTCACTGCCCTCAACGGTCCCGTCGGCTCGTGGCTTCAGCCCCCGTTGCTTGGGTGGTTTTGGTGGCTTTACCCGCTCTCGTCGCGCCGTTTGGTCTCCGCCGGGATGCGTCTACTTCCCGGCCGCCCATTCAATTCCACTCGGCGCGCTGCTCGCTCTCCGCCCCGGGCCGTCTACTTCCTTCTGCGGCTCCGACGGCGGTTTGCAACTGTCCAGATTTCGACCAACTACCTTCTGTAATTAGCGGAATGCCCTCTGGAAGGGCTGCCAAGAATGCACGGCGGAGGTAACTCGCAGATCAACACTTTATTTTCACACATGCATCTGATGATCTTGCAGGTTGCAAACCTGAAACAAACCCCACAATTCCACATCAGTCATGAAATATTGTGCCCCATTATGCCATGATTGTTCTTAACTTTTAACTCACCGACACCGTGTACACTCTTGAATGAAAACCTCCCAATGAACGCACCACAAACCACGCCCCCTTACGGCAAGCTTATATACACAAATCCCTCCCACACGCATCAACCACCCGCACGTGTGAGCAAATAATGAAGAATAATCAAACACAAATATGCATCCTTCTTATAAAGCTAACAAAAATATTTCTATCTCTTCCCTCACTGGAAAGTTATACAGAGATTAACTAACGCCTTCAGGTATGTGTGTTTTCAGTATTTATGTTCCTAAAGTTTTAATTACATTTTCTAATTTTTTGTCTTTTTTTTGTCTGTTGTGAGAACATTTTAAGGAATTTTGATCGCTTTGGGAACACTATTCGGAGGTTGACATGCTTAATTAGTGAGTCCTCCCAGCCGCTGCTCCTTGTTACCATCTGGTCTGTGTCGATGCTGATCAATCAGGGACTCCAGCGCAGAATTAACTATTGTTTATCAGTTTTAGGATACAGTTGTTGTTCTTATGAGTTCGTTTGCAAGCTGAAATGTGGTCAAATGAAAGTAGACAGACATATCTCTACAGTTACTCTGCATTCATTTTTTATTAATTTATTTCTGTGTGTTGAACTTTCAAGGACAGTTTTATAGTCACTTGTTAACAATTTGTTTTCACATGTTAATAAAAGGGAATTACAACACACTTGCTTGTGATATTAACCTGTTAGGAGACAGTCACTGGTTCACTCCTGTAGCTTTAATAAACCAACATGAGGTTTGATAAGACAGGACCAGTGGCAGGAGGAAAGAGGGAACAGGTTTTATCAAGATCAAAATAGCCTCAGGACGACAGAACAAGAGCAGCTTTGTTGTTTGCTGATTCAGTGAAAGGAAAACAAGAAAACAGTAACATTTAAGAGCTGACTCCCTCTGTTCTTTGTTCAGTCTTCATAGATGATGGGTCTAAACCTGTCCCAGAAGTTGGCCACCATCACAGGGATGCTCCTGGTCCTGCTCCACTCCGATGCAGGTGCAGCTGGGGCGTGCAATATTGTATGATTGTAGCCTTTTACTATCCGAACAGATTTTAATGTTAGCAGCAGGACGAGACTGAATCTCTTCCTGCTGCTGCCTTTATTTAAAGCTGGCATCCGGCATGGCTGCCGGACAGGACCGGGACTGAAGCGCTCAGAGAACAAGGGACAGAAAGAGATAAAGATAACCAACCAACCAACCTATTTACAAATTCACAATACAAAACAGTGTTGTCAACGCACCATACGCAACCAAGAACAATCCCAAACCCCAATCTAGACAACGCCAAAACAGAGCCGACAACCAACACAACAACTGACAGAACCATACATATACAATGGGGGAAATAAGTATTGAACGCATTAACTGTTTTGTCATTACATTTATTTCCAAAGATGCAATTCATGTGACATTTCTTCCAGACACTGGTATTAACTCAAATAATCCACACATGAAAAGAAATCACAACATTCAAATCCATAAATAGTGATTATGTGGAATTAAGTGCAATAACACAGGAAAAAAGTATTGAACACACTATCTGAGACTCGTTTAATACTTTGTGGAGAAGCCTTTGTTTGCAATGACTGCTTCCAGACGCTTGTTGTATGTATGAACTAATCGCCCACACTGCTCAGGTGTGATTTTTGCCCATTCCTCCGCACAGATTGTCTTCAAATCCTGAATATTCTTTGGTGCCCTCTGGTGAACCCTTATCTTTAGTTCTTTCCACAAATGTTCGATCGGATTTAAGTCAGGTGATTGACTGGGCCATTCTAACACATTGAGTTTCTTTTTTTTAAACCATTCGAGAGTCAACTTTGCCGTGTGCTTCGGATCGTTGTCCTGTTGAAAGGTCCAGCCCCGTCTCATCTTCATCATCCTGGTGGATGGCAGGAGGTTCATCTCAAGAATTTGCCGATAGATGTTTCCATTCATTGCTCCTTCAATTATATGAAGTCTGCCAGTACCACGAGATGAGAAACAACCCCATGCCATGATGTTTCCACCACCAAACTTCACTGTTGGTATAGTGTTATTTGGGTGATGTGCAGTGCCATTTCTCCTCCAAACATGGTGTGTAGTATGACAGCCAAAAAGTTCAATTTTGGTCTCATCTGACCAGACAACATTCTCCCAGTATTCCACAGGCTTATCCAGATGCTGTTTAGCAAACTTTAGACGAGCTTCAACATGCCTTTTTTTGAGGAACGGAGTCTTGCGGGCTGAGCGTCCATAGAGGCCATGGCGGTGGAGTGCATTGCCTATCGTTTTCTCTGTAACACTTGTACCTGCTGCCTCCATGTCTTGCTGGAGTGCTTTCCGGGTGGTCCTTGGCTCTTTGAGAACTCTTCTAACCATCTTTCTGACTCCCTGGTCAGAAATCTTGCGAGGAGCTCCTGTGCGCGGCCTGTTGGATGATAAGGTGATGCTTCTTCCACTTGCAGATAATGGCCCCAACGGTGCTTACTGGAATACTCAGATTCTTTGAGATAAGTCTGTAACCAGTTCCATTCTGATGCTGAGCAACAATCAGGCTGCGAAGGTCTTGAGAGAGCTCCTTGCTTTTACCCATCATGAGATGTGTCTTGTTTGACTACTTGGTGAAAAAACAACCTGTTTATAGGGCCATCAATTAGCACTAACCCAGCTGATGTTGGTTTGCACTTATAGGAAGTACAAAGACTAATTACTTTCAGGTGTGAGATGGTATGGTGCCTTTCCTTGACAAACTATACAGCTTTCCCATGGTGTGTTCAATACTTTTTTCCTGTGTTATTCCACTTAATTCCACATAATCACTATTTATGGATTTGAATGTTGTGATTTCTTTTCATGTGTGGATTATTTGAGTTAATACCAGTGTCTGGAAGAAATGTCACATGAATTGCATCTTTGGAAATAAATGTAATGACAAAACAGTTAATGCGTTCAATACTTATTTCCCCCATTGTACATACATACACATATATATATATATATATATATATATATATATATATATATATATATATGGCCCCGCGGAGCCATGACCGGCAGGAGCCGGTCCACCCCGGGCGCCGAACCCCCCCTGTCCCCCACCACCACAACCACCGACCCCGATGCCCTGGATTCCGGGGCAGCAACCAGACCCCAGGGAATGCACCAACCCAGGCCGCGGCAGCACGCCCGAGCCGACCAGCCCCCTCAGCCAGGCCGACCCCCCCACCCTAATGGAAGGGGACAGCCCCCAGGCACCAGGGCCCAGGGCCCCCAGCCACACCCGCCCCAGGACACCCCGGCCACCCGGACATGAACCGGCACCCACCGACCCAGGCCCCCCGGAGCCACCGCCCCACCACCGCCAGACAGCCCAACAACCAGCGGCCCCCCCACCCCCAATCCAAACCAAACACGAAGACAGCCCCCAGCGAAGCAGCGCAGATCCCGACCCCAAGACAGCGCCAACCACCCGCAGCCATCAGACCCCCCCCACCAACAACCGACCCTCAAAGAGGAGAGGCCCTCATCTTCCCCTTACATTAAGTGATGGAGCTGATCACAGGGGACCAGAGGGAACCAGATTCAGCTGAATATGGTCCTTTGAACAGACAGACATTGTCTCCAAGCTAATGTGATCTAACAAAAGACTCTTAAAGGTGGAATACAACATTTTCTCGAAAAGACGAAGCCCCACGTCTGTTACTCACTTTTTGAACAATGCGCATGCGCCAGACCATCCGCCCGGCTCTCCTGCTTCTCCCAGAAAACGCGGAAGTGTACGAGCGCGATCTCCTCTTCTCCGGCATGCACGGCTCTGTACAGTTTCTGCGATCCGCCTCGCTCATAAATAAAGCTTTTTTTTTCCGAAACAGCTACAGTTTCATTATGTCAGACTCGCCATCGGTAAGTACGAGCTCAGAAGCTCACCGGCTACATAAACACTCTGAATGCGCATGCGCAAAAGGGAGAAGCTGATTGGGCGCAAGCACGGAGAACCGCCTTACGAAAGCAGCTCGTCAGAATGATTGACAAACAGACCCACCAATTATTTAGGTGATCCACCCAGAAATCAAAATGTTGTATTACACCTTTAAACTGCCTGTTACTCCGATTATTTCTGGATTTCCAATTTACAAGGATAGTTTTCTTTGCGATGCACAAGATGGTTAGAACCATGTAGACAGAGTTTATTGACATGTTAATTTCACCCAGATCACCTAAAAGGCACAGTGTGGGAGTTGCAGGGATATTGCATGTGAACCATGTTGACAGGTCTTCACACACCTGAAGCCAGAACCTCTGCACTGGTGTGCAGGACCACAAGGCATGGAGGTAGCTGTCAGTCATGTTATCATTGCAATGTGAACAGATATCAGATTGTGATCGACCCATCTGGAAAATCCTTCGTCCTGTATAATGAATTCTATGCAGAATTTTGAATTGTATTAGTTGTATATTTGAATTCTTTGTCATTTTGAAAGTATTTAAACATATTTGTGACCACGCATTTTGGTCAAAGTTGTTAGATAAGTCAGCTTCCCATTTTAAGGTCGGAAGGAAGATTATACCTTTGATAATATTTTTTTATTTTATATATCTTTGATAGCAACTTTGGAGAACTGAGGTTTAAGAATTCTTCGACCCCGAGAGGTAGTTGTCCCTGCAATTGATTAATGGTATACTTTTTATCTATGATAGATTTAAGTTGATGATATTCTAAAAATGCTGTGCTGCTGATTCCATATTGTGAGGTGATAGTATTGAATGATAGAAAGTTGCCGTTTTCAATGATATGTTCAAGCTGTCTGATTCCTTTATTTCTCCACTGAGTGAAGTTTATCATCTTTTTGTTTTGCAGAATGTCCGGGTTGTTCCAGATGGGTGTGAGTTTACACGGGATCAGAGAAGATTTGGTTAGCTTTAGAAAGTCCCACCAAGCCATTAAAGAGGAACTGATGTTAATACTTTTAAAACACCGATGGGATTTGATGGTGGAACTGATGAATGGCAGGTCAGAGATGACTAGATCCTCACATAATGCTTGCTCTACATCCAGCCATGGCTCATTTAAATTGTTAGGTTTAAGCCATTTGGAGATATATTGCAGCTTGCTGGCTATGAAGTAATTACTGAAGTTAGACAAGTCTAGTCCACCTCTGTCTTTAGTCTGTTGTAACGTCTTTAAACTGATACGCAATGGTTTATTTTTCCAGCGAAATTTAGATATGTATGAGTCCAGTGATTTGAATCAGCCAGACGATGGTTTGGTTGGTATCATTGAGAATAAATAGTTAACCTTAGGTAAAGTCATCATTTTAATGGTGGCAACCCTCCCCATAAGAGATATAGGTAAGCGTCTCCACCGTAAGAGGTTATCCTCTATTGATTTCAGTAAAGAAACATAATTTAGTTTTGAAAGTTCTGATATCCTTGGAGAAATGTTTATGCCTAAATGTCTAATGTTTCCAGACTGGATTGTAGCATTGGGTATACTTTGTAAGACCAGTTGATAGAATAGTCAGATATTAGTGAAAATTTGTCAATAAGTGTGATTGTCTGGGAGATAGAAAATGGAGAGTTCTGCAGGAAAAGCAATGCATCATCTGCATAAAGACTTATTTTATGTTCAATATTGTTGTTGGCCAGGATCCCTCTGATGTCTTTATTTTGTCTTATAGCAGCTGCCAGAGGTTCGATAAAGATGGCAAACAATGAGGGCGAGAGTGGACAGCCCTGTCTGGTTCCTCGCTGCAAACAGAAGCTTGGAGAAGTCTGCTCGTTAGTCTTTGCACATGCAGCTGGGTTGTTATACAAGATTTTAATCCAGTCTATGAAAGACGTTCCAAACCCAAATTTGGTTAATATTCCAAATAAAAATTTCCCGTTTACTTGATCAAAGGCTTTTTCGGCATCTAAAGAGATAATTATGTATTCTAGATTATGTCTTGTAATCTATTATATTAACTAATCTGCGCATGTTAGTGGATGAATGTCTACCTTTAATGAACCCTGTTTGGTCAGGATGTATTATGAGAGGGGTTATCTTTTCTATTCTTCTGGATAGGGCTTTGCTGATTATTTTGAGATCTACATTTTTTAATGAAATAGGACGATAACTGGTCGGAAGTGTGGGGTCTTTCCCTGGTTTAAGTATTAGAGTTATTTTGGCTAAGTTCATATTTGAGGGTATTGTTCGTTTATTTTTTATTTCCATTACCATTTTATGAAAAGTGGGAGCCAACATGGTCCAGAATTCTTTATAGAATTCTTTGTAGAATTCTGCTGGATAGCCATCTGGACCTGGAGCTTTATTGTTGGGCATATCCTGCAGAGATTTATGGAGTTCATCCACTGAAAGAGGAGAATCCAACACTATTCTATTTTCCTCTTTCAATTTTGGAAGGTTGATATCATTAAAAAAGTATTAATTTCTTCATCTGTTGTGTCTATTTGTGATCGGTATAATCCTTGATAGAAATCTCTAAAGATATTATTGATCTTGTCTGGGTCATGGCTGATGTTTCCTTCTGAGTCTTTAACAGCTGAAATCGTGTTTTTCTCCTTGTTTTTAACTGATTCGCCAGGAAGCTTCCAGATTTATTACTATGCTCAAAATTCTCTAAACGGAGTCGTTGGATCAGAAATTGTTTTTTTTTATCTAAAATTTCTTTCAGTTCAAGTTTAGCTTTCCTTATATCCTTCAGTATGTTCTCTTGTGGGGAGACATAAGCCTCCTCCAGCGATTTAATTCTTAATTCCAATTCTAAAGTTCTTGAAGCTTCTTTCTTTTTCTTGTGTGAGGAGAAGGAAATTATTTTTCCCCTCATAACCGCTTTCCCTGCCTCCCAAAGAACACATGCTGAAGTATCTGGCAAGTCGTTTTTTTCTAAATATATAGACCATTCTCTTGTAAGATAGCTAATAAACTCTGGATCTTTAAGTAATGATATATTAAATCTTAATCTTTCGCCCCTTTTAAAGCGCCCAAACCACTCGAAAACCTGCGTTCTCCCCAGGGCATTATCTTTATATGCCTCCTGGACCATGGTGAGTGTTTCTGATGCTGTTTTTCCCAGCAAAAAACAAAATCTGATGCTTGCGCGCTGATCGCGTTTAGTGATGTGTTCCACCATTTTGTGGTTTTCCGTAGAAGGGGGTCCTGCTGTGCTGACGTCAGCACTGTGTGTGCCTTCCCTGTGTAACTTTGTGAGATGATATTTGCGATATTTGATTTGCAGAGATCTGCACAAGAACATGCTGTAGCGAGATTGAACAACCAAAAATCTGAAATCATTCTTGTTTTAATTTTATAAACACAGTCCCGTTTATTTCCGGTCCGCCCTCGTATATTATAGTCTTCATTTGGCATGTTCTCCCTCCTTCCCTCTCACCAAAACCTTCTTCAGCTCCTCTCAGCAGTCTCCATGTTTTGCATACTCTGTGTTGTAAACTGTTTTCTTCTCTGTCACGTCTGCTGATCGTGTGCCCATCCTGGTTGAGGGAGCTCTCCTCTGTTGCTCACACTGAGCTTTCTTCCATTATTCCTGGTTGATAGTTTTCTTGGGAGTTTTTCCTCAATGGATGTGAGGGTATAAGGGCAGAGGGTGTTATGATGCTGTATAAAGCGATTTCAGACAAATTATTTGTAAAAATGGGCTTTCTAAATAAAATTGCCTGACTTTGCCTTACCATTTAGAGTTTAGTTTGATGGCATTTTCAATATAAGATGTTTAAATTATCATTTCTGTTTGAGATAATAGAATAAATGTATCTTTCTAAACTAGACACACACACACAGATCGTTTTTTTAAAGTATGGAATTTTGCTAAACTTTAAACAGACATACACCTTGAAGTTTGTCCTAGTAGAGTTGCTTTAACCAGCTGTTTCGCCGTAAATCATGCTATGATGATGCGGGAGCGCAGAAGCGTCTGGTATGGATTGTGTTCCGGGTACGGATCAGGTACTGACAAGGCCAATACCAGAATAAAAATCAATAAACTTCTCCCACGAGTGATGTGTGTATTCCTCCAACTTTGTGTGTGTGTTTTACTTCCAGTTCATTGACCTTACTTTGAAAAAAAAATGCTTGCGAGATCTCGGAAAATAATTGCAAGATCTTGCTATTGTATTTGCAAGATCTCGCAAAAGTTCTACCTTTTTTTTTTTTTTTTTTTTTTTTCACCCATCAATATTTTTTTCCCCCATGTCCCTTTAGGGGCTCCGTACACATCAGACAATGCTTCTCATCAAGACAATTCTTACCAGATGTGTGTTTTATAGTGGGCAGGGCAGCTTTAAGCCACTCATCAGTGATTGGGCACACACCTGAGTTAAATTGTTTGGTAAAAATTGGTTTCATTTGCTCTTTAAAGGAATACTCCAAAGATTGTGGACCCACGCTCTTTCCCTATCATTGACAAAGTTAGACAAGCTCATAAATACCTTTTTTGTGTCTCTGCGTCCAGTGGCTGGTTCCCAGCCCGCGGCAGCTCACTGGTGGGAGTGGGAGGAGCTTGTGTCCTGTCTTCATGTTGACAATGGCGGAATCGGTGCCGAAATCGATCTGCTAAAGCTGATTTCACTTTAGCTCTAAACTCTTCAAATGTATAACTTTATCGAAATTTTTTTTTTTAAATTAGGCGACAAAGTGGTTGTTTAGAGCCCAAGTTTGTCGTTTGTTTGTCCGAATACCAACTGTTTATGATTTTGTTCGGACGAATTCGGTGAAATGTAAGGTGTCAGAGAAGCAGAGCACACACAAACCCTGGACCCGCCACGGGAGCCCCCTGCCCGGTATGGCGCCCAGCGCCGTGGCCATGGCGGACTGTTCCCCCGACCCAGCGGCCCAGCCTCCAGGCCCGGTCGGGCTTTGGCGGCGGGCGACGCGTATCACACCGTCGGCCGCCCCCGCCTCTACGACCGGCTGCCCGGCGACCCGCAGCAGGACCGAGACACGTGGTTTCACCCAGCGGTCCTATGGAGCGGGCCCGCTCCGGGCGTCGCTTCTGGCCCGCATCAGCGCTCAGAGTGCTCGTCTGTGATTGGATGATGCGCGCGTTGCCGCTTCCAAAGTTCAATTTTCCCAACTTAAGGCGTTGACGCCTGCAACGCGTGACGCGCGTTGCCAACGCTCGGAAAGCGACGCTTGAAAAGCGCCTGACGCGCGTTAGGTCCGTTGAAGCTCGTCCACCATAGATTTTGAATGTAAAAGCGACGCCCGTGACGCTTGCAATGCGTCCAGTGTGAACGCACCATTTGACAAAGATCAGATCACATTTGATGGTGATTTTGTGCAGAAATGTGAGAAATTCCAAAAGGTTCAGATACTTTTTCACACCACTGTAACAGAGTCTTGCAGGTGAGTGAATACACCGCCTCAAAAAAGTTCATCCAAATAAGTAATCAATCAGCAGCTAAAGATGATCAACAAGTAACAATGGGACTGAACCGTGTTTGTTGAATTTTGATTGAAAGTTTTCAGATTGACTGCTGGAGCAACAGTGTTTTTTTTATTTGGAACTGTAGAGATAATGTTGCTAATCTTTCATCTTCTGCATTTGGTCCCTTGCAGAGCTCCAACAGGACCATGACTGCAGAGAGGAGCAGGTCTTTAAACAGGAAACAAACTACTGTCTAGAACAGGACGAGCCAGAACCTTCACAGATCAAAGAAGAAGAAGAACCAGAACCTCCACAGATAAAAGAAGAAGACCCAGAACCTCTGCACATCAAAGAAGAAGAAGACCCAGAACCTCTGCACATCAAAGAAGAAGAAGAAGAACCAGAACCTCCACACATCAAAGAAGAAGAAGAAGAACCAGGACTTGGTCAGTTGAAGGAGGAGCAGGAGGAACCAGAATCTTCACAGATTGAGGAACACGAGGAACTCCGTACCAGCCAGAAGGGAGAACGATTTATTCTAAAGTTTGAAAGTGAAACCTTTCAGGTTCCTTCTGTTGAGGATCAAAGTGACCTGAGTGAAGCAGAAGTACCAGAGACTGAGCCGTTCCTCTCTCAGGACTCTGAAGTCCACCATGTGAAAAGACGCATTGACTCAGAATCAACTGGAAATGCAAAGCTGAAAAAACTCAACATGTTTCATAGAAACAGTGTGAACAACTTTCATGTTTCAGGGAAGCAGGCCGAATGTGAAAAGCTTCTTTGTGAAGAAATGTGTGAGAAAACTGACCATAAAAAACATCAATTATGTCAGAAGGTCAGAATGGTCACTGATGAGAAGATACTTTGTGAAACATGTGGCAAAAGTTTCAGTCAACCGAGTAATTTGAAGGTTCACTTGAGAATTCACACTGGTGAGATGCCTCATTCTTGCAAAACTTGTGGCAAAAGTTTCAGTCAGCCAAGTCGTTTGAAGGTTCACATGAGAATTCACACAGGTGAGAAGCCTCATTCTTGTGAAACATGTGGGAAAAGTTTTAGTCAACGATGTAGTTTGAAAGTTCACATGAGAATTCACACGGGTGAGAAGCCTCATTCTTGTGAAACATGTGGCAAAAGTTTCATTTGTCACAGTTCTTATTTGATCCACGAGAGAACACACACGGGTGAGAAGCCTCATTCTTGTGAAACATGTGGCAAAAGGTTCACGCAACAGAGATATTTGTTGGACCACAAGAGAACTCACACAGGTGAGAAGCCATATTCTTGTGGAACATGTGGCAAAAGTTTCAGTCAACAGGGTAATTTGAAGGTTCACATGAGAACTCACACAGGTGAGAAGCCATATTCTTGTGAAACATGTGGCAAAAGTTTCAGGCACCAGAGATATTTGTTTGACCACAAGAGAACTCACACAGGTGAGAATCCATATTCTTGTGAAACATGTGGCAAAATTTTGAGTCAACGGAGTACATTGTTAGTCCACATGAGAACTCACACAGGTGAGAAGCCTCATTCTTGTGAAACATGTGGCAAAAGTTTTAGTCAACTAGGTAGTTTGAAAGTCCACATGAGAATTCACACGGGTGAGAAGCCTCATTCTTGTGAAACATGTGGCAAAAGTTTTAGTCAACTGGGTAGTTTGAAAGTCCACATGAGAATTCACACAGGTGAGAAGCCTCATTCTTGTGAAACATGTGGCAAAAGTTTCATTAGTCAAAGTTCTTATTTGATCCACAAGAGAACACACACCGGTGAGAAGCCTCATTCCTGTTCAATATGTGGCAAAAGTTTCACGCAACAGAGAGATATGTTGATACACATGAGAACTCACACAGGTGAAAAGCCTCATTCTTGTGAAACATGTGGCAAAAGTTTCAGTCAACACAGTAATTTGAAGGTTCACGTGAGAACTCACACAGGTGAGAAGCCGTATTCTTGTGGAACATGTGGCAAAAGTTTCAATCTCCAGAGTAATTTGAAGGTTCACATGAGAATTCACACTGGCGAGAAGCCTCATTCTTGTGAAGTGTGGCAAAAGTTTCAGTCAACGGTGTGATTTGAAGGACCACATGAGATTTCACACTGGGGAGAATTCTTATTCTTGTGAATTATGTGGGAAAAGATTTATTTGTTGTAATTTATTGCTGCACCACCTGAATACTCACAAATGGATAAAATGACGAAAGACTGTGGGAGATGTCATTCAGAAAGTCCAGCTTGAACCCAAAATCACAAGAAATCAGAAATCTGATTCAGACACTGTTCATCTGCTTCAGGAAAATTTCAGTTTGTGTTCTGTCACAATAAATGTGAATTTTCAAGAAATGGAAATAAAATGCTGATGTGAATGTGATACTAACAAAAGTGATTATTACTTTTTGGTTGTTTTCCTCCTGTTACACTGGCATTTTACTTTATCTCGGTTGATAAGGAGACAGATGAAGTGCACAATAACACGCTGTTCTCCAAATGGACACAGGGTGGCAGCACCCTCCAATAGCGTCATTCGGGGACCCTTTTAGCGTGCAGAGCAACAATGCTCGTCATCTGGATGAATTGAGAATGAGCAACAGTTGTCCTGCTTCGCTGATTTCTATTCTTCGCTGAATTCTATTAATAAATGCACCATCGATGAGTTCCTTTATGATTCCTTTAATTGCAGTTGCAACAGGAGAGAAGTCACAGCTGCTCAGTCAGTGTGAGTTCTGAAATTCTAAGACACAGACCGATATTTATACCCTGTCCTTCCACCCTTATCCCCTGGGGCCAGGGTCAGACATGTTAGTGTCATTATCATGTCTAAAGACCCGTCCATGCTTTACAGGTCTGCGTGGGTGGGCGTTGGTCCGCATGACGTAAAAATCGTCATGAATTCCTGTCCGCTAGGGTCCGCGCGGACCCTAATCACTCCAACTAATCACTCCAGCGCCGCCCCGCGATTCAGAAACAGGAAAAAAAAGGCTAAATAAACTTAAAAATTTAATGATAATGTACTGACAATGTATGTGCTTAATTTTCTCTAAATAATCCGTAATAAAGGAGCAGATAAACAGTCTGTAGTGCCGGAAAAGCTTCTCGAGGCTTCGTGGATCACCGCGCCTAGATGGGACGCGCACAGCGGAGCTGAAAATGTAGTATGGGAGAAATCGCGTCCGCATCGGTGGTGCGCGGACCTTCCAAAGCGGACGCGGAAACGCGTACATGTGAAGCATGGACGGGCCTTTAGAGGCTGCCCTCAGTCAGGGAGGGACACATATGGCTCTTTGCCACTAGTGTCGCCTCGGTTCCGCCCCGCACGTCTCGCTTTGGCGTCACTTCAGCCCTACTCGTTTGCCATTAAGCACGGTTCGGCCTTCGAGGGGGCGGAGACAAGGTCGTGTCGTCAGCCGTGCGACGCGAACCAGAGGTGGTATAAGACGGCCGCTCCCGTCTTTTACCGCCAAAGCTTTTCATTTCAACGACAACAATGGACCGACTTGAGGCGCTCATGTATCTGCTGCTCGGTTTCTGGCTTTTCGTCAGACACCGACGAAACGTGGTGAGAAATGGACACTCTCAAATGTCTTCACTGGCGAGGGAGTGGGCGAGGTTGCGGGCTGCGATAGCAAGAGCCACTGAACAGCGCCGCCGCATTGAAGAAGCCTTGCTTGAACTCATATTTGACGACCGCAGCAGAAGATCGAGGCAGTATCGTCTCATGGTGAGTTTTAGCCGCAGTAGCCGTGAATTCAATCTGAAACTCGTGGTTAGTGTAATGCACTATATTGGCAGTGGACAGTGATATGTGTTTTGTGTGTGTTTCAGCTCGTTCAGCTGCACGGACGACGTGAGCCATCGGTCTGGGCTTGCCCACGGTCCTCACAGTGGTGGGATGTTATAGTTCCGGGGTTCACGAGCGCACAGTGGCTGCAGAACTTCAGGATGTCCGAGGAGACGCTGGACTTCCTCTGCACCAGACTGCGCCCGGCCATGGAGCACCAGAACACCACATTCCGCGAGTGTGTGCCTCTGAAGAAGCGAGTGGCCATCGCACTGTGGAAGCTCGCCACAGGCTCTGAATACAGGAGCATTGGACACCTTTTCGGAGTCAGCATCACCACAGTGTGCAGGTGTGTGCAGGACTTTTGTGCTGCAGTCGAGGCACTTTTGATGCCGGACCTAATCTGTTTCCCTGATGCTCGGCGGTTCCAGGAAATAGCAGCCTACATGGAAAACAGGTGGGGCCTCCCACTCTGTGTGGGTGCAGTCGATGGCTCCCACATCCCCATCATTGCACCACAGCACTGCCACACTGACTACTTTAACCGCAAAGGCTGGCACTCAATACTCCTGCAGAGTGTGGTTGATGGGAAGGGCCAGTTTTGGCATGTGTTTGCTGGACTGCCGGGGAGCTTGCACGACGCCAGGGTGCTGAGGGTGTCATCGCTGTGGGAGCTAGCAAACCGGGGTAACCTTTTCCCCCCCTCACACCAGGGATGTTGGGGGGGTGACTGTAGGATATTACATCCTGGGGGACTCAGCATACCCTCTGCAGAACTGGCTCATGAAACCATTCAGTGACACAGGGCGACTGACAGCTGAGTAGCATCTGTTCAACACCAAAGTCAGCAGAGCACGGGTGACTGTGGAGAATGCTTGTGGCAGGCTGAAGGGAAGGTGGCGCTGCCTTCTGAAAAGAAATGACTGTGACATGCGCATGGTGCGGTCGATGGTGCTCACCTGCTGCACGCTGCACAACCTCTGCGAAAGTCATGGAGAGTCTTTCGAGGCATCATGGGAAGTACCTGCAGAAGCAGGGCAGCCTGCAGCGGCAGCCACAACGAGCCAGAATGGAGAGCGAGTGGGTGGGAATGTTCGTGATGCTGTAATGTCATTTTTGTCTGCAAACACGTAAGGCGTCAGTGTTGCGGTGGCAGCCAGCTTACCAGAGGAACCACAAATGTGACGTTAAACACTGTCAAACCTGATATGTCCTCTCAATGACACTAGTGTCACTGTGTCATGTGTCATGAACAGATTTGTCAATGGATGATTAAAATGTGTGTTCTGTGGAATTTCTTTGCCTTCTCCTTTTTTCTCAAAGCAGTTAACATGTCATGTAGGTGATAACACATAAGCATCTGTTCACCTTAACGTTCAAAATACATTGATAGTGCAAAGCAACAAGTACTTTGCCACGAGCACTTTAATGGATAAATGAGATGAAGTAGAGATTTTTTAAATTTTATTCAAAAGATAAATGCAATACCGAAAACCAGCAAACACGTGAAAATCTCCCCAATTACTACAAGTATAAACAGTCACAGTGAAAGGCGGCAAACACTAGGCTAAATCACAACAACTATATATACAACTAGAAGAAATAAAGCAAAAAAAAAAAAAAATTATTATATGACTACATAAAAAAAGTATGTGCATTGAAAAAAGGAAAAAAAAGACATTAAAACTCACCCCAACAAACCCTCCAGAAAACAAACAAACAAAAAACCCACCCCGTGCTTGCAACACCTATTGAGGGTGTAACACGTCAGACATGACGATCCTGCATACTGTGGACCAGCTGGCCCAGCACTCCCAGGAACGCCTGGTTGAAAGCGGCCTCATTGTCCAGCTGCCGTGTCCGCAGCTCCATCTGCCGTCGCTGCAACTCCAACTCCTCATGGCGCAGGGCTGCCTCCTGGTCCTGTGCTGCCCTGTACTCCCCAAGCATGGACTCTACGTGGCGCTCCCTCTGAGCCACCGCGGTTTCCTCCATTGAGCTCAGCAGGTCCAGCACCGCGCGTGTGTCGTAGGACACCCGGTTCCTCCTGCCTAGACACAAGTGGAAGAAGGATAACAGGACACAGAAACACATTGGGGGGGAAAGAATGTGAAGCTGGTGGCCATTTCTCACAGCGGTGGGAAACAAATGCAGTGGTGTGAGCACATGTGCAACAGTGTGTGTATACAGGTTTGGTTGTCGGTGGGTTTTCCTGTGACTTCATTATTATTGCGCGTACACATGAATATGTATGCATGAAGGACGTGTATATGAGGTTATCTGTACATTTACAGATGTTATAAGGATTTGTACATGAAGATCATAACTATCTACTACTGTTTGTTGCATGCTGCTGCAATGGGAGAATTCCTCAGTTTAGCATGGGAGAGGAGAATCATCCCATTCTTCGCCAGAAACTGCGTGACGCGCAGCGCCGTGTCCGCTGGTGCTCTGTGGTGGTGGATCAACCGGGCTCCACTCCGCCACTACGCGGGCCGCTTCCTCCTCACATCCTCACGGAGCCGTCTGAGGATTTCGATGTAGTAGTCCTGATTTACAGTCTGACCTGGAGGGACAAATTTGCTGTGGACGATACCCTGGACAGCGAAAAAGCAGCTCAGCATTGTTTTCACTGCTGAGCGGACCTGACGCACTGACATCTGGCCCTTCTTAAACCGCCCGAACCACTCATGGACCTGAGTCTTCCCCAGAGCATCGTCCTTGTAGGCTTGCTGCAACAAGGTGAGTGTTTCTGCTGCTGTTTTTTCCCAGCAAAAAGCAGAATTTAATGTTTGCGTGCTGCTCTGGCTTTCCGGTTAATGTCGCCATTTTGGAAAAAGCGCAGACCGCCGCTGCACTCTTACTATAAATAGCGCCTGACAGGCGTCAGTGTCACTCTGGGAGCTCAGCTTTTTCACAGATATGCACGAGGCTTACCTGTAGCACATCTGACGGCCAGAAGTCGAAACTCATTATTATTAGTATTTTATGACCACATTCCGGGAATTTTTGGGTACCCCCTTGTATATGCGTTTTTCACCCCCCAAAAACACAGTTTTTTTCAGCTGCCTGCGAGAGGCGTTCCTTATTTCAATCTCTGGGAGTTGGCAACCCTAGGAGTGGCGGACATGTTGAGAGCTCACGAATGTAAACAATCACCAAAAAAAATCTAGACGTGAGCAGGAAAGGACATACGAGTAGAGCTGCAGAAAGTAAGAAAAAAATGCTGAAATACCAAAAAGGGTCAGATATTTGTGGACTTACACTTAATAAAGAAGCCAGGAGCCATTATCTTGGAAAAAAAGCAATTGTCAACGGTTTGGAACTGTACGAGATACCCACAGAAGACTGAAGCAACAACAACGACAATAACGACTGTTATGGTGACATGTAAAGATGTAGATGCACAAAAGAAAGCGGGCATGTTTTAAAGGATAGCGGGGCTAAGTGTGGAAGCATCCATACTAAACAGAAGTGAGGGGGTCAAAGGAGTCGTTTTTATTGAGCCTCTGCAGTGAAAGAGAGGACCTTACTGGAGGCTGTAAGGTCAAGCAAAAAGTATAAATTCAAATCAAATCAAACTTTATTTGCAGAGCACTTTTTCATATTTATAAAAAAAAATGCAAAGTGCTGAACAGTAAAAAGAAGAAAAGAAGAAAAAATTCAAGAAAAACTAAGGTGAGAGTCAATGGTCAAATAATCATGTCTTATTGTGTATGTATCTAATGATGCTAATATTTGTTGGCTGTTTTTCCTTCTGTGTTTCAGAAATGTGCCCTGAGCCTCTCCACAGTGCTGCAAGAAGCTGACCTACTGAGAGAAAAGACAGACTGTTTCTTCTACCTTGTACATTACGGTTAAACATGGCTATGCAAAACCATGAGATTTTATGTTGAGATATATATATATATATATATATATATATATATATATATATATATATATATATATATATATATATATATATATATATATATACACACACACACACACATATATATGTGTTACTATTGCAACAACACATCATCAGGAGGGTAAAACTAACCTGTCTCACGACGGTCTAAGCCCAGCTCACGTTCCCTATTAGTGGGTGAACAATCCAACGCTTGGTGAATTCTGCTTCACAATGATAGGAAGAGCCGACATCGAAGGATCAAAAAGCGACATCGCTATGAACGCTTGGCCGCCACAAGCCAGTTATCCATATATATATATATATATATATATATATATATATATATATATATATATATATATATATATATATATGTACATATTTTTTTTTTTCCACTGGTATTTTATTTAAGTCAAGATTTCCACACAGTGCGCCAGTTGAATTCTGTCAGTATGGGGTATGTTGGAAGCACATATAGGCCTGTTGGTTATTGTCCTGTATACTTGAAAGGCTTTATGTTCAGCCTTTTCAGTGCTTTGAGATGGATTATTAATGTTAATGTGTCAATATATGTTTTACTTAAGTAAGTAAAACACATTTGTTACTTAATTCTGTGTGATATTTCCTCAAAATATATAGGCTACATATTAAATATTTTGTTTTACTGGTCTTGTGGTCTAAACTGTGAAGTGTATGGTCAGGGTTTACAGATGGTTGTGTCCATCCCACCTTGTCCCTCCAAAACACGCCAGGTGTCCCACTTTTTGTCTTTCTGGAGGTGGTCACCCTAAGAATGGCACCCCACAGGGGTTAGTTAACAGTCCAGTCCTCTTCAACGTCATGATTAATGATATATTTAAAAATGTGGGGTAAGGGTTCAGGAGGTCACTTTTTGCAGATGATGGGGCAATATGGAAGAGAGGCAGGAATGTAAAGTTTTTATTCAAGAAAGTGCAGGAAGGGTTAAAAGCAATAGAGGAATGGGCAAATAAGTGGAGTTTTAAAATATCTGTAACTAAAAGCAATTTCATGGTGTTTGGTTTTAAAAAGGAAATCCCACAAACACAACAAAAATTGTATGGCCCCATACAATTTAGAGCGGGTTAAAGAATTCAAGTTCCTGGGACTGTGGCTAGATGAAAGACTCACCTGGAAAATCCACATAGGAAAGGTTCAGAGTAGATGTGAAAAGGTGATAAACATCCTTCGGTGTCTGGCTGGTAGTGAATGGGGAACAGAGAGGGGGACTATGCTCATGATATATGGAAAACCATGATATATGGTCAACAATAGACTATGGGAGCTTTGTTTATGGGTCTGCCGCAAAGTCCGCTAGGACAAACTAGATGTCGTCCAAGCGAGGGCTTTAAGAACACGCTATGGGGCTTTTTGTAAAATGCCCATTCCTGCTCTGCTAGTTGAAATGGGAGTGGCCACTCAGAATTAGGCGCAGCAAATTAGGATTGCATTATTGGGCAAAACTAAATGGTAGTAGCCTGAGTCTCTCAGCCAAGTGCCTAAAAAATGAAAATTGGGAGTTTTTTGTGGGGATGAAAAAAGGAAACTTCCTATCTGGAGCTGGAGAATTGGCTGGGAGAGTGGGACTAGACAAAGACTAAGGCCTGATACATTCATTCTGGTCAGTTTTGCCAATGTGGCTGCTCCCAGGGCCTATTGTAGACTTAACACTGTTACAGTGTATTTCCACCGGACGCGACGCGAAATTTTCGTGTGATGAAATTACATACAAAGTCAATGTAATGAGGCGATTGTCGCTCAATCTTGAGCGGCGGGCGACGGACGGCAAGCGATGATGTGGCGGGCGGCCGGCGGTGAGCGTTTCCAGCGAAAAATCCGCGCACACGTCAACTTGCATTGCCAGTCGCCATCGCCCACCGCTCGCCGCCTGAAGCCCGCTGCTTCATCGCTCTCTACGCTTGTTGCTCCAGTTGAAATAATTGAACTTTTCAAGTGAATTCACGTCAGGACAGCCTATCAGCGTGGAGGTCTTCACGGACGTGCTGACGTAGGGCATACAGTGATCCGACCAACAGAACAGTCGGCATGATGCCAAGGCGAGCGGCGAGCTTGCTTGCGCGATCTCATTTGTTCACCGCTTCTGATGGAAACACAGTGTCAGCCTGAAGTAGCGCTGGAACCAGCCGTCATCCAGGCACAGCTCCTGCAGTAGTGCTGTGACGTTCAATGAACGAGCCGTTCGCCCCAACGGTTCTTTTAAGTGAACGACGAGAGCCGGTTCATAGCTGTCTGAGAGCCGTTCCTTTGTGCAAATTGTCCACGCTTCCTTCTCGTGTCTCCTGAGTGTCTCCGAGTCCAGCTGTCACCGTTGCCTTCATGTGAACGACCGAGTTTCAGTTTTCCGCAGCTCGCTCCAGTCACCTGAACGCAGCAGCTAACTAGCGGAGGAGAAGTGTGTAGAACCCTGAGCGGAGCCGGTGTTTTGGAATAACTGGTTTCCCTATTAATTGGCGACTGGGGTTCTTTCACGTCCCTTGTTGCTGATAGATGTTAACAACCAAACAAAAAGCCATGTCTGTCAGACCTTTTATGAGTCTAATTTCAACATCTGCTGCCAGTAGCAGCAGCAGCAACAGGAAATGCTAAAGGAAGTCAGTCACCAGTTAACAAGGACACAAGTTAATTTGAAACACCGTATTGACCGCTTTATCAGAGGTTTTAGCAATGGAACACACACACACACAGACGGACAGCCGGGTGCACACAGGACTGTGGGACAAACATCAGAAGAATCCTGCCCACTGCTGCTGTGCAGGAGACGGTGATGAGGAGGGCAGTGATGTTTCTGCAGGATGTTCTGTGTTGCATATTTGTACCAGCGTGACACGTCATGCAAATCAATTCACACACCAGCGATAAAACTCGGGTGTCTAGCGCGGCGCGGTGTCATTTGTCGCACGAATGCATTCGCGTTAAACGCATCCGGTGGAAACACACCGTTAGACTGGAAGCAGAAGGAAGGCATCACTAGCTCACAGGCAGAAAGCTACCTAAGCAATACATGTGGGGCACATTTGCAAATCTTTACAGATGGTTCTAGGGACCCAGACAGTCAAAGAACTGGGTGTGGAATATATGTGGTGGGCCCTCAAGTTCATCAAGGTTTACGTGTGACAAATGGGACATCTGTGTTTGCCTCTGAAATAATGGCAATAACTTGGTCACTATGGTGGGTTGAGCAAGTCAAACCAGACAGAGTCGTAATTTGCTCTGATTCAGCTGCTGCCTTGATGGCCTTGAGGAACAGAACATCTCAAGCCAGGGCTGACCTCATAAATGAAGTTTGGATAAGCCTGCTCAGGGTGGAAAAAGGGGGGTGTGATGCAGCGTTCCTTTGGGTCCCAGCGCATTCAGGGGTAGAGGGGAACGAAGTGGCTGACAGGCTCGCAAAGTACACGCTCAGGAGAGATAATGTAAACGTTAAAATGCCTTTAGGCAAACCAGAGTTTTATAGTGCCATAACGGAGGGGCTCGAAAAACAGTGGCAGGAAGAATGGAGCAATGAAGTGAGAGGGAGGCTGTATTTCTTAGCACAACCATCTGTCAAAAAAAGAGTGTGTATATGTGGAATGACAGGAGAGACACAGTCAAACTTACCCGACTGAGATTTGGACACTGTGGTCTGGCCAGCTGCCTGAAAATATTCAGGAAGCATCCGCATGCGCTGTGTGAGTGTGGAACAGAAGAGACTGTGGTACATGTCCTCTTTGAATGAGAGAAATATAGGGCAGAGAGAGCTCAGCTGGCCGAAGAACTGGAAGGCTTCGGAATCTCCACATTGAATTATAAAACTCTGTTCAGTCGAGGGAAGGAGAGTCGACCTGTGGAGAGAAGAGTGTTGGCTTTTCTTCACTCCACTGGCCTCGATCAGGGGATATGAGAGAATTCTAAGGAGTACTATCCTGTTCTGAACTGTGAGGGGCAGTAATACGCAAATACCGTCTACACTGCCGGAAATCTCACTGAAGAAGAAGAAGAAGAAGAAGAAGAAGAAGAAGTCGTCATGGCGGCTGTGTTGCTTTGTCTCTGAGAGGAAATATTTCATCTCCTGCAGCAACAATGAGTTCAGTTCAGGCTTTGAGAGAGTTTATCAAGCAGCGACTAACTGCTGCTGCTGGAGAAATATTCACC
This sequence comes from Salarias fasciatus, assembly GCF_902148845.1. NCBI lineage: Eukaryota > Metazoa > Chordata > Actinopteri > Blenniiformes > Blenniidae > Salarias > Salarias fasciatus. Next base: position 21,336,602 of record NC_043753.1, on the reverse strand, counting down.
GTGTTTCAACAAACTATCGTCCAGTTCGAGGAGGAGATTTATCGACAGAGAAAACTTCTGGAAATCAACTGGAAATCTCAAATCAGCTTCCACAGAACAGGTATTGAGACGTGAGAATGAACACATGAATGTGACTGCTGGAGGATCTTTACATTTATTTTAAAGCTGGCAGACAGAAACGAGGCTGCAGCTGCAGTTCTTGTTCACAGTGAAGTAACAGAAACCTTCAGTATTAAACAGCTTCTGTATCAGAAACAGAGGAAACGGTGTTTGAGCTGTTTGCAAACTGAGGAAGTGATTTATTTACACTCAATCTGAGCTCACACTCGTTTGTGTAGATTTAACGGTTAATGTTTATAAAACAGACATTTCAGTAAATCGTTTCGAGTAATGATGCGTTCAAATGTTGCTCGGAAAAAAGTCTGAACCATATCACTTTGGAAACTTCCCACAAAGGTTTCAGAGCTCAGAGAAAGTAATGTTGCATCCAGACAGTTTTCCCATTTTTCCTTTCAACTCCACGGGTACTTTCAGTTTTACAGAAAGGAGCAGATTTTCTGTTTTTGAATGTTTCTGAATTCAGTGTGTCCTGTCCTGTTTCATCCACCCATCACTGTAAAACCTTCACATCCATCACATCAGTGACTTTTGTCTTGTTTCCCTCCAGAGAGTCCACAGCAACACAATGGTAACCAGCAGACGAGCTCCAACCACTCTGTGAGAGACTTGACCACCCAGAGACTCACTGCTGCTGCTGAGGAAATATTCACCCTGTTTCAACCAACTGTGGTTCAGTACGAGGAGGAGATTGGTCGTCAACGCAGGATGCTGGAAATCAACTGGAATCCTCAAATCAAGTTACACAGAGCAGGTTTGGAAACGTGTGAATGAACACATGAATGTGGCTGCTGGAGGTTCTCCATCTTTATGGTGCTGTGAGCAGACGTGCTTGATGGAACTATGACTACTTTTCCCCTCACTGGTCTGCCCAGTGAAGTTGTGGAGGTTGATGTTGTTTGAAGAGGCATTTCCTGGCAACATTTAAAAGCAGGATGTCTCATTGTCCCTCCACCTCAGGTACTGGTAAACAATTAACAGAATGTTGCAGGTGAGTGAATCAAAAAAGTTAATCCAAAAAAGTAATCAATCAGCAGCTAAAGACAATCAATAAGTAACAGTTAGGGATGCACATGGTTAACCGTTTGACCGTTAACTGATGACAGGAGCTTTGACCGATTAATACTATCGGTTATTTATTTATTTTTTTTTTTTAAGCTCCAGCTGAAGCGGAGCTCTCCACAAAGCCCGTGTGTCTTCATGCATGTTGGCATTATCGGGTTTCCCCCCGAAAACTTGCTAAGCCTGGTGGTTGGACTGCCAAAGAAGCCCACCGTGTTTATGAAGAAAAAAAAAAGTTTCAAGAGCCGCTTCTCCTCCTCCGCTGGCCCCCCCCATCGAGAGGGGCCAGCTGAGGTGGCTCGGGCATCTGTTTAGAGGCTAAAGAGGGGAATCGGAGAACATTACAATAAAATTATAATGCAGGCGACTGGTTTGATCAGGCAGCGTTCGTGGATCACATGCCGGTCACATGATCTGGTCACATGACCAGACAGCCGCTCGCGCTACGCGCTCATAGCTAAGCTACTCGGTTCAAACAGGACGTCAACCATGAAGCTCCAGGTCCATTCTCCACCTCTAACCTGTCAGTCACCATAGTCACACAGTTTGTCCTCCAGTCCCCTGCCTGCTACGTGAGGAGAAGCGGCGCTGCCGGCACGAAAAAAACTGCAAATCGTCGCAGCGCAGCCGGCATCGCTGCACTACGATTCCCAGAATGCCTTGGGTCCGGTCACATGACCAGACAGCTGCCAAGCGCTGTGCACTCGTAGCTAAGCTACTCGGTTCAGACGTCAAACATGAAGCTCCCAGGAACATTATCCACCATCGTGATAAAAAAAAAAAGAGGCTTTTGGCCGAGTTGGTAAGCAGCTTACAGTCAAGTCGGCACCAACCAACTCGGCCACTCGAGAGCCCCCCCCCCCCCCCCCCCCCCCCCCCCGGCGGGGCCGACTTGGCTTGATGCCAACTTGACTGTATCCCGGGGCGGTGCCGAGTTGGCCGGGGCCGACTTGGAGTGGTGCCGACCTGACTGTATCCCATCCATAAGTCCAGCAGTACCTCCTTCAGTCCAGCAGAGGGCGCATTGTTACTGTTAGATGTTTAGTGCAGTGTGAAGCAGTAGAAGAAGAATGTGTATGAATGGAATCCTCCAGACTGATGAAGCATGTTGTTTGTGGCTGGTTCATTAAACAGAAGCACCGCAGTTCCACCGTTTGGACAGTGAATCATTTTGAGGAAAGAACACGTGAACCATTTTAGATTAAATCCACTAGTTCGATGTTTACCATTGCGGCTCGCAGAAGGCTGCTCTGACGACGTGCTAACATCCATGCTAACTCGCACTGGCTCTGCCTCATCAAGGAGCCGCGGCTTTCTGATGAAAATACACGTCACCTCTGACCCCCTATGGGTTCACGTATCGGCCATAAGGTGTCGCCATTGCAACCATATCACCAGATGCCATTAAAAGCTCTAGAGACCGTCTTTGGTATCGCCGTTTTGGTGCATAAAAAAACACATTTGCAATAAATAAACCAGCGACGCTTAGCCTGGCGGGGGGGGGCAAGAAAAGCCTGGCGGCCCGCCAGGCCGATAAAGCACTGAGGGAAACCCTGCATTATATTACAGATATCAATGACTGCGTTGCAGATGGCACCTTAAAGCTTGTGTCCAGAGTTTTGAAAGAGAGAGTTCTTTTTAATCCAACATCTCGAGGTTCCGCCCTCCCTCTGCTTTCATGAGCGACCAAGCCACGCCCCTTTAATTGTGCACGCGAATTATCTGTAGGGTGAAAATGAGAGCCTCCGAGTCCTACAGCATCCTACACGTTTAGCTGTTTACGGTGGATGTTCAGCAGACAGTGGATATATCTGAGGTAAGCACGGCGGCTGCTGCGCAGCTAACTCACCTCTGCCTGGGGGGGGGGGGTTCGCGGTGGTCGTTGTTGCCGTCATACAAAAACTCCAAATAAGGGATTTGAGTCATAATATGTTCTTCTTTTTTCATTTCTAATTAGAGCTGGGCAACGATTACATTTCTTAATCGTGATTAATTGCACCCCAATCCTTGAGTTAATCGCGATTAAAATGGCTCATTTGAAGTCTGCCGATTCCATTCAGAATGTGTGTGTTACATAAATAATTTTACAATTCATCAAATATGATTTATAATGGCTTAAAATACCAAGTCTTTACCAAGATTGCCCCCCAACACACACACACATACACACACACATACACACACACACACACACACACACACACACACACACACACACACACACACACACACACACACACACACACACACACTAACAGCAGAGCAGATGAAAAATAGAAGTTTCTGATGAGCGCTCACTTCCTCAAACTTCATCCTATCTCCAAGACAGCCTAAATTCAGTCACGCCGAATTTTGCCTCATCCTTACCTTTATTAAGCCAGATTGTGTGTTGAAGGGAAATGTACTTTATTTTGCGTGTTTTCAGCGCCTGAAAAACGAACAGCTGGCCGAAACGCTGCACCGACATAACTCACGATTTAAGTTTCATTTTCATTTTCGTCATATTTGCGCTTGTTATTTCAGTTTGTACGTCATACCAGCATTTTCCTCGTGATTTTTCTGATAATTCGGCCGAGTTCAATATGGCAAATAATGAGGAATGGACCGTGTTTCACCGCTAAAAGCGCGTGTGTGTTTTTGTTTTTTTGTTTTTTTTTTTTTGTTGACGCTCAGCTGGAGCGCGGTGAGGCTCTCCTACTCGGGGGCAGGACAGGTTCGGCTAGCAGCGCACGCGGCGTCCCCCGGCGCGTTGTGTGCGGGCAGTCAGATGGGTTAATATGGGAGGTGAGAAACTCCGTGCGCGGCGCTTCCGCGTTCAGTGCATTCCCCCCGTACAGCACTCACTGCAGCACTCCACTGTGTCTACTCCCCCCCCCCCCCCCCCCGTCTTGTAAACAGTCACACTGCCCCCCCCCCCGACAGTCACCACACACAAACACTAGCTTGCAGTGGCGCGTCTCGTGGAGCGGCCTTTATGCAGGAAAACTAAAGTTTGCGTGTAAAAAAAGCAACAATTATTTTAATTTAACTTGACCTTCTAGGGGGGGGGGGGGGGGGTGCCGTTGGGGGGCGGGGCGCCCCCCTAATATAATGGTAGGGGAAACACTGTGGGGGTCTATGAGACGAAGGCAGGGCTCATAAATAAATTTTTATATTGCTTTATGCTAATATTATAGTAAAGTATCAAACCAGACTAACACATTTAAGCTCTGTTAAAAAATGATACATCCATTGGAAACGAACGGAAACTCCGGACACGAGCTTTAAGTCACTGATTAATTCCAGTTGCCTTCATGTTGTACAATAGGGGAGGGTGTGTATCTTTGTGCGCATTTACGCATGTGGCACAAAACCGTGTGACATAGAATTTTTTTTTTTATCTCCAGACATGCCGCAGGGGCTCATTCTGGGCTCAGCTTCGGCACTACAGACTGTTTATCTGCTCCTTTATTACAGATTATTTCGAGATTTAGCGCATTAAGTGCATACATTGTCAGTACGTTATCATTTAATATTAAAGTTTATTTAGTCTTTTTTCTCTGTTTCTGAATCGCGGGGGCGGCGCTGGAACGATTAGGCACTTTCACTTCTGTCGGCAGACCTTCTCATCCCTCCCGACAGAGTCTGCTCTCTCTATCCACGAGTTTTTCTCTCTCTCGTACCCCTTTCTCACTGCAACTAGCGGGTCGACCCGTGTTTAAAAACACGGGTTGACCCGCTAATCAATCGGCAAGAGCCCCTTTCACACTGCCTGCCGACCCGGGTCTTAAGTGCCTGCCGGCGTGCTGCATGGCGGTGTTTTCCCGCGCTGATGATGTAACCACATTGATGACATCATCAGCGCGACGGCGCACAGAGACGCAAACAATGGAGCCAGGCATGGAAGCTGCGGACGCGGTGTTTTGTTCTGTTTTCGTACTTAAGAAATGTCCAGACTCGACGCCGACTGAACGAAATCCGTGCGCTGATGACCAGACGGCAGATGGAATTTGTCACTGAAATGGCAGAGAGGCACAGAAGCTACTGACGGAGGAGGCAGGTCTACATTGTCTCTATCATGGCTATTGTTGACACTGTTGCTCCAACTGTTGGTCGTATGTGGGTCCAGGATAGAGCACATAATTTTTGGTCAACAATGGAGCGTTTTGACAATCTGCTCTTTTATTGCAGATTATTTATAGAAAATGAAGTACATACATTCTTAGTCTGTTATCATTTAGTATGAGAGTTTATTTAGCCTTTTCTGTTTGTGAATCGCGGGGTGGCACCCGAGCGATTACACTTTCACATTCATTTCTATCAGCAGACCTTCTCGTCCCTCCCGACAGAGACTGCTCTCTATGTCCACCAGTTTTCTATTCTCTGGAGGTTTCTTTAGACGGAGCAAGAGCCTGATGGCTTCAGAGTCACTTTACTGCATGGTTTGTTTGCTGTGGCGCTCTGACGCAAGTGTATACCGGCACGACCGGCATGTACACGCAACACAGTCACGGTCAAATCGATCCGCGTGGACCCCAGCGGACAGAAATTCATGACGGGACAGGTGTCAGTACCCGGTCCGGCATCGCTTGGATGTCTGTCAATCACAACAATCCGGGCGACACACACGCACACCACATCTCTCTCTCTCTCTCTCTCTCTCTCTCTCTCTCTCCCTCACACACAAATGTGCTCGCCGACCTCATCGCCACGTGATGTTAATTAAATGAAGCCTCGAGGTATAAAATTTGCCTCGATCATTTTTTGTACTCGAGTTACTCGAGTAATAGTTGCAGCCCTATTTGAGTATTTGGTCAAACTTCTAGCTCCTGCCGTCACTCGGCTAATGACTAATTTCCGGAGACCTGTTGTGGAATTTTTGGTGATACAGAGCGAAAGATGATGAGTCAAAGTGTTGACGCTGCACAAGGAGAGTTTATTCAGGATTGCAAAGGAAATACACACAGATCAGCTGATCAAGAACGAGGCTACTGCTCCGAAGAGGATTCAACCCAGTTCTGGCATGACTTCCGGAGATGCCAGATTATATCTTACGTGAGAATAACAAGTGGACCCCTTAAACATTGGACGTCGTATGGACGTCCAGATCATGTCCATATTGCGTCCGTCCGTCCAAGACCAATTATAGACCTATTTTGGACGTCCAAAATAGGTGAGGTATTTGGACGTCTTATTATTACCCAATTTCAACATCTAGATGACGTTGAAGATCTGGACGTCTAAATTAGGACCCAATATCGACGTCTACATGCGGTTGAACATTTGAAAGTCGGGGAAACTTTATGTTCCTTGATTAAAAATGTTTACCATCTGAACGAGATGAGGAATGACGTATTATATATGAAATGGGTTTTGATGTACTTTATTTTTGTTTTATTTTGAAGGGCGACAGACAGGAAGTTCTGTGTCTGTGTTCAGTTATTGGCTGCCATAGTGTATATTAACTTGACTGAGTGAACCCGGAAGTGGAGGTTTGTCAGATGCGTACACTTTACTGCGAAAGCCACAGAGCTGGAGACGCTGCTGTCGGGCTAATTAAGTGTTTTTCCCTTGATCGCTAGTCCAGCAGTTGTCGGGGAACACTGATTCATGTTTTGTGGACCGACGGTAGTCTGGAGCCACCTTGAACTGGCCGGTCACAGTCCCTTTTGAGGGCAGTCAGCACCATAGCATGCTGGCACAGCAGATGGGAGGAAGAGGTAGCTGCATATTCGTCACTGGTCCGGTATTTTGAGTACAGTTTTTGCAATAAAATCTGTTTAAAAAGAATTGGATTGTGATCGTAGTTTCCTGTACCTGTGAATTTTGGCTTGTCAGCAGGTTGGATGCTGTCTTTATGCATTTCGAGTTAGCATCTGCTGGTGATTGATTCAAATAATAGGAAAATAACCTTGGCAAGCATGTCACCTTCTACAGTGGGACTTTATGCATAGTAAGCAGTATAAATAATAATAATTTACTATTGGAAAAGTGTTTATGTGAATGTTAACCCCGCGTTGTATTTCTTTTTCTTTGAATCTGTTTGTTTTCATTGTCTCGTAAAGATAGAATTATGTCTAATTAAAGAGCCGCCCAAGCGGTTAAATTTAGTACGTAATTTCATCAAATTGTGAACTTCGGAGAAATATTTTTTAAAACTTTATTAAAACATTTTTTTAAACCCCCACTTTGTTTCGTGGTTATTGCTCTGTATTTCAGGATAAATGATTTTCTGCAAACTAGTGGTCACCATGACAAATGACAACGGCATGCAAAGAGTCCCGAATGGGAGGAGGAGTCCCCTAAATTGAAGGAAAGCACCCCTTACGGCGTCCCGGCATTGAAATGTATAGAAAGTGCCCCAATATGAAAAGAAGTCCCACAAAGCGGAAAAAAAGTGGCCCCTCCGGCGTCTTGGGTCGTCTCGGGTAACCTTCCCCTGAACTGAACCGAAAGTGCCCCAAAGTGAAGGGGGCGGTCCCTGGGTGGAGCCCGGCGGGGTAGCCCCTTTCGAAACGGGCACCCCGAAGCCTGCCTCCCTGTGGTGGCTCGAGGGATAGCGGTAGCCCAAAATGAAACAGAGGCATTCCCTCACAACTCTCCCTAACGCTACTGCAGCCGCTGCACTGATCCGCCTATCAATCTCACGCTCCATCCGTCCCTCACTTGTGAACAAGACCCCAAGATACTTAAACTCCTCCACTTTGGCCAGAGTCTCTCCACCGACCTGGAGGGGGGCAGGCCACCTTCTTCCGGTCGAGGACCATGGCCTCGGATTTGGAGGTGCTGATCCTCATCCCTGTCGCTTCACACTCGGCTGCGAACCGCCCCAGTGCATGCTGTAGGTCCGGGTTCAATGAAGCCAACAGGACAACATCATCTGCAAAAAGCAGACATAAAATCCTGTGGTTCCCGAACCGGACCCCCTCCGACCCTTGGCTGCACCTAGAAATTCTGTCCATAAAAATGATGAACAGAACCGGTGACAAAGGGCAGCTCTGCCGGAGTCCAACATGCACTGGGAACAAGTCCGACTTACTGCCGGCAATGCGGACCAGACTCCTACTCCGGTCATACAAAGACCGGACGGCCCTTAACAAAGGGCCCCGGACTCTGTATTCCCGAAGCACCCCCCACAAGACACCACGAGGGACGCAGTCAAACGCCTTCTCCAAGTCCACGAAACACATGTGGACTGGTTGGGCGAACTCCCATGAACCCTCGAGCACCCTGTGGAGGGTATAGAGCTGGTCCACTGTTCCACGACCAGGACGAAAACCTCATTGTTCCTCCTAAATCCGAGGTTCGGATATCGACCGAATCCTCCTCTCCAGTACCCTGGAATAGACTTTCCCAGGGAAGCTGAGGAGTGTGATTCCCCTATAGTTGAAGCACACCCTCCGGTCCCCCTTTTTAAACAGGGGGACCACCACCCCGGTCTGCCAATCCAGAGGCACCGTCCCCGACTGCCACGCAATGTTGCAGAGACGTGTCGACCAAGACAGTCCCTGCACATCCATAGACTTAAGATACTCAGGGCGAATCTCGTTCACCCCCGGTGCCTTGCCACCGAGGAGCTTACCAACCACCTCGGTGACTTCGGCTTGGGTGATGGACGAGTCCACCTCTGAGACCTCAGCCTCTGCTTCCTCCATGGAAGTCTTGGCGACGAGATTGAGGAGGTCCTCGAAGTATTCCTTCCACCGTCCAACAATATCCCCAGTTGAGGTCAGCAGCTCCCACCCTCCACTGTAAACAGTGTTGGCGGAGACCTGCTTTCCCTTCCTGAGGCGCCGGACGGTTTGCCAGAATTTCTTCGAGGCCGACCGATAGTCCTCCTCCATGGCCTTTCCGAACTCCTCCCAGACCCGAGTTTTTGCCTCCACAACCACTCGGGCTGCAGTTCGCTTGGCCTGCCGGTACTTGTCAGCTGCTTTGGGAGTCCCATGAGCCAACAAGGCTCGATAGGATTCCTTCTTCAGCTTGACGGCAGCCCTTACTTCCGGTGTCCACCACCAGGTTCGGGGGTTGCCGCCACGACAGGCACCGGAGACCTTACGACCACAGTTCCGGGCAGCTGCTTCAACAATGGAGGTAGTCCACAGTCCACTCGGACTCAATGTCCCCAGCCTCCCTCGGGACATGAGAGAAGCTCTCCCGGAGGTGGGAGTTGAAAACCATGCTGACAGAGGGTTCCACAAAACGTTCCCAGCAGACCCTCACAACACGTTTGGGTCTGCCAAGTCTGTCCGGTTTCCTCCTCCACCAGCGAATCCAACTCACCACCAGGTGGTGATCGGTCGACAGCTCTGCTCCTCTCTTCATCCGAGTGTCCAAAACACGCGGCCGCAGGTCAGATGACACGACGATAAAGTCGATCATCAACCTCCGACCTAGGGTGTCCTGGTGCCAAGTGCACTTATGGACCCCCCTGTGCTCGAACATGGTGTTTGTTATGGACAAACTGTGACTAGCACAGAAGTCCAACAACGGAACACCTCTCCGGTTCAGATCGGGGAGGCCATGCGATCCAATCACCCCCTTCCAGGTCTCACTGTCGCTGCCCACGTGTGCGTTGAAGTCCCCCAGTAGAACAATGGAGTCCCCAGTCAGAGCACTGTCCAGCCCCTCCCAGGCACTCCAAGAAGGCCGGGTACTCTGCACTGCTGTTCAGCCCGTAAGCCGAGACAACAGTGAGGCGCCTGTCCCCAACCCGAAGGCACAGGGATGCGACCCTCTCGTTCACTGGGGTGAACTCCAACACATGGCAGCTGAGCTGTGGGGCTATAAGCAAACCCAAACCACCCCGCCGCCTCTCACCGCGGGCAATGCCAGAGAAGTGAAGAGTCCAGCCCTTCTCCAGAGGTTGGGTTCCAGAGCCCAGGCAATGTGTTAAGGTGAGCCCGACTATATTTAGCCGGTACCTCTCAACCTCCCTCACAAGCTCGGGCTCCTTCCCTGCCAACGAGGTGACATTCCATGTCCCTAGAGCTCGTCTCTGTGTCTGAGGATTGGGTCGCCGGGCACCCTGCCATCGGCTGCCACCCAAGCCACACTGCACCCGGCCCCTATGGTTCCCTCGGTGGGTGGTGAGCCCACCGGAGGTCAGATCCACGTTGTCCCTTCGGGTTGAGCCCGGCCGGGCCCCGTGGGCAAAGGCCCGGCCACCAGGCGCTCGCTTACGAGCCCAACCCCCAGGCCTGGCTCCAGGGTGGGGCCCCGGCTGCGCCATACCGGGCGACGTAACGACCTTTGTTATTTTTCTCTGCATAGGGGCTACTGAACTGCTCTCAGTCTGGCCCGTCACCCAGGACCTGTTTGCCATGGGAGACCCTACTGGGGGGCTTAAAGCCCCCCGGCAACATAGCTCCTGGGATCATGCGGGCTCTCAAACTCCCCCACCACGATAAGGTGGCAGTTGTAGAGGTATATATGTATGTATATATATATATATATATATATATATATATATATATATATATATATATATATATATATATATATATATATACACACACACATATGTATAAACAATAGGGGTGTGCCATCTAAGGCACCTCACGATTCGATTCGATTACGATTCAGGGTGCTACGATTCGATTATTCAACGATTATCACGATATTAATGATAAAAACGATTATCATGATTTTTTTTGTGCATTTTTTTCCCCCTCACTTAGTGCCCACTTCATACTTTGAAACAATGTACAGCTGTTTCTCGGTATACATAAATCTTTTTTTTTTCCCCTTGTCCTGTTCGGCAGCTGGGGCGTGCAATATTGTATGATTGTAGCCTTTTACTATCCGAACAGATTTTAATGTTAGCTGTACATTGTTTCATACTTTGAAACAATGTACAGCTGTTTCTCAGTATACATAAATCAAAGTAATCAAACAAATTCAAAAAAAGTATTTTTTATTGATGTCAAGTGGTCCATCAGCAACCATGGCATAAACTTTGTGCCTGTAGCTGTGGCCTAAAGAGCCAATACAACAAAAGGCTGCCCCTGTTGACAAAAGATCAACAGTTACCTCCCTTAAAGGGGAATGGTCGTTTTTACAATCTGGACCTAATTTCACATTCGTCACAACAACATTTACTCACCCGTTTGACTTTCGTGTGATTTGCAGTTGGTTCGGAGATAATTAGATGCTCCCATATCCATATAACGGCAGCGGGCGGGGCACCGACATGCAGCCATTACAGACGCTCTTTTCTCTTATGTTTGTTGTGGGGTGGTAGATACATGTAAATTTATTAAGTCAGCATCACTTAGCGCTATTGGGAAGTCTGTAAACCGGCTAGATTGAGCAACTCTCCGGGAACTCTGAAGCGATGATGTCATCACACTGCGCCGTGGCGCACATTCATTCTGTTTGTTTACATGGAAGTAGCGTCTCTGCTCTGCAGTCAGACCACGGCATCTCGATCGGCTTTTTTAGTCAGTCAGAGTTTATTTTCAGCTGGTTGTAACTTTGGTACAATGGTTCCAGTGTGCATATATCCTGGCTGTGAAGGTAAAATGACCAGCTGGACGTCACTGAGCTCACAGGCTCCCACATCGTGACCGGGATTTATTGAAGCTATGGCTAATAGCGCTCAACACGGACCCCAGCATCAAAGTTCCAACTTTACCACATTTGGATTATCGGGTGTGTAGTGCCCACTTCACATCGGAGGACTTCTTCCCAGTTCAGGAAAGAAATGAAGGCCAGAAGATCCAGAGAATGAACCTCAAAAAGAATGCCATTCCAGCGGCTGCAGGAGGAGAGCAGGTCGAGGTAACAAGACGCTAACGCTATTCATTTTTTTCTTTACTAATGTCTAGAGGCTTGGATGTTTACTGTTTAGTTCATTTGAGCAACAACAAAGGATGATACAAGTATATCTGTCAATGACAAGAGTTGTACATAAACAGCAAAATATTCTGTACACTGTTGCTCAAAAGGAGTAGGAACAAGTTTATAACATTCTAGCCAACTCTAGACATTAGTAAAGAAAAAAATGAATAGCGTTAGCGTCTTGTTACCTCGACCTGCTCTCCTCCTGCGGCCGCTGGAATGGCATTCTTTTTGAGGTTCATTCTCTGGATCTTCTGGCCTTCATTTCTTTCCTGAACTGGGAAGAAGTCCTCCGATGTGAAGTGGGCACTACACACCCGATAATCCAAATGTGGTAAAGTTGGAACTTTGATGCTGGGGTCCGTGTTGAGCGCTATTAGCCATAGCTTCAATAAATCCCGGTCACGATGTGGGAGCCTGTGAGCTCAGTGACGTCCAGCTGGTCATTTTACCTTCACAGCCAGGATATATGCACACTGGAACCATTGTACCAAAGTTACAACCAGCTGAAAATAAACTCTGACTGACTAAAAAAGCCGATCGAGATGCCGTGGTCTGACTGCAGAGCAGAGACGCTACTTCCATGTAAACAAACAGAATGAATGTGCGCCACGGCGCAGTGTGATGACATCATCGCTTCAGAGTTCCCGGAGAGTTGCTCAATCTAGCCGGTTTACAGACTTCCCAATAGCGCTAAGTGATGCTGACTTAATAAATTTACATGTATCTACCACCCCACAACAAACATAAGAGAAAAGAGCGTCTGTAATGGCTGCATGTCGGTGCCCCGCCCGCTGCCGTTATATGGATATGGGAGCATCTAATTATCTCCGAACCAACTGCAAATCACACGAAAGTCAAACGGGTGAGTAAATGTTGTTGTGACGAATGTGAAATTAGGTCCAGATTGTAAAAACGACCGTTCCCCTTTAAGTGCAAACAATAGCAGATATGTCATATATGCAGATATATGTTCAATTTGAATTTACTACTTGGCGTGCAGCATATCTAGACACCTACATCTAGATATCTATGTCTATATGTCTAGGCGGTAGTGGGACGTCAGAGGGAGCTACGGGAGCTGCAGTGTTGTTGTGTGCGTGTTTTTTCGACTGCCGATGCTAACGCATGTTTCTGATCCCTGCTCTTGGAATAAACATCGTCACGCTGCCAAACGCCTCTGGACTTCTTTCAGGCATATTACAGAGATAAATGTTTTGGTTGTTTTGTTTACCTCTGAACTGAAAGCTTTGTTTACGGCGCCGCGCCATGCGCAGTACGGCTCATTGTTTCCGGGGCGACATGAGGCTACACGGTGCTTTTTGTTCCAGTGTAGCGTAAAATGGACGAATATCTATTGGATGAATATGTTGTGGACGAGAACTTTGAATGATTTTCTCTTTAGCAAAAGCAGCGTTGGCATTTAGCACTAGCTTTTAATCCAGAAGAATGAATCTCACACTCTGTTACTGTAGCTAAAGAGCTAGCTGTCGCCATATTAACCGGTCCGTCACTACAGATGTCCGGGTGGTGCGCAGGAACAATACTTTGGTTCCGCAAGTGGCGTCCGTGCTCCTGGCGTCTAGTTATTATGAAAAATAATCGATTTTAAATATTTATGAATCGTAATCGAATCATTATGTGTCACATCACGATTAATCTAATAATCGATGTATCAGCACACCTCTAATAAACAAGCCCATTGTCCATACAGGTTTGTCACTAGATTATTGCTGCTATGTGTACCATAAGAGTATTGTATCAGATGACCATGTAATTTCATAATGAAAAAGTCTAGTAAGGAGAAGGGGGCTATTATTGTGCAGGACAACACTTAATACTAAGGGAAAAGTACTGAAATTTGTTTACAGGGTGTCCAAAGGGCCTAGAATAGTTCATACCATGCATGTTGTATTTGTGTGTTTTACTGGGATTTGTGAAATGAAGGTGCACAACAACTTGTGTCTTGAAAAGTTTTATAGTGTCTTTAGTCACCGCACAACATGCAAGTCGATACACCTGAAATAAACTGAAAACATAGAAAAAAAAATATGCCAGAAATAAAATGAAAAGGTAGAGAGAAAAAAGCACTGCACACACATTTACAGTTACAGCTGCCTGTATGTGGGGTTCTCATCAGGCTTCGTTGGTGTGCTGGCCCAAGCTGGACCATCCCGGTAAAAGGAGTTTTCGTGTCCACCCGGCCCATACTGGGGTATTTGCAGTTGTGGATGGGGAGCCTGTGGTGCAGGGCCTCGGAGTCTGGACAGAAGCATGCTGAAGAGAGCACAATTGCTCTCTCTGTCCACCCTCAAAAGTCTCTCCTGGCTCTCCAGCGGCTGTCTCTGGCTGTCCATGAAGGCTTGGAAGCGAACGTCCTCCCGCGCAGCAACCTCCCGGTCCATCTCCCTGATCTCTGCCATGGCAGAAGCTGGCATGGTGGACGCTTGTTCGATTCTGGTCTTCCGGCGTTTCCGGGGTGGGACAGAGGAGCCTGCAAAAAACAAAAACAGCCGTGTAAGACACTAATCACAAGGCAAAAACAATACATATGTACACACACAGACTTTTTTTTTTTTGTTATCGTCATTTCAGGAAACAATGGGTGTTAAAACTTACCACTTGTTTCCTCCCTCGAGGTCCCGGGCACACTTTCTGTATGTGTTGCCGTATCTGCTGGCGTCGAACCCGCCGTGTCCTCTTCCTGGGTGGACTGCGTGTGTTCTGTGTCCCTCTCAGACTGTGAGAGGTCCGTGTCCCTCTCCGAATCGGCGTCTCCGTTGTTGGCAGCCGGGCTGCTCAAACCTGAGGATGACACGGAGGTCGCGGCCGCCAACATGGAGCCGGACAGCATCACAGGGTTGGCCAGGGCAGAATGTCCATAGATGTTTTGGCAGAGGTCATAGAATTTCCACTCCACCCATCTGATCCCGCTCCGATTCCTCTGGTCCCTTATTTGACGGGTGGTTATTAACCGGTTCAAGGGCGTTGGTTATCGGTCATTAAAAAAAAAAAAAAAAATTAAATGTGCATCCCTAGTATCAGTGGGACTGTACCGTGTTTTTGAATTTTAAATGAAAGTTTTCAGATTGACTGCTGGAGTAACACTTTTTTTTATTTGGAGCTGTTGAGATAATGTTGCTAATCTTTTATCTTCTGCATTTGTTTCCTTGCAGAGCTCCAACAGGACCATGACTGCAGAGTGGAGCAGGTCTTTAAACAGGAAACAAACTACTGTCAAGAGCAGGATGAACCAGAACCTCCACAGATAAAAGAAGAACCACAACCGCTGCACATCAAACAAGAAGAAGAACCAGAACCTCTACACATCAAAGAAGAAGAAGAACCAGAACCTCCACACATCAAAGAAGAAGAAGAAGAACTAGGACTTGGTCAGTTTAAGGAGGAGCAGGAGGAACCAGAATCTTCACAGATTGAGGGACACAAAGAACTCAGTATCAGACAGAAGGAAGAACAGTTTACTCTGAAGTTTGAAAGTGAAACCTTTCAGGTTACTTCTGTTGAGGATCAAAGTGACCTGAGTGAAGCAGAAGTACCGGAGACTGAGCAGTTCCTCTCTCAGGACTCTGAAGTCCACCATGTGAAAAGACACATTGACTCAGAATCAACTGGAAATGCAAAGCTGAAAAAACTCAAGATGTTTCATAGAAACAGTGTGAACAACTTTCATGTTTCAGAGAAGCAGGATGAATGTGAAAAGCTTCTTTGTGAAGAAATGTGTGAGAAAACTGACCATAAAAAACATCAATTATGTCAGAAGGTCAGAATGGTCACTGATGAGAAGATACTTTGTGAAACATGTGGCAAAAGTTTCAGTCAACAGAGTTGTTTGTTGGTTCACAAGAGAACTCACACAGGTGAGAAGCCTTATTCTTGTGAAACATGTGGCAAACATTTCAGTCGGCAGAATGATTTGAAGGTTCACTTGAGAACTCACACAGGTGAGAAGCCGTATTCTTGTGAAACATGTGGCAAAAGTTTCAGTCAACACAGTAATTTGACGGTTCACATGAGAACTCACACAGGTGACAAACCGTATTCCTGTGAAACATGTGGCAAAAGTTTCATTCAGCAGAGTCGTTTGTTGATCCACAAGAGAAGTCACACAGGTGAGAAGCCTCATTCTTGTGAAGCATGTGGCAAAAGTTTCAGTACACTAAGTGATTTTAAGGTTCACATGAGAATTCATACAGGTGAGAACCTTCATTCTTGTGAAACATGTGGCAAAAGTTTCAGTCGACACAGTAATTTGACGGTTCACATGAGAACTCACACAGGTGAGAAGCCGTATTCTTGTGAAGCATGTGGCAAAAGTTTCAGTCAACCAAGTGATTTGAAGGTTCACATGAGAATTCATACAGGTGAGAAGCCTCATTTTTGTGAAGCATGTGGCAAAAGTTTCAGTCGGCAGAGCTCGTTGTGGGTCCACAAGAGAAGTCACACAGGTGAGAAGCCGTATTCTTGTGAAGCATGTGGCAAAAGTTTCAGTCAACCGAGTTATTTGAAGGTTCACATGAGAATTCACACTGGTGAGAAGCCTCATTCTTGTGAAACATGTGGCAAAAGTTTCAGTTTTCACAGTTCTTTGTTGGTCCACAAGAGAACTCACACAGGTGAGAAGCCTCATTCTTGTGAAACATGTGGCAAAAGTTTCACTTGTCACAGTTCTTTGTTGGCCCACAAGAGAACTCACACAGGTGAGAAGCCTCATTTTTGTGAAGCATGTGGAAAAAAATTCAGTCAACGGAGTTCATTGTTGGTTCACAAGAGAAGTCACACAGGTGAGAAGCCTCATTCTTGTGAAGCATGTGGCAAAAGTTTCAGTCAGCCGAATAATTTGAAAGTTCACATGAGAATTCACACTGGTGAGAAGCCTCACTCTTGTGAAACATGTGGCAAACGTTTCAGTTTTCACAGTTCTTTGTTGGTCCACAAGAGAACTCACACAGGTGAGAAGCCTCATTTTTGTGAAGCATGTGGCAAAAGTTTCAGTCGGCAAGGTAATTTGAAGGTTCACATGAGAATTCACACTGGTGAGAAGCCTCATTCTTGTGAAACATGTGGCAAAAGTTTCAGTTTTCACAGTTCTTTGTTGATCCACAAGAGAACTCACACTGGTGAGAAGCCTCATTCTTGTGAAACATGTGGCAAAAATTTCACGCAACAGAGGTATTTGTTGGTCCACAAGAGAATTCACACAGGTGAGAAGCCTCATTCTTGTGAAACGTGGCAAAAGTTTCAGTCAACGGTGTGATTTGAAGGACCGCATGAGACTTCACACCGGTGAGAATTCTTATTCTTGTGAATTATGCGGGAAAAGATTTATTTATTGTAATTCATTGCTCCACCACCTGAATACTCACAAATGGATAAAATCACAAAAGACTATAAGAGATGTCATCCAGGAAGTCCAGCTTTAACCCCAAATCACAAGAAATCATTCAGTTTGAAGGAAACATCACTGATTCAGACACTGTTTAGCCTGCTTCAGGAAACTTTGTGGTCTGTAACAATAAATGTGAATTTTCAAGAAATGGAAATAAAATGCTGATGTGAATGTGATACTGACAAAATAAGCGATTATTAGGTTTTGGTTGTTTTCCCCCTGTTCCACTGACATTTTACTTTATACCAGTTGATGATAAAGAGACAGATGAAGTGCATAGTAACATGCTGCTCTCCAAATGGACACAGGGTGGCAGCACCCTGCAATAGCGTCATTCGGGGACCCTTTGCGGGTGCAGAGCAAAGAAGGCTTATCATCTGGATGGATGGAGAATGAACAACAGTTGTCCCGTGTGCTGATTTCGGTGCAATATGTCCCATATCTACAGGTCAGTTACCCCACTGTGTATGTAATCACGGATATTGATGAAGTAAAATGAATCCCTGGTGATGTGTGTTCAGTGAAGCAAAATCAATCAATCAATCTATTTTTGTATAGCCCAGTATCACAACAACAGTTGCCTCAGAGGGCTTCAAGATGTTACATTGGTCGGTAAAAATAAAAACAGTGAATAAGCATAATGTTAATGCCAAATTCACAGTAACGAGACAAAACGAAGCAACCACCGCCTTAGACCCTCACATCCGGCAAGAAAAAACTCCAAAAACCCAGTGGGAAAAGAAGAAATCTTGAGGAGAACCACAGTATGGAGGGATCCCTCTCCCAGGGACGGACAGCTTTGGCAACAGCTCGCATGAGACAACAAGAAGTAAAGCTTAGGACTATGTTGAGTACAGTCCGTTGGACGGTCCAGCACAAGAACCACGGATCCCGGCAAACCCAGACAACAAACATATGTTTCGCCAACGTTGGCCCGATGTTCCAACTTTCATCTCAAAGATGTTCCAGGGAGAGCGTTTGCTAAAGGCCTTTGTATGCTTGTGCATCGCAGCGACCGGCGTAGGCGTAGATACTTCATCACCGTGACGGAGAATCGTAAATCAGGCTTAGCTGGCAAGACATCACCAAGACGTCGGCATTTGATCTGTAATAACAACCGGCCAATGTTCTAACGACTAAAGCTGTAGCGCCAGGGCGCTCACAGCTTCTACAGCATCAGATATGCGACCTTTTTTAATTTAGGTCAGACCTTTAAAATTACACGCTTTACTGTCCCAGATGCTGGGAAGAAGACTGCAGGAAGATCAGACTAAATCTGGATGAGAGGCACTGATGCTGGACACCATCGCCAGAACAAAACATCATCAATAAATGAGTATTTTATAGTAGTAGTTTATAGTAGTTTGTAGAAATGCAGATGGTTTTAATGAGATAGATGTTACATCCGAGGTTCTATTTTATCCCTACTGACCGCCAGAGGCGGTGCTGAAGGCACTGGAATGTTCCCTTCGCGCATGCGCAGTTCGAGTATGTATACCAACAACCTCACTCGTGACCCCTGGGTGACCCAGGAACTGCTTATCGGTCCTCTGCAGTCGACGTCACGCTGTTGCATTGTGGGATTGAACCGCCATTTCCCTGGTTATATCTCGCTTTCGAGCTTTTATCAGCGATTCACGTTATTGAGCATTGTTTCAGCATTATTTCTCCAACATGTGAAGATTGTGTAATCCTTAAAAATCGCCGTCTTCTCCATCTACAGGGCAGTGGGTTAAGCGGGTTACAGTATCTTCTGTCCGTCAGTTCTTTTGCTGTCTTCCGTGCTAAATAAATTGATACCAAAACGGCAGGACAGGTTTTCAGCACTTTTTATTCTTCACTCCAAAACTCGCCCCGCGGCCCTCACACAGCGCTCCTCACCCGGCTTGGAGACCTCCAGAGACTCTCGGTGAGGAGAGACTTCCAGGAGCGCCCCGGGGTTGGATGCTCAAAGCTCTGCTCTGCTGGGATCTGCTGCGCTTAGCTCTTCGCTGACACCGTGCTAACTTAGCCACAATTGGCTCGGATGCTGGAGCCTCTCCCGTCAGCCGCCCCGCGCACAGCGCTCCTCGCCCGGCTTGGAGACCTCCAGAGACTCTCGGTGAGGAGAGACTTCCAGGAGTGCCCCGGGGTTGGATGCTCAAAGCTCTGCTGGGATCTGCTGCGCTTCGCTCGACACCGTGCTAACTTAGCCACAGTTAGCTCAGATGGGAATGTCGCGGAGCTCCTCTCCGCCTCTGTGTTTATACAGCGGGTCCCCGCGCGCTCCACGGCCAGCACGGAGCGCGTCTCCGCCCGGGAGCAGAGATCTTGAGCTCTCCCGTCAGCCTCCGTGGGGCAGCTCCACTCGGCCCCTGGAAGCCGCTGCCTGCTTCACGCGCCTCCGTGGAGCAAGCCGCGGCGCGGCAGCTCCGGATCTCCGCTCCCGGGCGGAGATGCGCTCTGTGCTGGCCACGGAGCACGCAGGGACCTGCCGCATAACCACAGAGGCGCGTGAAGCAGGCTGCGGCACAGCTGCTGGAGCTCTCCCATTGCCGCCGTGGAGCAGCTCCGGGCCGTTTACCCAATCGGCCCCTGGAAGTCAGGCACCCAGGCACCGTGACAGCCGAGGCTGAATCAAAGTGCTTCTCTGCTGGGGAGAGCAGCTCCAATGTTCCTATCCGAGCTAATCGTGGCTCAGTTAGTGAAAACTGTCAGCTGACCCACCTGAAGACGGTAGACGAGCTGACTTTACGAAAACACTGGCGATGGATGAAAAAATATAGCCAAAATGAGCGATTTTACAGAGATTATGTCCTGCGCTGAAGCTCCCTTGCTGTGGCCCCCGCTAAGTGCGGCTAAATCGGTTGGATCTAAATAACTTCTGAAGGACTCCGAGCTGCACGATGTTTGTCTGAGTGAGTATATGAGCATGCACACACCTAGAAATAAGGTCCAGGTGTCAAAAAACTGAAGTTGCCCTTTAAAATGTGGTTTCTTTCTGAATGAAGTTACGTTAGCGGTGAAGCTAGTTCGCAGCTGTGAGCGAGCCTCGCCAGCTGTGAGCCAACTTCACTTGTAAGCTCCAGTCGGAGGAGGAGGGCAGTAGAAACGGGATAATCACTTCATGCTAAATGTGTTTGTTATTTCTTCATCTTAAATTTAAACGTTACGGAGGGAGTGACTTCAATGATGCAGTCAGACCTGCTGTCCAAAAGAGGACACCTCATGTCAGTTCTGTCCTAACAGTCAAGTAGAGACAAACAACACATCAGATCTGATCTCCTTTTGAAAACAATCACACAGTCATTGATTTGTCTGTTATAACTGATCAAACTACATTTACAGCACATTCTAGAGGAGAACAGAGTCAGCAGCTCCAGCAGCAGCAAAACATGTCAGATGATGTTCAGGTTTATTCATGCTTCACATGTACGCGTTTCCTCGGCACAACGGCCAGCCTGGAGAACCTGGAAGAGGTGCCAGGCGTCATCCAGATGGCGACAGCACATAGCTCGTCCAGGGACACCCCCTTCAGGGCGACCCAAGACGTGGACATCTGGTGCTCTGGTGGAGCGGCAACGCACACCCTCGGGCAGAGGCCGGTCCGCGGCCTGGAATGGCGAACAGTATCCACAACCCAGTGGAACAGGCGCTGCCTGGAGAGAACAAAGCCCTTACTAGGGCTTCCGTAGAAGACCACTGGCTGGCCAGATGTCGGCGCATCTGCATAGCAGCCATGCGGCGTCCCAGAGTTCTAGCCGGGCACAGGAGCCCCGGCCGGCCCCCCAGGTTGTCCAACGGGGGGTCACATAGGTCGGCTGTCCGCAGTCCTGACAGCACTCTAGGAAGGAAGCGGCAGTCACAGCGTGATGCCGGCCCTAGTCGGATACCACCGGAGACATGCGGGGAGAATAGACAGAGCGTGCTGCACCCCCACACGCTACGCCGTGGTAATGGCCAGCAGGAACGTCGTCCTGCGCAACACCCACTGCAGCCCCATCGCTGCCATGGGCTCACAGGGAGGCTGACACAGGCGGGCGCCTGTGGGGCTCTAGGGGGGCGAGCTTCAAAGCCCCCCTGAGGGAACGGACACCGGAGTGTGGCCCCAAATCGCACCGCCCACAACCCATGTATGGCGGGCAGATACAGCTGCCACATACACCCTCAGAGTGAACGGGGACCGGGCTCGGTCCAAAGGACTGCAGAAATCCAGGACCACGGGGACCGGGCAGAGCACTGGATCCTCCCCATGGCCGCTGCACCACCATGCAACCAGCCTCCACCTACTACCATACAGCCGCCTGGCAGATGGTGCCCTAGCACTCAAGGTGGTCCACCTGACAGGCTCCGAACAGCTGCTCAGCAGCGAGTCGGGCCCCTCAGACGCCAGGACAAGACAGAGATAGCGAGGGCGGGGGTGCCCCACCGGCCTCCGTGCTGAAACAGCAGAACAATCCCACTGAGAAAGCGCCATGGCCCGCTGTGGAACAACCTGTGGAGCAGAGGAAACCAAGCTCACACCGCAGAAAGTGGGTCACCTCTGTAAGCCACCGCAAATGCCCAGCTCCCCTATGGAGACACCACACCCCTGGTGGGGGAGTCCAACAGGAGAGGGCGGCGGCCAGTGCTGTGAGGCCCCTGCAGGTAGACAATCTGCAGGCTGGCCAAACAGGTTGCTGACCACCACAGCCGAGTCCGTAGAAAGCCTGGGGAACGGTCATCACCAGCTACAGGCTCCGGGCCGACACCAAGAGCACGGCTCGGTAGGACAAGCCGGGCCAGTGCAAGAAGCTGAGGGAAGGGGGCGTACGCCGCCTGCACAGCCAATGCAACATCACCATGCCACCAAAGTAGCAGAGCCACATCGGGGAGAGGGAGCGACTGCATGGCGACCCCAACTCCTTTCCGTCCTACAAGACACCACATGCTGGAAGCCAACACTCACCGCGTGGGGACCACCACCGTGGGGTCCAATGCAGAGGAAGCAGCACATGCGGCTTACAACCCACGGCTAACCAACACTAGCCATGCCGCCATAGCGAGGATCGTGAGGAGTGCACAAACAGTACACTGTCCAGGAGGGGAAATGGCTGCCCAACAGCCCCCGCCTCCATCAGCCCCCATAGCAGTGCCACCCACCAGAGCGGGGGGTGCAACGCAAATCACCGGCTAGCAGCTCAGAGAGCCACCCCCAGGTGGAGTGCCCAGCGGCCTCCTGCTCTGTCCGCCGCCCTCACAATGCCACCCAACGGAACAGCAGGTGCACACAACAGGGCGACAACAGCAATGCGATAAGCCAGGGGAGGATGGTGTACACTGCCCACACGGCGGACGCCTGACTACCAAGCCCCTGAAAGCCAGCCCGGGGTGTGCTGGAAAGAGGGGACAGCCACCCAGCGGCACCCTCATTGCTGTGCCATCGGAGCAGAACTAGGCCAGAAGAACAGCAGCATAGAAAAGCCGAGGGAGGAGGCTCATGTCACCTGCACAGACAAACCTCAATCACCGGTCAGAAAGTCGGCAGAGGCACATCCAGGAGAGGGGCGGCTGCCCTCGGCAGCCCCCTCTTCCATCAGCCGCCACCAATCCCACCGCCAGGGGCGGGGGAGGGGGTACACACAGCAGCCAGAAGTAAGAGGACATTAGCGATGCAGTAAGCTGAAGGAAGGGGCACACCCCGCCTGCACAGCAAACGCCAACCACCGGCCAGGTTCCCAGCGAAGGCCCCGTCCAGGGGAGGGAACGGCTGCCCAGCAGCATCCTCCTTCAACAGCCTCCGTAGTGGCACCACCCGACAGAAGCTTCGAGTGCACGCGCACTGGCAAAATCAATTGAACAGTCATGCAGTAAGCTGCGGAAAGGGGGCATAAGCCGCCAACACAGCAAACGCAGAACAGCAGACCGTCCAGGAAGGGAGCCCAAGGGCTCCCTCCCCCCTCTGCCACAGTGCTTACCCAACAACCAGAGTGGGTGCGAGCAACAGGCCAGAACAACGGTTGGTGCAATAAGCTGAGGGACGCTATAGCTGGCCTTACATCGGTGTATGCTCCAGGCCGGCCTCAGCCGCGCCATACATGGCTGTCAGAGTCCAACCCCCCAACCCTCGGGGGTATGCCTGCCACGCATAGGGCATGTAGCCACAGCCCATGCACGGGTCGTTGGACCGCGCCTCCCTGAGATGAACAGGACCATGGCAACTGGGACAGCGGTCGTGGCCCCTGTGGGGGGGCTCCACAGGTAACAACCCTGTGAGAGCCACCGCGTCCCGTCTGCAGAGGTTGAGGGAAGGGGCGCACGCCACCTGCACAACCAAACCAGACACCATCCACAAGCAACAGAGAGAGCGGCCACTAGGCGGCTCTCTCTCACCTCCTGCCTGACCACAGTGCTGCACGCACGCAGCAGGCCAGAGTAATGGCAGCACGGAAGCCAAGGGAAGGAGGTGAACGCCGCCTGCACAGCAATCGTAGCTGAGCCCGTCGGCGGAACGGGCGCCCGGGGTAGGAGATGCCAGCACCATAAGCCGAAGTAAGGGGGCATAAGCCACCTGCACGGCAAACACAGAGTGTAGCTAGCAGCCAGGCAGCACCACAATGAAAGAAACAGTCGACCAGGTCCACTTGCTCCCCACTGCTCTGCAGTGGTGCCAGTTGGAGTATCAGGTGCCCGGGACGGTGGTGCGGTAAGCCGAGGGAAGGGGCATACGCGAGCGGTGCCACACACTGAGCAACGGGTGTGGGGAAAGGACTGGGCAGCAGGCCGGAACACTGGCCGCACAGCAATGGTCGCCAATAAGCACCAAGAACGGACGGATATGCCGCCGCCCAGGCAAAACACAGAGTGGCCCGCTGCACAATAAGCGCCGGCAACGCAAGTAGCGTAACACCGCATCCAGTGGAGATACTGCACCCAGCGGAACACTGCAAACAGAGTAGGCACTGCCACAGCAGAGACATAACTCAGCAGCGGGGACACCCCCACCAGCGGGGAAACCGCGGGGACACCACTCACCCGTGGGGACACAGCTCACCAGTGGGGACACAGCTCACCAACGGGGACACCGCTACAGCATCAGGACTGCTACAGCGGAGACACCGCTCACAGCAGGTGTACTGCCTACAGCGAGAGTATGCAGGAGTACCGCCTACAGCGGGAGCACCACCTACAAAGTAGCACTGCCTACAGCGGAAGTACCGCCAACAGCGAAGCACCGCCAACAGCGTAGTACCGTGCTAACAGCGTAAGGTAAGCCTGCAGCAACAAACACCCCCCATATCAATGGCGCAGGTGAACGGGACCGCAACACGTCACAGCCTTTGGAGGGCATCAGCAGCTCCGACCTACATGGTCACAAGGCTCCCAGCGACAGTGCGTCATGATGCCGTACAGGTATGTCCCGCAATCCACAATGTGTACGAACTGTACGCGAGAAGAAACTAGGAGCCGATCCGGGTCAGGAAACTGGTATTTATACGGTTCCGAGGTTACCCAGGGTGTCACAAGTGACATTTGTTGGTATACATACTCGAACTGTGCATGCGTGAAGGGAACATTCCAGTGCTTTAAGCACCGCCTCTGGCGGTCAGTAGGGATGTAATAGAACTGAACTAGTCAGGGCCGGGGCTTACCATGACAGCGGTAACATAAAAAGAGGGAGGATCCGAAAACACAGCACCAATGACACAGCTGTTCTGGAGCCCCCAGCACCTGCCGAAAGAAAAGGAAAATAAAAAAAACTATTAAACTCACCCAACGATGGCGGCCCTCATACCCCAAAGGAATCCCATACCTAAACAATATTCCAAGAAAAAAATAAGAACAAAGCAATTAACACAAAATGACAAACAGAAATAATGACAAAATACTCAAAATAAAGAAACAAAAGGAATTGAAAACCATTAAACAAAAGTAATCACGAATAAACTCAATCTCACAGAAGAAACGGAAAAAGGAAAGGAAATCAAAAGAAACGGTGCGTCGGCATTTGTAAAAATGCCAGGACACGGCACATGACCAAGCTCCTAGGCTCGATTCAGGTGGGCAACACAAGAGCCTGGGCCGCCCATCAGGACACTAGGGCAACAGGGTGCACTGAGGAGCCCAAGGCATGACGATTAGGTGCCAAGCAAATCCAAAGAAGGGGAGCCAAAACAGCAGTATAGGCCAAGGAGCAACTGCAGCTGATGACTGCACAACTGGCAGCATGAAGAAGACTGCACACAGCTCAAATCAGCAGCGGTGGCTACAGGAAACATACCGCGCCCACACAGACTCCAGGGCAGTCCAGCTCCCAGTCAATTCACACAGCTCTGTGGAACACCAAACACAATCCCATACAGACACGCTGTCAGGACATGTCTGTCAGCCCCATGAGACAGGAAGAGGTAGAGGAAGGGCGGAGCAGGTGTATTTATAGACACCCAGTAATTAAAAGCCACACTGCCTCTAGTGGAGGGGAGTGCCACTCCCCACCATGCCACACACGCATCCTCGAGAAGCTTTACCGGCACTACAGACTGTTTATCTGCTCCTTTATTACAGAATATTTAGAGAAAATTAAGCACATACATTGTCAGTATATTATCATTTAGTATTAAACTTCATTTAGCCTTTTTTTTCTGTTTCTGAATCGTGGGGGCGGCGCCCGAGTGATTAGTTACTTTCATTTCTGTCGGCAGACCTCCTCCCTCCAGACAGAGTCTGCTCTCTCTGTTTATCAGTTTTTCACTCTTTCGGTGTCTTTGATAGAGGTGTCCCCGACTAAGAATTTCCATAGTCGAATCTGATTTGTCCGATTCTGCCAATATTCGACTGATAGTCGAATCTATCATCTTGTTTGGCGGAGCGGGGGGTGGGGGTGGGGGGGGGGGGGGGGGGGGTTGCTGCAGAGCGTGCCTACACGGGGAGTCGGAGCAGCGCAGCACAATGCAGAGCGGTGCTCACACAGCACACAGAGCGTCGGGGCGCCTATACCCACAGCCGGCCCTGATTGCACTAATAATAATAAAAAATACAAATAATTAAAAAAAAAAAAAAAAAACAGCACAGGTAAAACAACACTTATTTTTTTCCTACACACTGAAACACAGACTGGAACAAAGTGTTGGTAACTCTAAACATCAAACAAATGAAGTATAGTTCAAATGACCAGAACCAAACCCACTTCTAACAAACGGGCTAAAGCATGTTATTTATTTGTATCTATAATCTCTGCAGATAAGCTCACATTTTTTGGCTAAACAGTTTCTCACATTATCTGCTCAAATTAAATGAAATAGGCTTAATTGCACTGTGTCGGTCCGTTTCGCAGCGCAACATCCACGCAAAAACAAACACTAAATTAAATAGAATTAGCCTTTTAGATAAATAAAAATAATAATATAATAATAACCTAAAATATTACAATTAAACGAAATAAAAGTCAGCATTAAAAATGAGAATTGAGTAACAGAACCGTCTTTTAATAGCCCAATTATCTGGCTACTTACCCGTTTAAGGTGGAAAGCCATGTTGTTGTGAAGTGATATGAAAGGACACAATTTGCATTTGACTTTTTTTGGATCATCTTTGACTTGGTCTGAAGTTCTGTTTTTTCCGACATTGTAAGACTTTTAAAGTTAAGCCAAATCACCACCGACATGCTGCTCTGTGACGGAGCTCTGCGCAAAATGGGATTGTGCCACTCACCATGGTGGTTGATTCACAGACACTAAATAGATAGAATATTGAATAAAACTACAAGTTAAGTAAATTTTTCCACAGTATATTTGATAGGCTAACATGTATATCAAATAGGCTTTATATCATGTTTATTTGGGGAAAAAAACCAAGCAATTCTATGTAAAATCAGTCATTCAGCACCCCCATACAGCTGTAATGGAATGGTCCTCGTTTAATAATCACATTTTTTCGATGCTTCGACTGCGTGATTGGCAGTCGAATCAGGCCCCTTCGAACGAATCGTCGAATCGTCGACTATCTGAGGACACCCCTAGTCTTTGAGTTTAGCCATCAGGCTGTATCTCCGTCTACCGTCAGTTTTACCGTCATGTTTTGTTTACTGTGGCGATCTGGCGCATGCTTATACCGGCGCGAACAGCGCGCAACGCGGTCACAAAATCTGACTGCTGCACAGACGTCCGCGGATCGGTCTGCGCAGACCCTAGTTGACAGGAATTCATGATGATTTTTACATCACGCAGAACAAAGTGCAACGCACACCCACGCAGACATGTGAAGCATGGACGGGCCTTTACAGTCTGAGAAACATTCAGCAGAACAACAGATCCATCTGCACCTGTCTATATTTGCAGTCCTTACAACTCACAGTCTGATCTGCTAGCATGTGTGATTAACCTACCAGTGTGCAACGTCATGCAAGCATCCAGTGTTTACTAGCTTTCTCAATAAAACCTAACATGTGTTCACAGGTCAACCAGCCTATGAAATGATGGAGACTGACCCAGATTGGGCACCATCCCTACATCTGGAACACATCAATCACCGACCAATGAGGCGCGCTTTGCAAGGCGACGTAGGCTGGAGCAGCTACGGAAAGTGTCACCGCAAGCACCAGAGATGGGAGTCCACTGGGATGCAGAGCTGCAGACCGAGGAGGGGACGTCGGAGCCTGGACAAAATCCACAGAGTGAGGACGTGACACCTGATGCTGAGGAAGAAAGCAGTCCGCTGGTCACAGAAGATTAAACACACAGCACCAATCAGGATGCCACACAGACTGAATGTGACCTCTGTGAGTTGAGGTGTGCAGAAGTAAACCGCCTGTTGAAAGAAAACGCTGAGCTGAAGCACGAACTTAATCAGCGCAGAAAGTGTGATGGCTTCTTTGAAGAGGGTGGTGACAAAGTAAAGTATGTGGAGGTAAATTTGTTTCTTTGTTTTTCAATCAAAAAAAAAAAAATTACCCAATCGCAAAACATGTTTTCAATCAGACAAAACTTCACTTCAATCAAAATAACATTTTCAATCAAAGAAAAAACTTGTTCAAATGCAAAAAAAAAATAAAAATGAAAAACATTTGACACCCAAAAAAATTGCATATGAACACGTTTTTTCTTTGATTGATTTTTTTTTTTTTTTTTGTTGAAAATATATTTCTTGATTGAAGTCATATTTTGGGATTTGAGTCATATTATGGGTAGGACATTTGTTTCTTTATTACTCAATGAAAACAAAAGCAGCCCCAACCTCAAAAAATGTTTTAAAAAAAAAGGTCACTTCAATAATAATGTAGCGACCGCGGGGGTAGCTAGGGGCGCTAGAGGGTCACTGCCCTGCAGACTGTGCCTGTGCCACAAAGGCTTATGGGTAACGGGACTATTTGGGCTGTTTCGGGCCGGGTTATGTGAGTTTTATGTGTTCATTTATCATGGTTGTGTTTTGGTTTACGTTTGTGTGCTGTTTGCCACCGTTTTTATCTCTGTTTATTTTCTTTATGTGTGCACCAGGGGTCATGGAGACCTTTGGGGGAGGGACTTAGCCTACGCGCCTCCGGAGAGGGCGTCAGAGCGCACAGTGTGTAGTAACAGTAATAAAGTCCTTTGTACATCAAAGGTTGTAACAATAAATGCATGTGCTTGTGAAACTAAAGAGCAGACTCAGTTTTCCTTTGCTGTCAAAGAAAAAAAAAATCCAGTAGAAAAAGTATTTGAGACTAAAAAACAAATGCATTTGAACACATTTTTCTTTGACATTTATTCATTGTTGAATTAAGTTTTTATTTGATTGAAAATATATCTTCTGATTGAAGTCATATTTAAAATGAGTAGGATGTTTGTTTCTTTATTACTCAATCACAAAACCTATAACTTCATTAAAAAAAATCTATTTTCAATCAAAGCGAGAAAAAAAAATGTTCGGAGTGTTTTGACTTTGTTTTGGCATTCAAACACCTTTTTTTCTGATCGAAGTGAAAAAAGTTTTGAGGCCTATTTTTGCAATTGAATCATTTTCACACAAAAATCCCACAGTGGGTGGATGCTTCTCCATTGGTCAGGCATGTTTGAGTGGCAGGTGTCCACACCAATGATGAATCTCTCTAGAAGAAGCTAGAAGTTACTAGAGCCCTTTCAGCCCTTTGCCGACACATGACCAAATTGGTGACACAAGTCCTCTGCCTTGCACTGTAGCTGTTTGATAGCTTAGCATGTTAGCCTGTGGTGGTTGCAAGCTACTGTTAACCTAAAACTCTCAGTTTTAAACACAACAGAGACATATATGTTTGTTTTACCTCCCAGAAGACATAGTTGTCTGTTGAGGAAGCAGGAACATCCAGAGTAGCTGTAGCAGCACTGGCATGCACCACGCAGTGTACAGAACAGTCACGAGAATGTGAGTCTGAAGCCTGTTATGTTGGTGAATTTATTAATTTGTAAAACTAAGATTATATAAAAACATGATACGATCAACTGATTATTGCTTATTTCACTGTGATTATGAATGATATTGTCCAATGTCTAGTTGTAGATACAAAACCACTTGCCTGGGTGTCTGAAGCACTCGCCTCGGCTGAATTCTGGCCCGCAGCATTCAAATACGGGCCTTAATAATTCCTCCTAAAGTTGTTGTAGCATCCATGGACGGAGCATATGAGGCTGGTCACTTTTACACTTAATAAAAGTGAGCAACACAGCAGGCGAACTTGCTGTCAACACAGCGCAAAGCCCAGCCGGCAAACGGGAAGTTGCAACACATAATGGCGCCGCCCAGCATCAGTGAGCCGTTGGCAAACATAACATGCAGGATGGAAGCACTGATTCGCCACAACATGCCTGCGTCAAGGACATACGATTTATTTTGATCTTATTTTATAGTAACGAGTAACGAAGATGCTTTTTAGAAATGTAACGGAGTAAAAGTACACATTTTAACATGAAAATGTAGCAAAGTAAAAGTGAAAGTTCACAGAAATATAAATACTCAAGAAAGTACAGATCCTGAAAAAAATACATAAGTACAGTAACGAAGTATTTGTATTTCGTTACTGTACATCACTGCACGTGACACACCTTACGTGTAATACACCTTACTTTTTGAAACACACGTGAAAACATGTTTTTGACTGATGTCACACTGGGGGGGGGTTGCCATTTTCATTCATAAAGCTATTAAATTTAAAGTTGTACCAAGCATGACACTCCCCATAGATGGTTAATGGAATGTCTAACAGTGGAAATACTTAATGATAAAAGGAGAAATATAATTATCAGCTGCATATATTGGATGCCTGGATCACATTTAATGATTACATCGAAAAATTGTTTTCCACTGTCAGCCCTAAACCATTGTTTGTCTGTGGGGACTTTCACATTGATTTGTTGAATCCCTCAAAACTTAAAACTATTGATGACTTCACTGATACTATGTACACTTTAAGCCTTTATCTAACTGCAACAAAACCGAGTAGAATAACCGCACACAGTGCAACAATTATTGACAATATCTTTATTAACATTATAGAAAACAAAACCACGAGTGGCCTGCTTGTTTGTGATATCACTGACCATCTACCTGTGTTCACTGTATATGACTACCATTTAAAAAAAAAAAACAGAAATCCATGATACAACTTTCTCCAAAAGACTGATAACTCAAGAATCTATACACTCCTTGAATTATAGTCTTGCATATCAAGATTGGACTACAGTCCTCAGTGAACCAAATGTGGACATTGCATATGATACATTTCTGGATTTATTTACCTCCTTGTATGATAAACATTGTCCACTGATCAATTACTCCATGAAAAAAAAAAACATAAGTTGAAAAGGCCTTGGCTCACAAAAGGTATAATCAAGGTATGTAAGAAAAAGAATAAACTTTACAGAAATTTTATTCAACTGAAAACTAATGAAGATGAGCAACAGTATAAACAGTACAAAAACAAATTAACCGACATCATAAGAAGTAGCAAACAATCGTATTATAGAAATAAACTGTATGAAAACAAAAATAATATGAACGGGACCTGGGATACACTCAATAGTTTAATCAAACAAGGATCATTGAAGTCATCTTATCCTGAATATTTTATCAACGGAAATTGTGAAAATTATAATATGAGGGATGTTGTAAATAAATTCAATCGGTTCTTTGTAAATGTTGGCCGTGAATTGTCAGCTCAAATTCCTGTCTTGTAACATAACTATGCTGCTCAAAGTGTTTCCATAGATGAGCTTGGGGGTAGGACTAAATAAGTTTTCTTCCTCCCACTCCCTTTTTCAGGCATTCTATGTTTATGTTATCATATTGGAATTTTTGTTTTTTCATTGTTATAAATCGCCTGAAATGAATGAATTAAAACAAGTGTAAGAGCTCACACGGTGAATAAGGTAACTGTAAATGTCGTGTAAACCAAACTTTGGAGGCAACAAGTCGTTGTTGCTCCAGTCTTCTGTGGGTGTCTCGTGCGGATCCAAACCATTGACAATTGCTTTTTCCCCCAAGATAATGGCTCCTGGCTTCTTTATGAAGCGTAAGTCTATAAATATCTGACCTTTTCGGTATTTCAGCATTTTTTTCTTACTTTCTGCAGCTCGACTCGTGTGACTTCTCCTGCTCACGTCTCGATTTTTTAAGTGGTTGTTTACATTTGTGAGCTCCCAACATGTCCACCACTCCCCATAATGCAACGCGTGATCCCAAGCCCCATATATGGGACAGGCACACGTTGAGAGTACAACCTGGAAACGCCCATGCAATGTTGGAAACAAGACACGTTTCCATCAGTGTACAGGCCCGAATATCTGGCTTTTCATGCAGTGTTATCTTAAACTATAAATCAACATTACTTCATGTCTTCTGAACACTAATACACAAACAACTGCTTTACCCACACAAAAAAACCTCCAATACGTCGGGCCCACGAACGATCCAACCTGTGTTAATACTCTTGTGGTGCAACAAATCTCTCTGTTGCGTGAAACTTTCGCCACATCTTTCACAAGAATGAGGCTTCTCACCTGTGTGAGTTCTCTTGTGGACCTTCAAATGACTCTTTCGACTGAAACTTTCGCCACATCTTTCACAAGAATGAGGCTTCTCACCTGTGTGAGTTCTCTTGTGAACCTTCAAATGACTCTTTCGACTGAAACTTTTGCCACATGTTTCACAAAGTATCTTCTCATCAGCGACCTTTCTGACCTTCTGACATGACTGATGTTTTTTATGCTCAGTTTTCTCGCACGTTTCTTCACGAAGAAGCTTTTCACATTCATCCTGCTTCTCTGAAACATGAAGGTTGTTCACACTGTTTCCATTAAACATGTTGAGTTTTTTCAGCTTTGCATTTCCAGTTGATTCTGACTCAATGTGTCTTTTCACATGGTGGACTTCAGAGTCCTGAGAGAGGAACTGCTCAGTCTCTGGTGCTTCTGGTTCACTCAGGTCACTTTGATCCTCAACAGAAGGAACCTGAACGGTCTCACTTTCAAACTTCAGAGTAAATTGCTTTCTCTTCTGGCTGGTACTGAGTTCCTCGTGTTCCTCAATCTGTGAAGATTCTGGTTCCTCCTGCTCCTCCTTAAACTGACCAAGTCCTGGTTCTTCTTCTTCTTCTTTGATCTGTGGAGGTTCTGGTTCTTCTTCTTTTATCTGTGGAGGTTCTGGTTCTTCTTCTTTTATCTGTGGATGTTCTGGTTCTTCTTCTTTTATCTGTGGAGGTTCTGGTTCTTCTTCTTTTATCTGTGGAGGTTCTGGTTCTTCTTCTTTTATCTGTGGAGGTTCTGGTTCATCCTGTTCTGAACAGTAGTTTGTTTCCTGTTTAAAGAGCTGCTCCTCTCTGCAGTCATGGTCCTGTTGGAGCTCTGCAAGGAAACAAATGCAGAAAATGAAAGATTAGCAACATTATCTCTACAGTTCCAAATCAAAAAAACACTGTTACTCCTGCAGTAAATCTGAAAACTTTCATTCAAAATTCAAAAAACACGGTACAGTCCCATTGTTACTTATTGATCATCTTTAGCTGCTGATTGATTACTTATTTGGATGAACTTTTTTGAGGCGGTGTATTCACTCACCTGCAAGATTCTGGTACAGTGGTATGAAAAAGTATCTGAACCTTTTGGAATTTCTCACATTTCTGCATAAAATCACCATCAAATGTGATCTGATCTTTGTCAAAATCACACAGATGAAAAAAAACAGTGTCTGCTTTAAATAAAACCACCCAAACATTTATAGGTTTTCATATCTTAATGAGGATAGCATGCAAACAATGACAGAAGGGGGAGGAATAAGTAACTGAACCCTCTGCCTAAGGAGACTTAGGCTACGTTCACACTGCAGGCTGAAGTGACCCAAATCCAATTTTTTTGCCCCTATGCGACCTGTATCGGATCTTGTTCTGACAGTCTGAACGACACAGATCCGATTTTTTTTCAGCACTGAAATGATTGCTCACTATTCAATTGTGAGAATACGTGTTTGATCAGTTCTTAAATAAATCATCGACGCTTGAAAAGCTACAGATTCTGTATGTTGTTTGTGGGTTCCGCAAACACTGAAGCGCGCTGCTGCGTGACGTCGTTATGTCCTCTTCTGCGCATGCGGGACACTTTTGGGTGGTATTCCGTTCAGACGGGAGATCACATACAAGTCGCATTTTATTGTAAATGTGAACGAACTCGCAAAAAAATCCGAATTGAGCATTAAGCCCTGCAGTGTGAACGTAGCCTTAAAGAGCAAACGAAACCGATTTTTACCAAACAATTTAAGTCAGGCGTGTGCCCAATCACTGATGAGTGGCTTAAAGCTGCGCTGCCCACTATAAAACACACACCTGGCAAGAATTGTCTTGATGAGAAGCATTGTCTAATGTGCACCATGGCTCGCTCAAAAGAGCTGTTTGAAGACCTGCGATCAAGAATTGCTGATTTGTATAAAGCTGGGAAAGGATACAAAACCATCTCTAAAAGTCTGGATGTTCATCAATCGATAGTCAGAGAAGTTGTCTACAAATGGAGAGAGTTTGGCACTGGCCCAGTTTACATGGGTGTTTTTTCAATCGTATTGTAAACAATCGTATTAAATTCGTGTGTATACATGTATGGCATACAGAGCGATCCACGATGAATCCATGTTTCCAAGGATCCTGGGTGAAGCGGATAATACAGCGTCCTGTGTTATGCGCACTTCGTCTCTGGAGAAACTTTCAGGTCTTTCGCTCTGCAGCAGCAGTCCTCAGCGCCGAGCAGAGTGTTTTTATCTGCTGATATCTGCTCAAATAATGTCTCAACATCTCCATGATACGCTGCTCAAGGCGCGGCTGCTTCCCTGGCCGGAGCACCGCCGCGCCGAGCGGCACGTCTCGGTGTGTGCTCTGCTCCGCATGCCGATGTTTCAAATTAACTGGTGCCCGTGTTAACTTATGACCTGGGCCTGGGCGATTATATGATCGTGATTAGAGATCACGATTAATTTCCAGTCGATCACGTAGGGCTGCACAATTAATCGAATTTTGATCATGATCACGATTTTGGCTGCTGCGATTAAATTTAGATGATCGTCGCGATTTTTAAATTGAAAAAACGGGCTCTGTTGCGTGTCAAATCAAGCACTTTTTTAATCCAACAATCAGCCAACCACCAGGGGGCGACCTGAGCCGTGTAGCTCCTGCTGCCTTCAGGGACACTCCGTAAAAGTAGCTGCTGATGGACGCCACTGCGGTGTCTCAGTCAGCTGTTAGCTTAGCTGTTAGCCACCGATGAACTAGCTGGCTTTGAACGATTCCTTCATGCTCAAACATCAGTCGATGGAACGCATCTCAACTTCTGTACCGGTGGAAAGAAGATGTAAACGCTGAGCGTCTGGGACAGAACGGGAAAAGCTGTTATTGACGGACAGTTCAGGATGTGAGCGGCGTAGCAGCGGCTTGGAGAGAAAGAGGGAATCATTGTTCTGGTAGGTTTCATTTCTGGGTTTAGCGTGGCTGTTTACTGTTCTCTTGTTGTTTTATCTTCATCTTGTTGTTCAGTGATCATCGTGTTGCTCTCAGGGGTTAGAATGCAGCAAGTGACGGTCGCTCAGCTGTGAGGCGTTCAGGTTCCAAAGTCATAATCCGGCTCTTTTCAGAACAGAGGTCTGGTCAAACATTTGTAAAAACTCACGGTCGGCGCGTCTATATGTTCGTTTCTAAGGGAAAGCGATCGTTCACAACATTGACATGGTTCTAAATAGTTGTTTAGATTCTAATTAAAACATCTTCAGTTATGTGCGCATGCACACCAGACTTCGCTGAAGTGCTGAAGACACACATCTTCAATTTGACACTTGTTTGTTTAAAAAAAAAGTGCAATAAAAAGGTATGTTTTACATAACATAATGAATAATCGTGATGAATAATCGTGATTACAATATTGACAAAAATAATCGTGATTATCATTTTGGCCATAATCGTGCAGCCCTACGATCACGGTGATCAGCTGTGAGCACATTTACTCGATCAGACATGGCAGAAAGGTGCGGGACCACAGCCAATCACAGTCGACTTTTTCCTGCTCAACTTCCGCCTGTAAGTTGTGTGAGTAGTAAACAGAGATGGAGCTGAACGTGGAGCCGAGGGCAGTGAAGCAGATGAAGTCAGCCATGCCTCGGCGTTATCCTCTGAAGATGAGGCTACTGTTGACAGGAAAGGCTGCTCCACACCGGCTGTGTGGCGGTGGTTTGGGGTCCAAAGTGACGTGCAGCAAACTGAGCCGATGTGCAGGATGTGTCGCCGGTCGGTGCCCTCAAAAACCAGCAACACAACAAACCTGTTCAGTCATTTGAAGACGTCCCAACAGAGTGATTATACGGAAAGCATGAAAACGTGAGTGGAGTCTGCAGTCTGTCAGCGCTGCTAGCACACCGCTGCTAGCACACCGCTGCTAGCACACCGTTCCGCAAGGAATCTTGGTCTTTTGAGTACAGGAACTACTTGTGATACAGTTTAAGTAACAATCGTTCACTTCTTCTCTTTCACTGAAAAAACGGTGCATCGCATCATTGAACGTATCACCACGTCTTACCTCTCTACATTTGTAGCGTAACTGTCATGCTCCTACGCCTTTCTCGTACCCCCCTCCCCCACGCGCTCCACCCCGCTCCACCCATGCTAGGTTCTGCTGCCGCTATCAACACCTTTTCACCTGCAGACTTGAGACAATTGCCACAAACAATGTATGTTTTAATCTGAAAGCTGGGGTTGGCGATCTTGGAAAACTAGCGTTAGCATGTAGCATCTCCCCAAGGCTCCGCCTAGCTAGCTCCGCCCAGCTCCGACCCCATTGGAGGAGCTCCCGTTGGGAGCGGAGACACGTGCGGCGCTTCCGAGTGCAGTGCGTTCCTGGCATAACCTGTCCTCAGCGCTTCGTTTCTTCATTTTTCTTTATTTGAACTATGCCAAGTTATGGCGCACTCAACGGTAAGTAAAGCCCCAAACATTCTTCTCCGCCATTCTGCAACTACGCTCCGTCCTTCTATGC
This sequence comes from Salarias fasciatus, assembly GCF_902148845.1. Classification (NCBI taxonomy): domain Eukaryota; kingdom Metazoa; phylum Chordata; class Actinopteri; order Blenniiformes; family Blenniidae; genus Salarias; species Salarias fasciatus. Next base: position 21,299,732 of record NC_043753.1, on the reverse strand, counting down.
GCGCACTGAACCAGGGTCAGTGCACGCCATTGACCCATTGACATGTACGCGCAGGGGGCAGGTCGAACGGCGAAGGGATTTGATTGGTTTAAAAAAAGGTGTCCCCTCAAGACTATTGGTTGCTGTTTTTCCCGTTTTACTCCTGCTGTAGATCGCGGATATTTTCCAAACTACTTTAAAAACACACTATGAATTGCTTCCCATTGGGTCATAAAGATCATTTTAACCAGTATTTAAAAAAATGTATCTCATTCAAATTGCCAACCCTAGCTTTATAACAAGACTTGTATAAAAAAGTCCGGAGAGTGAGAGGAGGAGGGGGTGGGTTTGTTTACGCCTGCATGCTGCAGCGCCCACACAGATCAGCTGTGAGGTCCTAGCGTCTGCTCCAGTCCTGCAGCTCCACACAAACCTCCCCGTCCTCCTCTGATCCACCGAGAGCAGGGACGACTCAGGTACAGGATTTGGCGCAAGTGCAGGATTTTACTCATATTCGCTGTGTTTGTGTTGTTCAATAGGACACGTTGGTAGCTATGTGTTAGTGCTATGATGCTAAGCTGCTACATGCTACTTTCTGCGTAAGGAGGAGGTGTTCTTCCGTAGAGAGCAGGGGAGGAGGGGGTGTGGGTCACGCATGCGCAGCATTTCAAAAAGGACTAACTGTCACTGGATTTCTCTCTCCGTGGAAAATCCTCTATACAACCTTTAACACGAATATTGACTGCATGTAAACGTAGCCAGTGTCATCTTTTCAGGCCACTGCACCATACGAGCAACACCCTAAGAGGAGAAAAACGATCACATCGCAATTACTTTTGTCCATTTTTTTTTGGAACCCCATTGAGATGCTGTGGCATGACCTCAAGACAGCCATTCATGCCAGACATCCCAGGAATCTGACCGAACTACAGCAGTGTTGTAAAGAAGAATGGGCCAAGATTAGTCCTGATCGATGTGCCAGACTGATCTGCAGCTACAGGAAGCGTCTGGTTGAAGTTATTGCTGCTGTTGGGTATATACTTTAAATTATCACTACTGCCATAATGAAGTAAAGGGAACAGCTTGATTAACTGCATATCAGGCCATTGTGACACTTGTTCCTGAGAACAACTGCTCCAAGTTTATAAGATGTTCTGCTGAAGTGTAAACATACTAGGAGTGTAACGGTATTTGTATTCGTCCCGTACCGTCACGGTACGGGGGTCACGGTTCGGCACACACAATCACACGACGAATACACCAGTGAGTAAAAAAAAAAAAAAATTCCAACCTTAGATGGCGGTAATGAGCCTAAAAGCTGCCGGCAACCACCATTATCACAGAAGAAGAAGAAGTAGAACAAGCAGGTCCAAACATGAACAATCAAAGAAGAAAGTACAAGCGGAATGAGAGCTGCAGCGTGTGGCGGAGCGGATTAAACGGGAGAGTATTTGTTCCGCGTGCGTTCCCTTATAAGGCGTGACGTGTGACGTGCCAGTAAACGGGAAGCAGCACAGTCAAAAAACCAGCAGAGAACGCCACGGTGGTGGAAAAACACTTTTCTAATACAAAACCCCGACATAAAAAACATTGGAGAGGCGAGATGGAACCAAATCGTGCAACAGCGAGTTGTATAAAGAGCTCCATAGCAGAATACGAGCGATCGCCGGCTGGTGTTATGGATTAACTGGTTCCCGTGTTAACGAATGACAGCGGAGGTCTGTGTAAACACACGCTGATTACAGCAGTTGTTAAAGTAAGACTCACAAAAGACTTTAAACGTATACACTCACTGTAACTGTTGATAACCGACGTTCGCCAGAACGACTAGATGTTTCAGTCATTATTGGTCACAAGTTAACACGGGCTAATTCGAAAACATCGGCATGCGGCGCAGAGCTCACACCGAGACGTGCTGCTCCGCATGGCGGTGCTGCGGTCAGGGGAGCAGCCGCTCCTTCAGCAGCATATCATGGAGATTTTGGGACATTATTTGAGCAGATATCAGCAGATAAAAACTCTCTGCTTGGCGCTGAGGACTGCTGCTGCAGAGAGGAAGACCTGCAAGTTCCTCGTGAGACTTTGTGCGCATGTCACAGGGTCCTTGTAAACGAGGATTCATTGTGGATGCTTTGTATGCTGTACATGAATACACTCGCGTTTAATACTATTGTTTACAATCGGATTGAAAAAACACCATGTAAACTGGGCCAATAATGTGTCGCGTGGGAAAGCTTGGGAAAAATGTTCTGGTACATTTGTGAGCTTTTTTCACTTTTTCCCCACTGTACCGAAAAACATACCGAACCGTGATCCTTACACCGAGGTACGTACCGTACCGTGGCTTTTGTGTACCGTTACACCCCTAAAACATACCCACATGTTCTGGAGATATCAACACTCACACACGAGTGTTCCAAACATCCTCGATGAGGACGTCAGTTCTTGGTTGGCAGCTGACATCAACACCAAATTGTCCAATTGCGAACAGAGTCCAGCTGATCTGTCAGGGCAGGCCCAGCCCAGAAGAAAAGGGAAGAATAGCTCTGTCTCATGAACGATCAGGATCCTTTGGGGGCGAAATACTGCTTATCTTTCCCTGTAAAAGTCCAGCGCTGAACATTACATCTGGCTATACTTACAATAAACGGTAATAATCTGAAGTCAGTTGTTTTGGCATTATTCATACCAAGCATAGAATCAAAGAACCGGATGGAGTCAGACGGACGGAAGTCCTGGGCTCCAACACTGCCACAGGGGGGTGCCACAAAATATTAAATGTGATGGTTCAGTTACTTATTCCTCCCCCTTCTGTCATTGTTTGCATGCTATCCTCATTAAAATATGAAAACCTATAAATGTTTGGGTGGTTTTAGTTCAAGCAGAAACTGTTTTTTCATCTGTGTGATTCTGACAAAGATCAGATCACATCTGATGGTGATTTTATGCAGAAATGTGAGAAATTCCAAAAGGTTCAGATACTTTTTCATACCACTGTAATTGTTTACTACACTACCTGAGGTGGAGGGACAATGAGACATCCTGCTTTTAAATGTTGCCAGGAAATGCCTCTTCAAACAACATCAACCTCCACAATTTCACTGGGCAGACCAGTGAGGGGAAAAGTAGTCATAGTTCCATCAAGCACGTCTGCTCACAGCGCCATAATGATGGAGAAGCTCCAGCAGCCACATTCATGTGTTCATTCACACGTTTCCAAACCTGTTCTGTGTAACTTGACTTGAGGATTCCAGTTGATTTCCAGCATTCTGCGTTGACGACCAATCTCCTCCTCGTACTGAACCACAGTTGGTTGAAACAGGGTGAATATTTCCTCAGCAGCAGCAGTGAGTCTCTGGGTGGTCAAGTCTCTCACAGAGTGGTTGGAGCTCGTCTGCTGGTTACCATTGTGTTGCTGTGGACTCTCTGGAGGGAAACAAGACAAAAGTCACTGATGTGATGGAAGTGAAGGTTTCACAGTGATGGGTGGATGAAACAGGACAGGACACTCTGAAATCAGAAACATTCAAAAAAAAAAAAAATCGGCTCATTTCAGTAAAACTGAAAGTACCTTTGGGGTTGAAAGGAAAAATGGGAAAACTGTCTGGTTGCTACGGAGCCCCCTAGGGGACATATTGTATATGTTGGTTTTTTTCCTCTGTGTTTCACTTTCTCTTCTTCGAGTTTGTATTTTTTTCCTCCGTGTTTGTGTTTTATTCCTACGTGTTTATTTTTTTAAGGAACACTTTTGTCTTTTTTGCTGTTGACTTTGTATTTTTCTCCTCCGTGTTTGAACACGCAGTCCGTGTTCAAACACTTGTACAAACAAGTGTGGAGAGCCAGGTACCAGGCCCTGGAGAATGGGACTCTGCCTGCAGGAGGAGAGCAGAGGCTCAGACTTCACTGTCCAGGAGAGACTCCATTCACCGTAGGTACATTTAGCTGAACTGAAGTGTGTGTTGTGACACACAGTGAAAGCCTTCCAATTCAACAGTCTATTATGATTACATTTAGGGCTGGACGATATGGCCAAAAATTTTATCACGATATTGTTCATAATTTCAGTCGATACGATATAATTCCGATATCGATATAAATAATACAAAAGCCTCAAAAAAACTGTTAAGAATCATGTACATAATTTACTACCTGTAAAACTAGAAATTATCTATCCAGGAAGCTCCTCCAGTATACAATTTTAGAAATAAAAACTACAATAAAATAAATGTTTACCTTTTATTTAAGAAATATGAAATCACTATCAAATAAACTAAGTTTCTCCTTTTTCAATATAAACAGCTTTAACTTTACACTTAAATACAGTTATGTTATTGTTATAGATTCAAACAAAGGTGCTTCAACCATTAAGAAAAATAAAAGTGCTCAGAATTACTGCAATAAACAGAAAAAGAGTGAGCAACTACAAACATAAATATTACTGGGACAGGGAATTGAAATAACTGCCATACACTCACCTTTTCAATAGTAATAGCTTTAACTTTTAAACTGCAACACAGTTTTTCTTGTAGATTTAGAGAAAGGTGCTTCAACCAGGAAGAAAAATAAAAGTGCTCAGAATTACGAAGGTTAAGTACAGAATTACTTAAGATTGCAGTGATTATGGTGACACTGCAGCGAATTCCTGTACTGTTTTTTTGTTGTTGTTTTTTTGTGGTATTTGTCTTCACTGTTGCAGCATCTTGTAAATTGTAGACGGTCCCTTAACCCCGCAGCACCACCAGCTGCTAATCGAAATCAATATTGCTTCTGATGCTTGATAGACAGATACATATAATAAAAATGAGCTTGTAGCATATAGTCCACCTCACAATGATGGGATGGAGGCGCCCTTTGTATGTTACTGATGTTTTGTTAAAGAGTTATTGAGACCGAAAGTCCGCATCTGTCAATATGATGCTGACTTTACTGGACTGTTCAGTGAATGATATTCCTAATTCGTAGCCACGAATTAATATTTCATGCACACGATTTATTATTTTGTTCAGTAGCGTTTACATCACGAGTTCTCATTTTGGAGCTCAAACTTGCCGCGGTGGAGCTTAGCTTGTAGCATGAGCTGAGGACAGCCAGCTGTGGTGTGCATGCCGAGTATTGATCATGTGGCATTTAGAGCCATCAGTGGACTGAGAACTGTTGTTTTGTGGGGCAGTATCTCACTCTGACCAGTAGAGGGCGCGTTCGCTACACGGTGTGTTCATGGATCGCGATACTCTCGCGTGATTACACTCCGAGAACGGGAACACACGGATGTCAGTGAATGTGAACTGTGGTGTTAAAATACTTTATTTTTGCTCTTTACAGGCAAGAAGGGGGAGTTAGAACTGTGTGATTGATAGATGAATATGTTATGTTTCAGTTCATGATTTTGGTTGCATTTTCTGTAATATTGTTTATGAATGTTTCTTGATCAATCGACGGGATGTGCTACAAACGGCTAATAGTTAGCACTGGTTGCCTAGCGACCACAAGCCGTTGAGAAGCGGTGCTGAAGAAACATGAACTTGCGCTGTTCTGGAGAAGTTAATTGACACATAAATTGATAACTTAGAAAAGATACAATCACTCTCTCGCGGCGCTTTCTGTTCGGCTTGAATCAGCGGCGCCGTGAACAGCAGTTAATAATTGTGAAACGCATACTGTAATGCACTATATCGAACATTTGCTTAAAATTCATATCACCGTTATTGAATAAAAATATACCGCGGTATATACTGCTATCGAAATTTTGTCCAGCCCTAATTACATTCTTTTTAAAGCATCTTTTCACAATAAAAGAAGATGTGCAGCCCATGCTTTAGTCAGATAACACTGTCCACATAACAAAGAAAGTGATAAAACAGTGTGGGTGATGTCAATAACAAGCATTAAATTAATCACAAGCAAACCTTTGAAATAAACAATTACTGTATAATAAATAATTTTCATAATGTATTCCTTCCTTAGAGTGACTGAGTATGCTAACATTATATTAAAGTCTTCATTTGGCATGTTCTCCCTCCTTGCCTCTCACCATAACCTGCCTTCTTCAGCTCCTCTCAGCAGTCTCCATGTTCTTTATACTCTGTGTTGTAAACTGTTTTCTTGTCTGTCTCATCTGCTGATCGTGTGCCCGTCCTGGCTGAAGGATCTCTCCTCTGTTGCTCACACTGAGCTTTCTCCCATTATTCCTGGTCGAGAGTTTTCTTAGGAGTTTTATCTCAATGGATGTGAGGGTATAAGGGCAGAGGATGTTGTTATGATGCTGTGTAAGGCGATTTCAGACAAATTATTTGTAAAAATGGGCTTTACAAATAAAATGACCTGGCTTTGTTTCACCATTTAGAGTTTAGTTTGATGGCATTTTCAATATATGATGTTTAAATGATCATTTCTGTGTGAGATAACAGGATAAATGTATCTTTCTAAACTAGACACACACACACAGATCGTTTTTTTTAAGTAGGTAATTTTGCTAAACTTTAAACGGACATACGCCTTAATACAGTTTGTCCCAGTAGAGTTGCCGTAACGAGCTGTCTCGCCGTAAATCATGTCATGATGATGCGGGCACATGCGCAGAAGCGTCTGGTACGGATCATGTTCCGGGTACGGATCAGGTACTGACAACACTGATAGACTGCTTGGACCGAACACGCACTGCGTGTTGGAAAAACAACTCGGAGGAGAAAAATACAAAGTCAAAAGCAAAAAATACAGAGTCAACAGCAAAAAAGACAGAGGTGTTCGTTAAAAAAATAAACACGTAGGAATAAAATACAAACATGGAGGAAAAAAATACAAACTCGAAGAAGAGAAAGTGAAACAGAGGAAAAAACCAACATTTACAATATGTCCCCTAGGGGGCTCCGTAGGATGCAACATTACTTTGGCTGTGTTCGAAACCATAGATATCATATAAAAACTAGATGCCTTAAGGCGGAGTCAGCAACGTCGTTCACTGGCGGCCATCTTAGGACAGTGGACCACTCTGGGGCGCTCTGTGTAATCTAAGGGAAGGTGAGTGATTTACACTAATTAAAATAATCAACTCACTGAATTCTTCATGGAGTTACAGACATTTTTGATTCATTACTAAAGTTACGTTGCTATGATGCAGACTAAATTTTAATATCACAACTTTTCTTTTTGCATGCAGTTAAATGCCTACATGTCTGACGTTTATAACAAACCAAGTCGTTTGAAAATCGATTGAAAATTGAGCAATCTATAGCTATTTCAAAGTTGACGCTCAATTGACATTAATGTGATGAGTGAGTGAGCGGCCCTGTACCAAGATGGCCGCCATGTGACGACGTTCGCGCATGAGCCATCTAGTGTTTCTACATATATCTATGTTCGAAACCGCGTGCTTACCTACTACTCATACTAACTTATTGAGTATGCAGTGTGTTTACACTGGCAGTATGCGATTTTGAGTATGCGAGAAGTTCCCGGATGCATACTGCATTCGCCAGAAATGTCGAGTATACATCGTGTGTTCACTACTCATACTGAAATTGCCCAAGATGCAACGTGACGGACAGCGGTTGCGCCAGACAGAGCTTGCGCCGCCTGGCGGCCGGCGGGTGTGGTCGGGGGGCTGGCCCCGCGATCTGGGTCGAGCCCCGGAGGGTGTGAGAAAGTCTGAGCTCGCTGGCGGGCCCACCGCTGGGGTGCCGCGCCGCACCGGGGGGCCGCCACCGGACCTCCGGAACCGACTCGGTGCGACGCCCGGGGCGGGCCCGCTCCGTAGGACCGCTGGGTGAGACCGCGCGTCTCAGTCCCGCTGCCGAGCGGGTCGGCGGGGAGCCGGTCGGAGTGGCGGGGGCGGCCGGCGGCGTGATCCATGGTCGCCCGCCACCAAAGCCCGACCGGGCCTGGAGGCTGGGCCGCCGGGTCGGGGGACCCGACTGCCACGGCCACGGCGCTGAGCGCCGTGCCGGGCGGGGGCCCCCCGTGGCGGGTCCGGGGTTTGTGTGTGCTCTGCTTCTCTCCTGCTTCTCTGACACCTCCGTGCTGGAGCCGCTCACCGCGGCTGGCTCACATATCGCCGAATTCGTCCGAACAAAATCATAACCGGCTGGTATTTGGACAAATAAACGACATAGTCGGCCTCTAAACGATCACTTTGTCGCCTAATTTAAAAAAAAAATCTCGATGAAGTTGTACATTTGAAGAGTTTAGAGCTAAAGTGAAATCAGCTTTCGCAGGTCGATTTCGGCTCGGGGAGGAGTGCAATGCATTATGTAGTATGCTGGAGTGTAAACGCTTTGCATACTGTCTGATGGACTGAGTAAGCAGGATGCAGGATGGATAGTATGAGTATGGAAGGATGTAGTAGGCAGTATGCGGTTTCGAACACAGCCTTTGTCTGGGCTTTGAAATCTTTGTGGGAAGTTTCCAATATGATATGGTTCAGACTTTTTTCCGAGCATCACGTGAACGCATCATTAGTCTAAACGGTTTACTGAAAAATGTCTGTTTTATGAACGTGAACCGCAAAATCTGCACAAACGCGTTAGCTCAGATTGAGTGTAAATAAATCACTTCCTCAGCTTGTAAACAGTTCAAATAGCGTTTCCTCCGTTTCTGATACAGACGCTGTTTAATACTGAAGGTTTCTGTTACTTCACTGTGAACAAGAACTGCAGCTGCAGCCTCGTTTCTGTCTGCCAGCTTTAAAATAAATGTAACGATCCTCCAGCAGTCACATTCATGTGTTCATTCTCACGTTTCAATACCTGTTCTGTGGAAGCTGACTTGAGATTTCCAGTTGATTTCCAGAAGTTCTCTCTGTCGATAAATCTCCTCCTCGAACTGGACGATTGTTTGTTGAAACGCGGTGAATATTTCTCCAGCAGCAGCAGTTAGTCGCTGCTTGATAAACTCTCTCAAAGCCTGAACTGAACTCATTGTTGCTGCAGGAGATGAAATATTTCCTCTCACAGACAAAGCAACACAGCCGCCATTACTCATTTTCCTTCTTCTCCTCCTTCTCCTTCTCCTTCTCCTTCTTCTTCTTCCTCTTCCTCTTCTTCTGTTCCTTTCCGGCAGGCTGTACACAAATCCAGTGTAATGCTGCCCTCTTCTGTTCAAAGAATTACTCGCAGTACTTTATATTCTTGGGTGAAGGTTGATGGAAAGAAGGAATCTTGCAATAATCTTTTCTGCCTCGTGAATTTATTCTATTGGCAAAGATTGATTTGATTTAAAATACAGTAATTTTAAGCTTTGAAAGGTCTTTATACAAAGCCTCTCTTTCTGCAGAGCACTGACCACAAGATAAAAACACATGTGAAACAGTCTCTAATTTCCCACATTGACTTTTCCCATCTGGGTGCTTTCCCATTACATTTAAACAAGCTGCAAGACCACAATGCCCCAGTCTTAATCTGGTTATTTTTACTTGGTTAATTCTAGAAGAAAATTAAACAAACCTGGTATTCTGCACTATGGGTTGACACTTAAAATAATGCCTTCCCTGGTCTCTGTTTCCCACTCCCTTTGCCACTGCTTCTGCACAGCACTTTTGATAATACTAAAACACTCCATCTTCCACAAACAGAAGTTGTACTCAATTTCCTTACATACAAGTGACTGTTTAGCAAGAGCTGCTACGTTTCCTTCTATCCCTGAATGAGATGGGATCCAGCAAAATATTACACTGCAGTCCATGGACTCTATTCTATGAAGGCAACTCAACATTTCCAAAATGACATCTGCCCGAGCCCCAGCTGGACCAGCAGAGACCGCCTGTAAGGCAGACACAGAATCTGAATATATATATAAAAGACGCTTCCGAATTGTTCCTTTCAATCCATTCTAAGCCCCAACGAATGGCTAACAGCTCAGCAGTAAACACTTATAAATGATCAGAAACAGGCACACTTTTGCTAATTTTATTGTTACTTGTATAAACTCCAAAACCTGCCTTTCCAGAAGAGGGATCCTTTGACCCATCTGTGAAAATATGACAAGAATCTTTTTTATTCTTCACAAATTCATTTATTTGAGCACTTACTTGACTTTTATCTAATCCCACAAAACCCAGCTGAGCCTCAGGTTCTGGCAGAAGCCAGAATGGGACAGGAGACCACACTGATCCCACCACTCTTCCATTCTCTATACTCATCTTCCTCGCCATCTTACAGACAGAATTTAGAAAGGACTCTTTTCCACTGCTCTTCTCAAACTTCCAGCAGTTTTCCAAAAGACATTTAGCAGTAGACTTATGCTTTTTTTTTTTTTTTTTTTTTTTTTTTTTTTTTTTTTTCCCTTGTCCTGTTCGGTAGCTGGGGCGTGCAATATTGTATGATTGTAGCCTTTTACTATCCGAACAGATTTTAATATTAGCAGCAGGATGAGACTGAGTCTCCTCCTGCTGCTGCCTTTATTTAAAGCTGGCATCCGGCATGGCTACCGGACAGGACCGGGACGGAAACGCTCAGAGAGCAGGGACAGAAAGAGAGGAAGATAAAGAGAGGGAGAACGGAAGGGGGGGGGGGGGGGGGGGGGGGGGGGGGGGGGGCGGCACAACCTATGTACAAAGTCACAATACAAAACAGTGTTGTCGACGCACCACACGCAACCTACAACAATCCCAAACCCCCAATCTAGACAACACCAAAACAGAGCCGACAACCAACACAGAAAATTACAGAACCATACATACATTTTTTTTTTTTTTCCCCCTTTTTTTCCAAACCATATTAGTGAACAGACCAGGCCACAAAAATAAAAGGAGGTGTAGGGGAGTAGACTTATGCTTAAGTCCGGCGAATCTAACCCAGTACTGGAGTCCCAATTTTCTCGTCTTAAGTGTTAAAGGGGTCTACCCCATCTCAACCAAAAGGGCAGGTATAGGTGTAGTTCGAAATGCTCCACAACAAACTCTTAGGGTTTCTGCTTGTACAATATCCAACTTTTGCAAGGTAGTTTTAGCTGCTCCTCCAAATACAAAGCAGCCATAATCCAATATTGCTCTTATAATTGCTCTATAAACCAAGTGCAATGTTGTCTGTCTGCTCCCCAATCACTGCCAGCCAAACTTCGAAGGACATTAACTATTTTTTCACATTTGTCTACAGTCTTTCCGATGTGTGTGTGGTATGTCAACCTTTCATCCATCCATAAACCCAGAAATCTGAACACCTTAACCCTTTCTAGTGGCTGTCTCTATAAGTGCAATGTCATTTTAGGAATTTTCTTTTTAAAACCAATAATCGTAGAATTACTTTTTGATGTAGAAATTCTAAAACCCCACGTTTGCCCAGTGTACTACCTGATCTAATGCTTTCTGAGTTTGCCTCAGTAAAAAGTTGACATTTCTGCCACCGTACCAAATAGCACCATCATCTGCAAAAAGGGATTTTCCGAAGGCTGGACTAGCACTTTGAAAAATATAATTTATCATTACATTAAATAATGCAGGACTAATTACAGATCCTTGTGGTGTCCCATTCAAAATCCTCGCGCTTCGTCTTCTTCTTCTTGTCTCTTGTTTATTCACCTTATTTAGGCCCGCCCATTTCTCTAGGGGCGGGACTTCCTCTTTTTGTTTGCACTTCAGGTTAGCGACAACTGCGGTGTAAACAAACGAGAAAATGGAGTGGGAAGAAACTAAAATCTCTCTTAAAAGCTGTAATGGAACAACTCTACCTCATCCGAGGTTTTTAACAGAGTGGGAGGATGACATGCGGAAGTGGTCTCCAGTCATGTATGGTGATATTTTTAATTACTTTGAGCTATCCCTGGGTGTGGATGGTTTAGCCATGAGGAACTACAAGAGCACGGGAGCTTACAAATATCTTCACAGTGGGAAAGTCGGCCGTATTTTTTTTTTGATCAGAAACAGGGCTATACATTTTTTAAAGCCAGTGTTAGCCCAAGTCAGGCCAGTACCTCTTCACATTTAGCACCGATGTTGGTGACAGCTGACTGACAGAGAGCTGTGGAGACCATGGGATGCTCTTGTATCGCAGGGTCCTAAAAATCTACTGAAGTAAAATCTAGCTCAAAAAAAGTACAGTAAAAGTAAAATTATTTTGTTATGACCACCTCTAGCCAGAACTGTCATGTGATGTTGGTTGAGTGACCTATCCAAGTCTGCTTACATGGATTTAGTTAAGTCCCAACTTAGACCTCATCTGGTCTTCATTTAGTCCTGGTTTTAATACTGTCATTTGAGAATTTGTGAAATAGCATTTACCTCTTACTCATAAAATACTTTTAAAAGTGGATACTTTTGCTTTATAAGTAACGGATACAGTTAACTTTAGTTTTACTGATGTACTTTTATTGTATGATTATGATTTATTGTTTATCACTGAAAGTCACCACGTCATCGATGTAAGCTGCACTGAAAGCTTTGCAACCCTGAAGCACGTTGTCCATCAGGTGCTGGAAGGTTGCGGGAGCTCCATGCAGTCCATATGGGATCACCGTAAACTGAAACAGTCCCACAGGTGTGCGAAAGGCTGTGTAGGGCCGACTGGAAGCCTCCAGTGGTACCTTCCAATAACCCTTGCACAGATCCAGAGTGGTGATAAATGAGGCTGAGCTGATCCGGTCGAGGAGGTCATCCACCCTGGGCATTGGGTATGCATCAAACTCTGAGATGGTATTGAGCTTGTGGAAGTCAATACAAATGCGCAGGGACCCATCCTTCTTGTAGACAATGACCACTGGGCTACACCACTCTGAAGTTGACAGCTTGATGACTCCAAGTTCCAGCATCGATTCCACATCTTTCCTGAGCTGCGCCACAAGCTATTGAGGGACACGGTATGGACACTGGCGAATGGGAGTGCGGTCCTTCAGCCTGATCACATGCTCCGTTAGGGTGGTTCTGCCAGGTTCTGTTTTGAAGAGTGCAGGCATCTCCCGGAAAACCTTCAAAAGGTCAGCAGTCTGGTCGGCTGGAAGATGGGGTCACAAGAGGTTCTGAGGCTTTGGTCACTACAGGAACACCAGGTGGTGGTCTCTCCTGCAGGTTGCTTCATGGGCAGCGTCATTCGCGGGCTGGCTGAATGAAAGAACTCCTCCCCGAGAGCGTTGCTGCCAACAGGACGACCTGGCTGGAGCGAGATGCGGAGGTTGCGAATCTCCTCCTGGAGACCCTCCTCTCTCCTCTGCTGCTCTGTCAGGAAGGTTCTTATGAGGCCAAGAAACTCCCCCATCTGTTTCTGTGCTCCTGCAGCAGCTCCAGGCTTCCCACTGTCATCGCGGACAGCCATCTCCTCCTCCTCATGTTTCCTCTGTTGAGATGGTCGTTTCTTTCGGCTTGCCGTCCCACTACTGCCACCATATGTGATGTGGATCCTTGTTTGCTGTTGAAATGATGGCACAGCCGAAGGTAGATGGTGTTGAGGGTTGTTTTATTTTCCCAAAACGTAATCCCAAATTGAGGAAACAAAACGACGAGCTCAAAACTATTTACAATATTTACACAAGGAATAGGAAAGAAAAAGGAAAATTCTTGAAAAGATCTTTGGTTACCTCCAATGTAACAATTCAAACCAACGCTTGCCAGCTCCCACTCTCTGTCAGAGTGAAGCCTGTCTCTCCCCCACAGGTAGCGGTTGGCCTCCTTTTAACACCACAGGCCCCTCCCCGCCAGGTAATTAACCACAGAAATAGAGTTTTCTTCAACAAAACACAATTCATCTCCATAATCAATTCATGATCATTTGTCCAAAAATATGCAGAAGCAGTCATAGCACTGCATCTCAAAACACATCAGCAATAAAAATAATTTCCATGCAAAAATCAACACTTTTGGTGACGCCATCGTGACGTCACTTCCGGGTTTCCCTGTCTGACGGGACATAACCAGGAAGTAAGCGTGGTGCTCGGTTTGCCAGTGGGAGGATGCGAATGGGACGTGAATACTGGTGAAAAGTTTGTAGGGTGAAAAGATAATGGCAGGAGGATGATTTGGCAGTGGTCGAGTGTGCACCCACGACTACTGTGGTGAAAAATAACGTCCAAATATGCGGGGAACGGAGCAGACGAACGGAAAAAAGACACAGGTGACTGTTAATGAGAGGTTTAATGAGTGCCAGCGCTGCACCGCGGCCACCTTCAGAGTGACTCCATCACAGTCCTTCAAATCACACCGTTAACTGAAACTTTTGCCACGTATTTCACAAGAATGAGGCTTCTCCCCTGTGTGAGTTCTCTTGTGGAACAACAAATTACTCTGTTGAATGAAACGTTTGCCACACACTTCACAAGAATATGGCTTCTCACCTGTGTGAATTCTCATGTGAACCTTCAAATTACATTGGTGACTGAAACTTTTGCCACAAGTTTCACAAGGATGAGGCTTCTCACCTGTGTGAGTTCTCTTGTGGCGCAACAAAGTACTGTGTATCGTAAAACTTTTGCCACATGTTTCACAAGAATGAGGCTTTTCACCAGTGTGAGTTCTCATGTGAACCAACAAACGACTCGGCTGACTGAAATTTTTGCCACATGTTTCACAAGAATGAAGCTTCTCACCTGTGTGAAATCTCATGTGAACCTTCAAACTACATTGGTGACTGAAACTTTTGCCACAAGTTTCACAAGGATGAGGCTTCTTACCTGTGTGAGCTCTCTTGTGGCGCAACAAAGAACTGTGTATAGTGAAACTTTTGCCACATGTTTCACAAGAATGAGGCTTCTCACCAGTGTGAGTTCTCATGTGAACCAACAAACGACTCGGCTTCCTGTAAATTTTGCCACAAGTTTCACAAGAATAAGGCTTTGCACTTGTGTGAGTTCTCTTGTGGACCAACAAACAACTCAGGTGCCTGAAACTTTTGCCACATGTTTCACAAAGTATCTTCTCATCAGTGACCATTCTGACCTTCTGACATAACTGATGTTTTTTATGGTCAGTTTTCACACACATTTCTTTACAAAGAAGCTTTTCACATTCATCCTGCTTCTCTGAAACATGAAAGTTGTTCACACTGTTTCTATCAAACATGTTGAGTTTTTTCAGCTTTGCATTTCCTGTTGATTCTGAGTCAATGTGTCTTTTCACATGGTGGACTTCAGAGTCCTGAGAGAGGAACTGCTCAGTCTCTGGTACTTCTGCTTCACTCAGGTCACTTTGATCCTCAACAGAAGGAACCTGAAAGGTTTCACTTTCAAACTTCAGAACAAATCGTTCTCCCTTCTGGCTGGTACTGAGTTCCTCGTGTTCCTCAATCCGTGAAGATTCTGGTTCCTCCTGCTCCTCCTTAAACTGACCAAGTCCTGGTTCTTCTTCTTCTTCTTTGATCTGTGGAGGTTCTGGTTCATCCTGTTCTAGATAGTAGTTTGTTTCCTGTTTAAAGAGCTGCTCCTCTCTGCAGTCATGGTCCTGTTGGAGCTCTGCAAGGAAACAAATGCAGAAGATAAAAGACTAGCAGCATTATCTCTACAGTTCCAAATAAACACTGTTACTCTGGCAGTCAATCTGAAAACTTTCATTCAAAATTAAAAAACACGGTACAGTCCCACTTACTGTTACTTATTGATCATCTTTAGCTGCTGATTGATTACTTATTTGGATGAACTTTTTTTAAGCAGTGTATTCAGTCACCGGCAACATTAATTGTTTACTACACTACCTGAGGTGGAGGGATAATGAGACATCCTGCTTTTAAATGTTGACAGGAAATGCCTCTTCAAGCAACATCAACCTCCACAACTTCACTGGGCAGACCAGTGAGGGGAAAAGTAGTCATAGTTCCATCAAGCACGTCTGCTCACAGCGCCATAATGATGGAGAAGCTCCAGCAGTCACATTCATGTGTTCATTCACACGTTTCCAAACCTGCTCTGTGTAACTTGATTTGAGGATTCCAGCTGATTTCCAGCATCCTGCGTTGACGACCAATCTCCTCCTCGTACTGAACCACAGTTGGTTGAAACAGGGTGAATATTTCCTCAGCAGCAGCAGTTAGTCTCTGGGTGGTCAAGTCTCTCACAGAGTGGTTGGAGCTCGTCTGCTGGTTACCATTGTGTTGCTGTGGACTCTCTGGAGGGAAACAAGACAAAAGTCACTGATGTGATGGATGTGAAGGTTTCACAGTGATGGGTGGATGAAACAGGACAGGACACACTGACATCAGAAACATTCAAAAACAAAAATGTCTGCTCATTTCAGTAAAACTGAAAGTACCTGTGGGGTTTAAAGGATAAATGAGAAAACTGTCTGGATGCAACATTACTTTCTCTGAGCTCTGAAACCTTTGTGGGAAGTTTCCAATATGATATGGTTCAGACTTTTCTTCCGAGCATCACGTGAACGCATCATTACTCTAAACAATTTACTGAAATGTCTGTTTTATAAACGTGAACCGTAAAATCTACACAAACGCGTGTTTGCTCAGATTGAGTGTAAATAAATCACTTCCTCAGCTTGCAAACAGCTCAAACACCGTTTCCTCTGTTTCTGATACAGAAGCTGTTTAATACTGAAGGTTTCTGTTACTTCACTGTGAACAAGAACTGCAGCTGCAGCCTCGTTTCTGTCTGCCAGCTTTAAAATAAATGTAACGATCCTCCAGCAGTCACATTCATGTGTTCATTCTCACGTTTCAATACCTGTTCTGTGGAAGTTGATTTGAGATTTCCAGTTGATTTCCAGAAGTTCTCTCTGTCGATAAATCTCCTCCTCGAACTGGACGATAGTTTGTTGAAACGCGGTGAATATTTCTCCAGCAGCAGCAGTTAGTCGCTGCTTGATAAACTCTCTCAAAGCCTGAACTGAACTCATTGTTGCTGCAGGAGATGAAATATTTCCTCTCACAGACAAAGCAACACAGCCGCCGTTACTTCTTCTTCTTCTTCTTCTGTTCCTTTCCGGCAGGCTGTACACATATCCAGTGTAATGCTGCCCTCTACTGTTCAAAGAATTACTCGCAGTACTTTATATTCTTGGGTGAAGGTTGGTGGAAAGAAGGAATCTTGCAATAGCCTTTTCTATGTCTCGTGAATTTATTCTAGAGGCAAATATTGACTTAATTGAAAATACAGCAATTTTAAGCTTTGAAAGGTCTTTATACACAGCCTCTCTTTCTGCAGAGTACTGACCACAAGATGTGAAACAGTTTCTAATTTCCCACATTGACTTTTCCCATCTGGGTGCTTTCCCATTACATTTAAACAAGCTGCAACACCACAATGCCCCAGTCTTAATCTGATTATTTTTACTTGGTTAATTCTAGAAGAAAATTAAACAAACCTGGTATTCTGCACTATGGGTTGACACTTAAAATAATGCCTTCCCCTGGTCTCTGTTTCCCACTCCCTTTGCCACTGCTTCTGCACAGCACTTTTGATAATACTAAAACACTCCATCTTCCCCAAACAGAAGTTGTACTCAATTTCCTTACATACAAGTGACTGTTTATCAAGAGAGTCAGCTGCTTCGTTTCCTTCTATCCCTGAATGAGATGGGATCCAGCAAAATATTACACTGCAGTCCATGGACTCTATTCTATGAAGGCAACTCAACATTTCCAAAATGACATCTGCCCGAGCCCCAGCTGGACCAGCAGAGACTGCCTGTAAGGCAGACACAGAATCTGAATATATAAAAGACGCTTCCGAATTGTTCCTTTCAATCCATTCTAAGCCCCAACGAATGGCTAACAGCTCAGTAGTAAACACTGATAAATGATCAGAAACAGGCACACTTTTGCTAATTTTATTGTTACTTGTATAAACTCCAAAACCTGCCTTTCCAGAAGAGGGATCCTTTGACCCATCTGTGAAAATATGACAAGAATCTTTTTTATTCTCCATAAATTCATTTATTTGAGCACTTCCTTGACTTTTATCTAATCCCACAAAATCCAGCTGAGCCTCAGGTTCTGGCAGAAGCCAGAATGGGACAGGAGACCACACTGATCCCACCACTCTTCCATTCTCTATACCCATCTTCCTCGCCATCTTACAGACAGATTTTAGAAAGGACTCTTTTCCACTGCTCTTCTCAAACTCCCAGCAGTTTTCCAAAAGACATTTAGCAGCAGAGTTACGCTTAAGTCCGGCGAGTCTAACCCAGTACTGGAGTCCCAGTTTTCTCCTCCTAAAGGCCTCAGGCGCTGAGGGTAACTGCAGCCACCAGCCAAGGCGGCACGGGAGCGCGCACAAACATTTTACAGAATGTCCTGCTTCACAGCGCTGCACCAGGGATGCTCCTGCTGTTTACTACGTCGCGGATTACTGCAAGACCACAGCGCATATTATGTGATTTTTGTAAGCATCCATTTTCACTCCCAAATGCAGCTGAAGTTCCCTCCATGAATCAAACGCATATCCAATATTTATTCAGGTGCCTGCCCGGCTTCGGTCATATTTTTATTTATTTATTTATTTTTGACTCACGAGATAACGCTGATAATAGGGCTGCGTTAAACGATTACTTTTGTAATCTATTAATCTAGGAAATAGTTCATCTATGCATTGATTAATCTAACGATTCATTTTTAAATCCGTCGCGGAGCTCCTCTCCGCCTCCGTGTTTATGCGGCGGGTCCCTGGGCGCTCCGCGGCCGGCACGGAGCGCGTCTCCGCCCGGTAGCAGAGATCCGAAGCTCTCCCGTCAGCCTCCGTGGGGCAGCTCCACTCGGCCCGTGGAAGCCGCAGCCTGCTTCACGCGCCTCCGTGGAGCAAGCCGCGGCAGCTCCGGATCTCCGCTCCCGGGCGGAGACGCACTCTGTGCCGGCCGCGGAGCACGTGGGGACCCGCCGCATAACCACGGAGGCGCGTGAAGCAGGCCGCGGCTGCTGGAGTTTTCCCGTCGCCGCCATGGAGCAGCTCCGGGCCGCGATTCATTTGAAGTGTGGACGGAGTAAGTCTCAGCAAGACTAGCCTCATCTGCTCCGTCCATGGATGCCAACTTTAAGAAGATGAAGCTTTCGCTTTCTCAAAATTGTTTAGAGCACGGAAGCTCAGATCTGAATGCTGCGGGCCAGCATTCAGATTGCACCCACCTCTGTCTAAAGAAGAGGACCTTCGCTACTGGATTAGGGCGCTCCTCCTTCCTCAA
The DNA here is from genome assembly GCF_902148845.1 of Salarias fasciatus. Classification (NCBI taxonomy): domain Eukaryota; kingdom Metazoa; phylum Chordata; class Actinopteri; order Blenniiformes; family Blenniidae; genus Salarias; species Salarias fasciatus. Next base: position 21,280,720 of record NC_043753.1, on the reverse strand, counting down.
CAAATCTAACTATGCCTTCTGGGAGGTAAAACAAACATAAATGTCTCTGTTGTGTTTAAAATTCACGGTTTTAGGTTAATAGTAACTTGCAACCACCACAGGCTAACATGCTAAGCTATGAACAGCTGCAGTGCATTTCAAAGGACTAAATAACAAAGAAGGTACCCAGCTCTTACCTCGTTCTGAATTTTCCAAATTAGTCATTTTCAGAAAATACAGCAATTACAGGCTCAACATGTAGCTTTAGCCATAGCTCCCATAGTAATTTAATTGTTCTGAAAATACTGACAATCACAAGTATTTTCTCATAATTGTTAGACAAACTGTCATTATCACTTTACAACCATGCACTACATTACAAAATTATTACACACATTCTTATACACCATTCACACATATCCCACTATACAATATATGCAATGTACATTACACCACCAGACAAGACAGATTACCGTATTTTCGGCACTATAAGGCTCACTGGATTAATCGGCGCACAGTCAATGAATGGCTTTTATTAAAAAAAAAAAATCATACATTGGGCGCACCACATTTTAAGGCGCATGGGATGTATAGAATAGTATGAGAGAAATACATATCGGCAGTCTAGGTGGTTACATTCTCAGTTGAAATGTGTGAGTAAAGTGACATATCAGAGCGAGTTTGACTGAGGATCGCTCCTGTTCACGGACATGCAGCTCAGAGCGGCCACGACTGGTCGAACTCGCTTGGTCACCGGGGTTCAGCCAGCTGCGGTCTCCTGAGTGAAGTGCCCCACCGACAGCTCAGCCGCAGCCGGCCAGCCGCTCCCGGCGTCCCGGCGAGTGGGCTGCCGGGCGGGGGCCCACCGTTCTCAGAATCGCAGCATGCAGGCTGCCGCCCGGTGTCCAGGCGCTTCCCACGTCGGCCGGCTGTGCAGCTGCGTGCCGTGCTCCGCGGTTGGGAGAGTGGAGAATGTGCTTGAAGCTTCATGTGTGCCGTTCTGTATAAACTAGCTAGCTTAGCAGCTTAGCAAGCAGGGATTGTTTGCTCATGTGATCAGGGTGATTACCGTAATTGCCACAAAAAAGGTGCATCGAATTATAAGGCGCTCTGTTGGATTTTGAGAAAATTACAGGCTTTTACATGCGCCTTATAGTGCGTAAAATACGGTATGTGAATGGTTAACTGGTGGCCTGAATGATTATGTTTTTTCAAAGTTTAAAATGTAAAATGACTCATGACACATTGTCCTCAGATGCATCGACCAGTGATGTGGCTGGAAGTCCTGTGCTGCCTCTCGATGTCGACCTACCAGCTGAACGTCCTGCCTCCTGTCTGCCTCTGTCTGATCACAACTATGCTGAAAGCCCTGTCCTGTATCAACCACCCCAGCGTCATAAAGCCACACAGTGTTCAGGGCCATCAGTGCTGCACATCACTCACCTGCGCTCCGACCGTCTCAGCCTCCTGTACACTGGTCTCCCGCTGGAGTCTTTTAATTTTTTGGCTGATCAGCTGACAAAAGATTACATTAACACCTTTCAGCTGATGTCCGAGATCAGGTCCTGATGACCCTCATGAAGCTCCGGCTGAACCTGCTGCAGGAAGACCTGGCTGAGAGGTTCAGTGTGTCACAGTCTGGAGTCAGCAGGATCATCACTACATGGTTGGACATCATGAGGAGAAGATCAGGTCTCATGTCCCGTGGCTGCCCAGAGAGACCATTCTTGCTACGATGCCACAGTCTTCTGAAGAGCATCACCCGACGACAGCCTGTGTGATTGACTGTTCTGAGACCCCCCCCCCCCCCCCCCCCCCCCCCCTACAGAAACCACACAGCCTGGACTCTATAAATAACCAGATGCAACCAGAAATCACCAGATTAATGTTTTTTGAAGTATTGCATTTTAAAATTTAAAGGTACGTTAGATAATTTATAGGACCAAAGTATTTCACTTTAGTTTCTCAACATGAGTTTGATTTCAACATATAAAAGTGAGCAATATAGCAGGTGAACTACATGTCAACACAGCGCAGAGCTGGCAGAGCTGGCAAACCGTAAGTTGAAACACATAATGGCGCCGCCCGGCAGCACTTCCTGAATAAGGTGAATTGCCACACAGTGTTATCTTAAACTATAAATTAACATTATTTCATGTCTTCTGAACACTATTACACAAACAACTGCTTTACACAAAGAAATAAACCTCTAATGCCCTGGACCAACAAATGAACAAACCAAGAAAAAGTTCATCCGGACGGTGGCCGCCATTTCCTCACTGCTGACAGTCAAATTAAACTGTTAACTCTTTACACACTTTTGCCTCAGTGAACACATATCACCAGGTATTCATATTACTTTATCAACATCCGTGATTACATACACAGTGGGGTAACTGACCTGTAGATATGAGAAATATTACACAGAAATCAGCGAAGCAGGACAACTGTTGCTCATTCTCCATTCATCCAGATTATTATGAGTTTAAAAGGTCCCCGAATGACGCTATTGGAGGATGCTGCCACCCTGTGTCCATTTGGAGAACAGCATGTCATTGTGCACTTCCATCTGTCTCCTTATCATCAACCGGGATAAAGTAAAATGCCAGTGTAACAGGAGGAAATCAACCAACAAGTAACAATTTCTTATTTTGTCAGTATCACATTCACATCAGCATTCTATTTCCATTTCTTGAAAGTTCACATTTATTGTGACAGACCACACACTGGAATTTTCCTGAAGCAGCCAAAACAGTGTCTGAATCAGTAATGCTTCCTTCAAACTGGATGATTTCTTGTAATTTTGGATTCAAGCTGGACTTTCTGAATGATATCTCTAAAGCCAGGTTCACACTTGCATGACTTTTTGCCACGATGTTGTTGTGGCAAGGCGTGCCAATCTGGTGTCACGAACCAGCAGGCTCCCGCACTGTCCACGACTAGTTCACACACAGTTCATGACCAGTTCACGGACAGTTGGCGCACAGTTCACGGACAGTTCACGAATGCGCCCGTCAGTGTTGCGAACTGACACGACGCATTCACGGCAAATTCACGCATAGTTTACGAGCTTCCCGCACTGGCAAGACGTGGTTGCGCGCGCGCAATTACGCGCGTCATATACGAGTAAAAAGGGGGCTTCCCCAACCCCGGGTCATTTTTGGATTTGCTGTGGAACAGACAACATGCTGAATGCCAGAGACTCCATCACTGCGGAGAAGAGAAGATCCTGTACCTGCAGCTGCTCTGTGTTGAAGAGCAGCAGAAAAGACGCTGCTTAGGGCCCCGAGCAGAAGGGGGCCCCGACGGACGGCTGACATCAGTCAATTTCAATGACAAATTCAAGGAGCTACACTTGATGCTGCAACGACAGTGGGTCGAAAATCCCCCGCATGGGGCCCTTTTCCGGGTACTCGCCGGTGGCCATGACTGGCACGCATTCTCCCGCATTGTCCCGACGCGTTCACAAGGAATTCACGGACAGTTGGTGCATAGTTCACGGCCGGTTTGCGATATTTTGTTGTGACCAAAATTTTGAACATTTCAAAATTCTCGTCCCGACATGGCTCGCAGTCCCGACAGGTTTATGCACACTTCACACCACTTTACGAGTGGTCTGCGACCGTTTGCGACTTGATTCATGGCAATGCGTGCCACAGAATCGTACAAGTGTAAAGCCAGGTTTACACTTGCACGACTTTTTGCCACGATATTGTCGTGGCAAGGCGTGCCAATCTGGTGTCACGAACCAGCAGGCTCCCGCACTGTCCACGACTAGTTCACACACAGTTCATGACCAGTTCACGGACAGTTGGCGCACAGTTCACGAATGCGCCCGTCAGTGTTGCGAACTGACACGACGCATTCACGGCAAATTCACACATAGTTTACGAGCTTCCTGCACCGGCACGAAGTGGTTGCGCGTGCAATTACGCGCGTCATATACGAGTAAAAAGGGGGCTTCCCCAACCCCGGGTCATTTTTGGATTTGCTGTGGAACAGACAACATGCTGAATGCCAGAGACTCCATCACTGCGGAGAAGAGAAGATCCTGTACCTGCAGCTACTCTGTGTTGAAGAGCAGCAGAAAAGACGCTGCTTAGGGCCCCGAGCTGAAGGGGGCCCCGACCGACGGCTGACATCAGTCAATTTCAATGACAAATTCAAGGAGCTACACTTTATGCTGCAACGACAGTGGGTAGAAAATCCCCCGCATGGGGCCCTTTTCCGGGTACTCGCCGGTGGCCACGACTGGCACGCATTCTCCCGCATTGTCCCGACACATTCACAAGGAATTCACTGACAGTTGGCGCATAGTTCACGGCCGGTTTGCAATATTTTGTCGTGACCAAAATTTTTAACATTTCAAAATTCTCGTCCCAACATGGCACGCAGTCCCGACGGGTTTACGCACACCTCACACCACTTTACGAGTGGTTTGCGACCGTTTGCGACTCGATTCGTGGCAATGCCTGCCACAGAATCGTACAAGTGTAAAGCCAGGTTTACACTTGCACGACTTTTTGCCACGATGTTGTTGTGGCAAGGCTTGCCAATCTGGTGTCACGAACCAGCAGGCTCCCGCACTGTCCACGACTAGTTTACACACAGTTCATGACCAGTTCATGGACAGTTGGCTCACAGTTCACGGACAGTTCACGAATGCGCCCGGTAGTGTCGCGAACTGACACGACGCATTCACGGCAAATTCACGCATAGTTTACGCATAGTTTACAAGCTTCCCGCACCGCACGACGGGGTTGCACGTGCAATTACGCGCGTCATATACGAGTAAAAAGGGGGGTTTCCCCAACCCCGGGTCATTTTTGGATTTGCTGTGGAACAGCTGAATGCCAGAGACTCCATCACTGCAGAGAAGAGAAGATCCTGTACCTGCAGCTGCTCTGTGTTGAAGAGCAGCAGAAAAGGCGCTGCCTAGGGCCCCGAGCTGAAGGGGGCCCCGACGGACGGCTGACATCAGTCAATTTCAATGACAAATTCAAGGCGCAACACTTGATGCTGCAACGACAGTGGGTCGAAAATCCCCCGCATGGGGCCCTTTTCCGACTACTCGCCGGTGGCCACGACTGGCACGCATTCTCCCGCATTGTCCCGACGCATTCACAAGGAATTCACGGACAGTTGGCGCATAGTTCACGGCCGGTTCGCGATATTTTGTCGTGACCAAAATTTTGAACATTTCAAAATTTTCGTCCCGACAGGTTTACGCGCACTTCACACCACTTTACAAGTGGTTTGCGACCGTTTGCGACTCGATTCGTGGCAATGCGTGCCACAGAATCGTGCAAGTGTAAACCTGGCTTAAACCTGGCTTTACCCCCAAATTCCACTGCATCCGTTTGCGCTCCGCTGAGCTCAGCTTCGCTCCGTTTTGTCAAAACCCACAGCGTGCGCTTTGTTCAGCTGCGTCTCTGTTCCGCCAGGCCAGAGAAGCAGAGAAGCGCATACGCTACTTTACCATCAACCTCCAAATTGGAGCAATCTGGGCTCACACTGGCATCCTTCTCTGTACATCCTTGTAGAAAGGATGACTGGGGTCATATAAAATTTTGTGAATCTCTACTTCCAAAATCAAAGTTTCTTCATCCATGGTTGTTGTGCTTCAAGACGCTGAATTTCGTGCGACTGGATGTTGACATTCGGGCCATTCAGAATAAAATGCATACATGGTCCTGAATATGTATTTTGTAGAAAACACAAAATTTATGGACAATAGCCTACAAATAGGCCATATATGCAGCTGTGCAAAAATTCAGAAACGTTCAACTATAGCTTGATTACAGGCAAAATAGAAGTTTGTCATATAAAACTTGATAGTGTGTTGTAATTTTTGGTTGCCCGCTTTTTAAAGTGTATATTTTTAATCAGTATGGTATGTCTATTTGTGATATATTTAAAAATTAATGTGCAAACAAATAAAACTTCTTTAAACAGTTTAAAGTTTTTAATAAATAAATAAATTCATTCATTCATTCAATAAGAGACAAAATGATTTTATTTTGTATAAAGCCGGAAGTTGTTGGACCGGAGAGAAAAATAGACCTTGGCTCTATTTTGGACTGACGGAGCGGACCCAGACGGAGCCGAACAAAGGCTGTGAAATCAGCTAGTCATTAAAATAGCAACGTATGTGCTGCGGCGGTTGGACCGGAGCGCAGTGGAGCGGACGCGGTGGAATTTGGGGGTTACAGTCTTTCATGATTTCATCTATTTGTGAGTATTCAGGTGGTGCAGCAATGTATTACAATGAATAAATCTTTTCCCACATAATTCACAAGAATAATAATTCTCAACTGTGCGAACTCTCATGTGGTCCTTCATACCACACCGTTGACTGAAACTTTTGCCACGTGTTTCACAAGAATGCGGATTCTCACCTGTGTGAGTTCTCATGTGGATCATCATCTTATCCTTTCGACTGAAACTTTTGCCACATGTTTCACAAGAATGAGGCTTCTCTCCCGTGTGAATTTTTATGTGTCGCAACAGATCTCTCCGTCGTTTGAAACCTTTGCCACATGTTTCACAAGAATGAGGCTTCTCATCTGTGTGAGTTCTCATGTGAACCTTCAAACTACATTGGTGACTGAAACTTTTGCCACAAGTTTCACAAGGGTGAGGCTTCTCACTTGTGTGAGCTCTCTTGTGGCGCAACAAAGAACTCAGTTGACTGAAACTTTTGCCACATGTTTCACAAGAATGAGGCTTCTCACCAGTGTGAGTTCTCATGTGAACCAACAAACGACTCGGCTTCCTGAAACTTTTGCCACAAGTTTCACAAGAATAAGGCTTTGCACCTGTGTGAGTTCTCTTGTGGACCAACAAACAACTCAGTTGACTGAAACTTTTGCCACAAGTTTCACAAAGTATCTTCTCATCAGCGACCATTCTGACCTTCTGACATAACTGATGTCTTTTATGGTCAGTTTTCTCACACATTTCTTCACAAAGAACTTTTTCACATTCAGCCTGCTTCTCTGAAACATGAAAGTTGTTCACACTGTTTCTATGAAACATGTTGAGTTTTTTCAGCTTTGCATTTCCAGTTGATTCTGAGTCAATGTGTCTTTTCACATGGTGGACTTCAGAGTCCTGAGAGAGGAACTGCTCAGTCTCTGGTACTTCTGCTTCACTCAGGTCACTTTGATCCTCAACAGAAAGAACCTTAAAGGTGTCACTTTCAACCTTCAGAGTAAATTGTTCTTCCTTCTGCCTGAAACTGAGTTCCTCGTGTTCCTCAATCTGTGAGGATTCTGGTTCCCCCTGCTCCTCCTTAAGCTGACCAAGTCCTGGTTCTCCTTCTTCTTCTTGTTTGATCTGTGGATGTTCTGGTTCTTCTTTGATGTGCAGAGGTTCTGGTTCTTCTTTTATCTGTGGTGGTTCTGGTTCATCCTGTTCTAGACAGTAGTTTGTTTCCTGTTTAAAGAGCTGCTTCTCTCTGCAGTCATGGTCCTGTTGGAGCTCTGCAAGGAAACAAATGCAGAAGAGAAAAGTTTAGCAACATTATCTCTACAGTTCCAAATTAAAAAAAAAACACTGTTACTTCTGCAGTAAATCTGAAAACTTCCATTCAAAATTCAAAAAACACGGTGCAGTCCCATTGCTACTTATTGATCATCTTTAGCTGCTGATTGATTACTTATTTGGATTAATTTTTTTGAGGCGGTGTATTCACTCACCTGCAACATTCTGTTACAGTGGTGTGAAAAAGTATCTGATCCTTTTGGAATTTCAAATGAATCATTTTGAAATGACAGAAGGGGGAGGAATAAGTAACTCAACCCTCTGCCCAAGGAGACTTAAAGGGCAAATCAAACCAATTTTTACCAAACAATTTAAGTCAGGCGTGTGCCCAATCACTGATGAATGGCTTAAAGCTGCCCTGCCCACTATAAAACACACACCTGGTAAGAATTGTCTTGATGAGAAGCATTGTCTGATGTGCACCATGGCTCACTCAAAAGAGCTGTCTGAAGACCTGCGATCAAGAATTGTTGATTTGTATAAAGCTGGGAAAGGATACAAAACCATCTCTAAAAGTCTGGATGTTCATCAATCGACAGTCAGAGAAGTTGTTTACAAATGGAGAGAGTTGGCACTGTTGCTTCTCTCCCAAAGAGTGGCTGTCCACCAAAGATGATGCCAAGAGTTCAGCGCAGAATACTCAGAGAGGTAAAAAAGAACCCTCGAGTGTCTGCTAAAGACTTACAGAAATCACTGGCACAGTCCAATATCTCTGTGCACACATCAACTCTATGTAAAACGAGGAGGCGTGGCAACATGGCAGCAAGGTAGATGCATCTTTACCAACTCCTGCAAATTTTTCCATTAATTACTTTAAAAACGTCATTTTTAATTTCTCAGTCAGCTGTGGTTAATCTCATGACAAACTCGGACGTATTGCAAGATGTCTGAAAAAGGACACTCGCGACAAGAACGTCCAGCTCAGGGTCCGGGTCCCATGACTGGACAAACTAGCGATAAAGCTAACCCCGCATCGTGGCCCAGACACGACGAAGCAGACGACTCTGAAGATGGCGGATCCATCTCAGCGGTAATTTAAACTGATCGAGCCATTCCGAGCAGAAACTCGCTCATCTCTGGACACTTTACAGTCTACCATGGACTCGGTTACCACACGGCTCGATGTGGTTGATACTTCACTCCAAGATTGTGATGACAGGCTAACTGCACTCGAGGCCAAATGCGAGACACTGGAGAAATGCAAAAAGCTGCTGTTGGCAAAAACGGAGGACCTGGAGTCACGGAGCAGGCGTCAAAATTTGCGGATACTGGGTATTCCAGAAAACTCGGAGGGGACACAAATTACGGATTTTATGATGGAGTTCTTCGCCGTGACACTGGGCATGGAGATCAAAGAGGGCCGGGCCCAGAGCTGTTGGACCGGGCACACCGTCTTGCCTCTCGGCCAGCTGCCACCTCAAATGCTCCCCCGAGACCGATAATAGTCCGGGTGCATCACTTCAGGGCAAAGGAGTGCATCCTTCAGCTAGCGAGGGAAAAGGGGCCACTTTCATTTCGAAGATACCGAGTGCACATCTTCCCGGATTTCGTAATGAAGTCGCTCTGCGGAGAGCGTCTTTTTACAACATCAAACAGAAACTCCGGGCTGCAAACATTCGTTACGGGCTGCATTTCCCGGCCCGGCTGCGCATCGGGTTTAAATGGCGCGGAGTACAGCTTCACAACACTGGAGGACGCACAGAAATTCTACGCGGACACCAAAGCTCCGACGCTCCAGTCGGCCCCCGGTACCAACGGGAACGAAGGATGAAGTCTGTTGCACTCACTTCATCAGGTCGCCTTCACACAAGTCATGCGGACTGATAAACACATCGGCTGTATGCCTTTTCAGATTTATAGTAAGGTTCTCCTGTTCTGGTTATAATATCTAAAGTCTGAGTGGTGAGTTGATATTACACTTCAGCTGAGTGTCGCTGAGTTTTTTTTAATATATAAATGGTATTTTTATGACGTTTTAAATTCCATTCAATGTTAATTGGAGCACTGGTTTAGTGTAGGTAGGATGCTTAATGCAAAGTCTTATAGGTGCCCCATTTGGGGGTGCATTTGGTGTGCGGGAGGGGGGTGTTTTGGGGTTTTGTTTTTCTTTTTGTTTCCCCCCACATTTCAGAGGTGTGCATTTGCATTGTTTGTTGGTGTCTTCATCAAATTTGTACCGGATATTAAAACGTTGACTAGGCAATCGGGCATGTTTGTTATGTTTACTGAGAATAGTAATGGCTGATACTGCAACAATTAGAATGTGCTCCTGGAATGTTCATGGGATTCAGGGCCCAATAAAAGGCAAGAAATGCTTATCTATTTAAAAAAGGAGAGAATACAATTGGCACTGATTCAGGAGACTCACCTAAATGACAGCGAACACTCCAAATTGAAGAGAGATTGGGTGGGCCAGGTGTTCTATTCCTCTTTCACTTCTAAAAGCAGGGGTGTAGCAATCCTTGCGCATAAGACCTTGCCTCTGACAGAAGTGGAGGTTAAAGCTGACACATTATGTTATGATTAAAGGTTCTCTATGTGGACAGCCTGTCTCCTACTTAAATGTATATGCCCCTCTTGTTCGCAGCTTTGATTTCTACACTAAAGTGTTGTCTATTTTCTCCGAGTGGATAGTTGAATCTTCTGTGATAGCGGGGGACTTTAACTGTTGTTTGAATCCTCGATTAGATAAATCTAACAGATCAGTACATGTCAACACAGGCCAGGCCCAATCTCTATTTGGCTGCTGCAGGGATTTACATGATGTAGATGTATGGAGAACTCTTCATCCCAATGATAAGTCATATACATTTTATTTTAAAGTCCATAAATCATCTTCTAGAATCGATTTTTTTTTTTATTATTATTTCTGAATATGCCCTTCAGAAGGTGCTTTCTTGCCTCATTGGAAACATTTTTATTAGTGATCACGCCCCAGTGTTTTTGGTCATGTCCAGCGGAGTACAACATCCTAGGATGCAGTGGCGATTTCCAAATCATCTTATTAAAAACCCAGATTTCAGACTATAGCTAATAGAACAGTTTAAGTACTTTATAGCAGTGAATAACACTCCCGATGTTTCTCCAAATCTTTTATGGGAAACTGCTAAAGCAGTTATCCGTGGATTTACAATTTCTTTCTCCGCCAGTCTTACGAGAAAGCAGAGAGCTGAGCAGCAGATCCTCGGGCAGGAATTAAACAGACTACAGAGGGACTTTAATGATCACCCATCACCAGATTTGAGACAACAAATTGATGCTACCGCAACAGCTTTGGACACTCTTCTGTCAACGGAGGCTCAGAAGTCCCTTCTTTTTGCCAAACATAGGATGTATGAATTTGGGAATAAACCAAGTAAGTATTTAGCAAATTTAGTGAAGGCTAAACACAATTATCAGGCTATCCCTGTTGTAAAAGACACATCTGGTAAAAGAGTGTCCAATAATAAAGACATTAATAACTCATTTATGGAATTTTACAAACATTTATACAATTCAGTTAGACAATCACTCTAACTCCTTGGCACATGATTTCCTCTTAAGTATCAACCTTCCCCAAGCTTCAGATGCGCAGAGAGAATTCTTGAATAGATCCATTACACGTGAGGAAGTTAAAGAGGCCATCAGTACTTTAAAGAATAACAAGGCCCCTGGGCCCGATGGCCTCACCCCAGAATTTTATAAAGCTTTTGGTGATTTGCTGATTGACCCTCTGCTTAATATGCTGTCATACTCTTTTAACTTAGGAGCCCTTCCCCACACTATGATGGATGCAAATATCTTGTTAATTCTTAAAGGCCCGTCCATGCTTCACATGTACGCGTTTCCGCGTCCGCTTTGGAAGGTCCGCGCACCACCGATGCGGACGCGCTTTCTCCCATGCTACATTTTGAGCTCAGCTGTACGCGTCTCATGCCGGCGCGGTGATCCACGCAGCCTCGACAAGCTTTTCCGGCACTACAGACTGTTTATCTGCTCCTTTATTACGGATTATTTAGAGAAAATTAAGCACATACATTGTCAGTACATTATCTTTAAGTATTAAAGTTTATTTAGCCTTTTTTTTCTGTTTCTGAATCGCGGGGCGGCGCCGGAGCGATTAGTTACTTTTTCACAGGCGTCAGTGTAACTCTGGGAGCTCAGCTTTTTCTGAGATATGCACGAGGCTTACCTGCAGCACATCTGACGGCCAGAAGTCGAAACTCATTATTATTATTATTTTATGACCTAATTCCGGAAACTTTTGGGTACCCCGTCGTACGCAGCTTTGTCTTCTCTGCTACGAAATTACATACAAATGGTTTCTCCCTTTCAACAATAGAGGCTATACGTCAACACTCGAGCCCCAAGAAACGTATTACTAGATTTTATAGGGCCCTGTTAATCCTGAGCACCCTGTACGCTGCACATGTGAAGTCCCTCTGGGAAGCTGACTTTGGTGTTACAATATCTGAAGATGAGTGGAATGGGGTCTGGCAGAGCTCCTCGGGGTGCCTATCTACTAACAAAGCCAAGGAATTGCAGTTCAAAGTTGTACATCGGCTTCAAATTACACTAGTGAGACGTAATAAATGTAATCCTTTGTTATCAAAAATATTGTCATAAATGTAAAATTAATGAAGGTTATTATTTCCACTGTATTTTTTACTGTCCCCTTGTGTCTGATTTCTGGCATGATGTTTGTAAAGAAATGGATGTCATTTTTAAGAAGAAGTTATCTCTTAAACCCATTCCTTGTATTTTGGGTGTTCAACTCACTGCGACGATGATTAATCCAGGTGTGTCTTGTTGCAGCAGTCTAAACCAGACACACCTGGATTAATCAGTTTGGCCAATAATGCAAGACAGGAAATGAATGTGCACAACTATTTTCAGGAAGTAGTGAAGCTGTGAAAATACCCCATTGAACATTTTTATTAAAAAAAAAAAAAAAACTGTTCGTAAAACAATGGCCAAGAATGGTGTTCATGGGAGGACTCCACGGAGGAAGCCACTGCTGTCTAAAAAAACATTGTTGCTCCTTTAATTTTCGCAAAAAGGCACTTGGACACTCCACAGAAATTTTGGCAAAATATTTTGTGGACTGATGAAACCAAAGTTGAATTGTTTGGGAGGAACACACAACATCATGTGTGGAGGAAAAATGGAACAGCTCACCAACATCAACACCTCATCCCCACCGTGAAGCATGGTGGAGGGAGCATCATGGCTGCCTCAGGGCCTGGACAACTTGCAATCATTAATGGAAAATTCAACAGTTTATCAGGATGTTTTGTAGGAAAACCTGCGGCCGTCTGTCAGACAGTTGAAGCTGAAAACAGGATGGATGCTGCAACAAGACAATGATCCAAAACACAGAAGTAAATCAACTTCAGAATAGTTTCAGAAGAACAAAATACACATTCTGGAGTGGCCAAGTCAAAGTCCAGACTTGAACCCCATTGAGATGCTGTGACATGACCTCAAGACAGCCATTCATGCCAGACATCCCAGGAATCTGACTGAACTACAGCAGTGTTGTAAAGAAGAATGGGCCAAGATTAGTCCTGATCAATGTGCCAGACTGATCTGCAGCTACAGGAAGCGTCTGGTTGAAGTTACTGCTGCCAAAGGGGGGGGGGGGGGGGGGCACAAAATATTAAATGTGATGGTTCAGTTACTTATTCCTCCCCCTTCTGTGATTGTTTGCATGCTATCCTCATTAAAATATGAAAACTTATAAATGTTAGAAATGTTAGGGTGGTTTTAGTTCAAGCAGACACTGTTTTTTCATCTGTGTGATTTTGACAAAGATCAGATCACATTTGATGGTGATTTTATGCAGAAATGTGAGAAATTCCAAAAGGTTCAGATACTTTTTCATACCACTGTAATTGTTTACTACACTACCTGAGGTGGAGGGATAATGAGACATCCAGAGGGGTATTGCACAAAAGTCGGATAAATACATCCAGGATAAATGAAAATGCGCGGCTTGAGTAAGCCTAGTCGGTGTTTTCTCGGATTAATCGGTTGCACGTTTGCCGAGCCAGGATGAAAAGACGCGGCTTACTCAAGCCAGGTGTGGAGCATCAGGATAAGTGCATGTTCACGGCGTTCTTCAGAAGACCACGACATCGATCACAGAATCACAGATTGAAAATGGAACAAGGACGAGCATCTTACTTCACACGGGATGAGCAGCAGTGTGCGGACTATACTGCGGCTGTCGGGGGGGCTCACTTAAAAAGGGGGGTGCCCCAGAGTGAGGACTTTACACAAAACACGTCCATTAATTTCACTCCATATATTCCAGCCTGTACGTCTGCTTTAAGTGACGTTTAAGGCATAGCGCCCCCACGCTTCAATGGTGAGGACAAGTACTGCATGCAGGCCAGCAGCTTTATTAAAGTGAAATAGTGATGTGCAAATCAGACACTAAAAATGGCCTAATTCTGTATATGATCCATGATCATACAAAAGTGATAATAATAAAATACAGGAAATACACGGGGGAAACAGCATTTTGTCAATATTTAGGATATTTATTCAAGAATATTTCAACTCTGTGTCCGTGTTATCTAATTGAATCAATTGTCCTCATGCTGTGTTCTGTTTCATCCCTCATCTGTCATGAAGAACAAACCTGTCCGGCCAGAAAAGAACCTGCAGCAGGTGGAAACCAAACGTAAAAATATTCTGCAGTCTGGTAAGTTACTTAAGTGTACCCCAAAGAGCAATTATCAAATGAAGTGATAAATTTGTTGTCTTCTGAGAATGAATTTCTGTCTGACTGTAGCTGTTAAAAAAGTGGAGTCAGAATGATGTGGGACCCTTTCACTCCTAAAGGTGGAGTCCTGAAATAGGACGATTTTCCTATTTTCAGGAGACAGTTAAGACAAAATGATGGTGTCTGTTATATTGTCGTCCATTTCAGTGGTGTGATATTTATTTTTCCTTTGTTTCACATTTTACTCATTGCGTAGCTTCAGGGTTGTTTTATTTTATTTTTTACATCAGTGTGGTTTAGTACCAATTTCATCAAGGTTTTTTTTTTCCATTGTCTTTACAATAATTGTGAACCTTTTATTGTCGGACTTGTATTACTAAAGAAAGGATTCTGAAACGTCTGTGTTGAAAGTTATGTTGGTCTTCATATAATCTGTGCAACAAAATAATACTGAAGTCAACCAGACCCTGCAAATGCAATGACTACAGTAATAAGATTTGGCTGCAGGATGATTAAATGATGTAATGTGTAGAAAAATCCAGGAAATGCTGTAAACCACACCCATTTCTCACATTGTTGACAGCAGTTTAATCTTATCCTGGTAGTTAGCCTGCTGTGGAGCAGGTTACCTGCAGAGAATAAATCACCATGGTGACTTGCCCGGGATAAACTTGGCCAGCTTTTGTGCAATCGACTTGAGGCTAACTTCGTCCAGGATAACCACAAGATCGCCACAGGATAACAACAGTTTGCCGGCTTAATCCCTTATCCTGGTTTTGTGCAATACCCCCCTGCTTTTAGATGTTGCCAGGAAATGCCTCTTCAAACAACATCAACCTCCACAACTTCACTGGGCAGACCAGTGAGGGGAAAAGTAGTCATAGTTACATCAAGCACGTCTGCTCACAGCGCCATAATGACGGAAAAGCTCCAGCAGTCACATTCATGTGTTCATTCACACGTTTCCAAACCTGCTCTGTGTAACTTGATTTGAGGATTCCAGCTGATTTCCAGCATCCTGCGTTGACGACCAATCTCCTCCTCGTACTGAACCACAGTTGGTTGAAACAGGGTGAATATTTCCTCAGCAGCAGCAGTTAGTCTCTGGGTGGTCAAGTCTCTCACAGAGTGGTTGGAGCTCGTCTGCTGGTTACCATTGTGTTGCTGTGGACTCTCTGGAGGGAAACAAGACAAAAGTCACTGATGTGATGGATGTGAAGGTTTTACAGTGATGGGTGGATGAAACAGGACAGGACACACTGAAATCAGAAACATTCAAAAACAGAAAAAAATCTGCTCATTTCAGTAAATCTGAAAGTACCTGTGGGGTTTAAAGGAAAAATGGGAAAACTGTCTGGATGCTACATTACTTTCTCTGAGCTCTGAAACCTCTGTGGGAAGTTTCCAATGTGATATGGTTCAGACTTTTTCTGAGCATCACTTGAACGCATCATTACTCCAAACGATTTACTGAAATGTCTGTTTTATAAACGTGAACCATAAAATCTACACAAACGCGTGTTTGCTCAGATTGAGTGTAAATAAATCACTTCCTCAGCTTGCAAACGGCTCAAACACCGTTTCCTCTGTTTCTGATACAGAAGCTGTTTAATACTGAAGGTTTCTGTTACTTCACTGTGAACAAGAACTGCAGCTGCAGCCTCGTTTCTGTCTGCCAGCTTTAAAATAAATGTAACGATCCTCCAGCAGTCACATTCATGTGTTCATTCTCACGTTTCAATACCTGTTCTGTGGAAGCTGATTTGAGATTTCCAGTTGATTTCCAGATGTTTTCTCTGTCGATAAATCTCCTCCTCGAACTGGACGATAGTTTGTTGAAACGCGGTGAATATTTCTCCAGCAGCAGCAGTTAGTCGCTGCTTGATAAACTCTCTCAAAGCCTGAACGGAACTCATTGTTGCTGCAGGAGATGAAATATTTCATGAGAGACAACACAACGCAGCCGCCATGACTTCTTCTTCTTGTGGTCTTTTACTGGCGGTTGGCAAACAACTTTGAGGTGCACTAGCGCCACTAACTGATAAGGAGTGTGAACATGGAACGTCTAACTAAATCTGAATAAGGAAAGATAAACTTAAATTCGACGGACTAAACCCGTATCAATCAAAAACTTAAATAAAACTTTAAAACTACGGTTACTTGGATGCTGTTCTAAAAGTTCTATTAAATTAAATTCCATTTTGAGATTGTAGATGCTGTCTAACATATTCTTCTGTTCAGAATCATATTGCTCACATTCCGTGAATATAAGTTCAGTTGTTTCTGGCTGTCCATAATAATCACAATTGCCTGAGATGTGTTTTCCAATCTTGTACAATGAAATATTTAATCCTGTATGCCCAAACCTAGAGCAAACTGAATCACCGCCATGACTACTACTACTACTACTACTACTACTTCTTCTTCTTCTTCTTCTTCTTCTTCTTCTTCTTCTTCTTCTTCTTTTGGGTTTAATGGCGGTTGGCAAACTGAAATGGTGCATTACCGCCACCAACTGGTATAATTAGACAAGGATGATGCATAACTTAGATTGTAGTACAAAACCAAAACAAACAAACAAACAAAAAAAAAAACAATAATAATACTAATAACTAAATACGGTTGCACAATTCAGTCTCCATCAAAAATGTCCATAAAGCTTTCCTCCCTGCACTGTTAGCAGATTCTTGTAAAAGACTAACCAGGTCCAGTATTTGTTTCAGTCTAGCCAGTCTCTGTACTAACTTATTTCCATGGATATTATATTCTGACATACGCAAATCACATGTTCTATTGATTCCTTCTGACTGCAAAAGTCACAACTGCCTGTCAAGTGTCTTCCTATTCGGAAAAGTGATTCATTCAGTCCAGCGTGCCCAATCCTTAATCTTGTCATGACTACATCTTGCTTTTTATGCCCTGTTTCCTCGAGGCCGCCATGACTTCTTCTTCTTCTTCGTGTCGTTTTATGGCGGGCGGCACTCAGCTCCATAGATATCTTATAGAACATATCTAGAACATGTTATATAAGATATCTATGCTCAGCTCAGCCATGACTTCTTTTTCTCTCACTAATTTGAAGGATCACAAACAATGTTCAGCTTCATACTGACTCCTACTGGACACAGGTGGAACTGCAGGTTATCAGCTGTTCCTAAAATTATTTTAACCTTGCATAGCAGATGGGCCTCCCTGATTCAGTTCCTGAAATCCTGCAGATCTTTTTTTTTTTTTAACTTTTTATTTAATTTCTTTTGTTTTTTTTTTTTTTAATATAAATGAACACAATATGTTGTCAGAGACAGGTGATCAAAAGGGAAAGAAAAAAAATACAATAGAATATACATTAAATGTAACATATTTTCACAGCGCAGAATAACGCGCAGCATGTATACATTTATACACACTTGTACACACACTCGATTTAAAAAGAAAAAGAAAGAATTTTAAAAAAAGTCCTTCAGGTCTATGGATGTAAACCAGTCGCCTGGACACACGAGACTTACCAGGACAGCGTGCGTCAACATCCTGAACTTGTACCTTCTCATGTTGGCTGCTTGTTCAGGGAGCGCAGATCCAAAATTGCCCATACCCCCCCCCCCCCCCCCCCCCCCCCCCCCGCCACTTTTTTTGGGGACCAGAAAATATCTCAAATAGAAACCGCTAAAGCTCTGATCCAGCGACATTATTCGAATAGCTCTGTTGTTCAGCAGGGAAGTAATTTCTTCCCGCAGAACACAAACTCTTTCTCCCCAAGCCAGGGACTGCAATTTACCTTTGAACTGGTGAGGAGCTGATGCAAATTGGAGCCTGTAACCTCTGGTTACAGTCTTTATTACCCAATCTGCTGCTCCACATGCCCACCATTGCTGGGCTCAGGCCGCTAGTGGGCCGAGCGGGGACCGTGTGAGCGCTGGGCTGGACAGGGCTGAACATCATCTCAGCGGCTCTGCTTATTACAGCAAGTGCGCTGGCCCGCTTCCTCATAAATGGAGCAATGGCTTCCTCTAGAGGCCCTTTGTGCGACTGCACAGGTGTGTTCTGTGCCACACTTGTTATTCGATTTTTCATTATTTTGAATGTTTTTGGCTGCGCCCTTGGCTTCAGACCTGGATGCACACCAAGTAACATTTTTAATGAACTATTTATTGGAGAACATGGGCACTGGTGTGTGCTTGTGCACTGGTGTGTGCTTGTGAAACTCAGTTTTGGCTCCACCGGGCTCTCTGCAGGTCTGAGTGTTCTCATTTTCACTGGGCTGTGAACCGTGAGCCTCCATGGCCACTGCAGGCCTCTTGTGTGGGCTGGAACATGCCTCAAACACGTGGATCAGAACATGACTTGGGAGGGACAACGCTGGCGTCTGATTGAGCCCATCTTCCCTCCTCGATGGCTGTGCTCTTGGTGGCGCGGCACTTCTTTTTGGCCCCCATAGTGGCAGGAGGTCCAGCTTGGTCCCCTGGTGTCACACTGGCGGCAGCAGACTTTTCCAGTCAAGCACCTTTCAGCTCTGGAGACTTGTTGGAAACACGGCCTGCTGGCTGAGACTGACATTTTAGGATCCGGATCTGGCCATGGCCTGCGCAAAAGTCTGTCTGGGTGCAGTGGGAGGAGAGGGAGGCATCTTTCTCGGAAGACACAGTTGGAGTGCTTCTCCCTCCTTTTTCTCATCCTCACATCGCCTCTGCATGGTGCCATAGCTGTGCCAAACAGGCCTTTCGGGTCCACCTGGACATCAAGGAGGTTCGTCTTCTCTTTTTGAGAGAGGCTGGACCAGTTCAGCCACCTCGCTCTCTCGTGAGCAACCATGAAGGCCATGGCTCGTCCTGAAGCCTGAACAACGCTCCCGTGCAGACATAGGCAGAGGTCGGTGACCACGCACAGCTCGTCCCACAGGTCTGGCGCAGGTGAGGACGTCATGTCGTTCTGCAGTTCAGCCTGGTAGGCTAGAAGCAGGGACGAAGCATTCAGTGCTCTCACCGACGTCGCCACCATCTTGTAGCCCTTTTCAGTCAGGAAAAAATGAAAAGACTCAGCCTTAGAGAGCAGAGAGGGTCCCGCTGCCATCATGGTGGACTTCAGGCTGGGGTGGAGGTGAGATGCCACAAGAGGTTCAACAGGGGGAACGTGGTGTAACGTGAGGGTTCAATGGGTGGTGGTCGGCTCACTCTTATAAGGAGTAAACAAAAGGAAGAACACGGAGATGGTCACAAACAGTCTTTACTTCAATTGCATTTTCCCTCCACTACATTCATCACACTTCCTCAACCCTCCCGTCATTTATCACATGTTCCCACTGACCAACAAACAGCCAGAAGCATTTGAACTGCCAAACTCATCTAAAACTCAAGGGGGCACCACACCTCTGCCAATATTCCCATATACAAACATGTCAACATGGAAATAAATGTATAAACAAAATAAACTCAGATTTCCAGCAAAATACAGGAACCATCTTGAACATCTTACAGTGGGAAAAACCTTTCTCCTCCATGTTCTCCCAGTCCAACGCTGATCCTCCCTGGACAGGGTGCTTGGTGGTGAGTGGATTGCTTAACGACCGGGTGGCCTCCTCCAGGCACTCAGGGAAGACTGGCAGCAGTTGTCTGGCCGCGGTTTTGGCTTTCGGGAGCCTTTCTCCCTTGTAGCGATACGTGGTGGTCTCGGCGGGGCCTCCAGGCCACGCAATGCCGAGATTTGCAGCTGCTCTACGACAGACAGCGTGTAGGTCCATGCAGGCGCCTGGGTTTGGTGACCTGCTGCGCTGCTTCTGGCTTTCTCACATCGAACGCACCTATTGCTTCTGGGGAACAGCGCAAGGGGCGTGTCCCATATTGAGATACCGAAACAAACTATCGTCCAGTTCGAGGAGGAGATTTATCGACAGAGAAAACCTCTGAAAATCAACTGAAAATCTCAAATCAACTCACACAGAACAGGTATTGAAACACGAGAATGAACACATGAATGTGACTGCTGAAGGATTGTTACATTTATTTTAAAGCTGGTAGACAGAAACGAGGCTGCAGCTGCAGTTCTTGTTCACAGTGAAGTAACAGAAACCTTCGCTATTAAATAGCATCTGCATCAGAAACAGAGGAAACCGTGTTTGAGCTATTTGCAAACTGAGGAAGTGATTTATTTACACTCAATCTGAGCTAACACGTGTTCGTGCAGATTTTATGGTTCACGTTTATAATACAGACATTTCAGTAAATCGTTTGGAGTAATGATGCATGTAAGTGTTGCTCGGAAACAAAGTCTGAACCATATTGGAAACTTCCCACAAAGGTTTCAGAGCTCAGATAAAACTAAAGTGGGGCGACAGTAGCTCAGTTGGTAAAGCAGGTCGTCTTATAACTGGAAGGTTGGTGGTTCGATCCCTGCTCCCGCAGGTGTAAAACTGTTGTTGTGTCCTTGGGCAAGACACTTCACCCACCTTGCCTAGTATGAAAGTTGTGAGAGTGAATGGTTGGTGGTGGTCGGAGGGGCTGATGGCGCAGATTGGCAGCCTTGCTTCCGTCAGTCTGCCCCAGGGCAGCTGTGGCTACAGTAGTAGCTTGCCACCACCTGGTATGGTGTGAATGAATAATGCTATGTAAAGTGTCTTTGAGTGTCCTGAAAAGTGCTATATAAAACCAATGCATATATATATAAAGTTGCATCCAGACAGTTTTCCCATTTATCCTTTAAACCCCTCAGGTACTTTCAGTTTTACTGAAATGACCAGATTTTTTTTTTTTTTTTTTGTCTTTGAATGTTTCTGATGTCAGTGTGAAACCTTCACATCAATTACATCAGTGATTTTTGTCATGTTTCCCCCAAGAGAGTCCACATGTGGTGCACCCAAATGTGCAACCTCATTTTGGTAATATTTTATTATCAATGTTCTGAACAAACGCCATGGTATTGCTATTTATAGTTTATAAATCCATTTTGTGGTCATAAAATGTCTTCCTGTGTTATTGTGGGTGAGAGATTGAAAGCAGAACCTGTGGGGAGGAGAGTGTCGGCTTTTCTACATTCCACTGGCCTCTATCAGAGGATTTGAGAGAATTCTAAGGAGTGCTATCCTGTTCTGAACTGCGGGGGGCATTAATACGCAAATGGCGTATACGCTGCCGGAATCCTCACAGAAGAAGAAGAAGCAGAAGAAAAAAGCGGAACCTTTCACACTGGCTGTGTTCGAAACCGCATACTTACGTACTACTCATACTAATTTATTGAGTATGCAGTGTGTTTACACTGGCAGTATGCGATTTTGAGTATGCGAGAAGTTCCCGGATGCATACTGCATTCGCCAGAAATGTTGAGTATACATCGTGTGTTCACTACTCATACTGAAATTGCCCAAGATGCAACGCGACGGACATTTGAATAAACTTTATTCAGTTCACAATGACTGTTTCTTCATGATGTACATTTAGCAAGCTGAGTATGGTTGTACATTTAATCTTCCCTCCATTGTTTGTGCTCGTAGGTATGTTATGTTACGAGATTTTTGATTGGATTGACAATGATTAAAAATAGTAAAAACAAAAAACAAAAAAACAAACAAAAAAAAACCTTACATCTGAGAACAAGTCCATGCTGAAAGCGACCATGATGTACCGAAGACGGCGAGCCGATCTTTGTTGAAGAGCCGAAAAAACTCTCCGTCGGTAAAGCATCATAATTGGCATAATAAGTGGTCCGTTAACGGGACACCGGTCCAAACGGCGATGTTAAGCGAGATATATTGCTGAAAGGTTGCCTTCTTGTTTTCAAAGTAAAAGCACAGATTTATCACTGAGGTTGTTGTGCATGAGAAAGGGAAAGGGGTGGTTTATTTTGGTGAAAATAACCGGAAGTGCGTTGCTCACTGCGGCTGGCTTGAATTTCGCCGAATTCGTTCGAACAAAATCCTAAACGGCTGATATTCGGACAAATAAACGACACACTCGGGCTCTAAACCACCACTTTGTCGCCTAATTTTAAAAAAAATCTCGATGAAGTTATACATTTGACGAGTTTAGAGCTAAAGTGAAATCAGCTTTAGCAGATCGATTTCTGCTCATGGAAGAAGTGCAATGCATTGTGGGTTATTATGTAGTATGCTGTAGTGTAAACGCTTCGCATACTGTTTGATGGACTGAGTAAGCAGGATGCAGGATGGATAGTATGAGTATGTAAGGATGTAGTAGACAGTATGCGGTTTCGAACACAGCCACTGTGCCCGCGCCGAATTCGCTCTGCGGACGGACTTCCGGTTCCAGCCTCGTGTGTGTCGTGATTTGAGAACGGCGCAAGCGCATCTGTGATTGTTTCTGTCACGCTCTACTTCTGTTTCACAGGTCAGTAATTGGTTAAACTTACTTTAAATGCAAGCACTAAGCTTCGCATTGCATCTGTAGGTAATGGAAAGCAATTTTGTATTACTTATGGACATTTTAGCTGACTTTTGTATAAGTTTATGCACCCGCGCTGCGCCGTTAGTCTCGTGAGAATTCGCCATTGTCTCGCGAGAGTTCGTGTGCTTCACGTCAGATATGTGTTTATGTGGATATGTGTTACGTGTTTTCTATCAGTAATGTTTTTTTTTTTTGCACTTTTTTCATAACTCCAAATTGATACAACGAGACTCTTTCGTTTAATTGATGTGTTTAATGAACCTATAGTACTGTTTGTTTATGAAAGAATGATTTATGTTTGAGATTTTAGGTATATTTTGTGTTGTTCTATGAACATTTAGTTCAAGATAGTCATGTTTATGTAATTTATACATACGTATTCCAACCTGCTATTAGTTCATAAAGCAATTGAAGCTGCATGGAGTAATAAGAGTTTTGAATAATTGTGAATGTATGTAGATGTAAAATGACTTTATTGAAGCTGTTAGTGATGCAAATTAGGTAGGAAAATTGCACTGATTTGTATTTCATTGTTTTGATAAGGCATGATTTGAGAACGGCATGAGTGCATCTTTGATTTTTTTCTTTCATGCTCTACCTCTGTTTCACAGACAAAACATTTCTTTTTGTTCACGTGGTCACCAAGCCTGGGGCCCGTAACACACAGCAACACAGTGGTAACCAGCAGACGAGCTTCAACCACTCTGTGAGAGACTTGGCCACCCAGAGACTAACTGCTGCTGCTGAGGAAATATTCACCCTGTTTCAACCAACTGTGGTTCAGTACGAGGAGGAGATTGGTCGTCAACGCAGAATGCTGGAAATCAACAGGAATCCTCACATGAAGTTACACAGAACAGGTTTGGGAACGTGTGAATGAACACATGAATGTGGCTGCTGGAGGTTGTCCATCATTATGGCGCTGTGAGCAGACGTGCTTGATGGAACTATGACTACTTTTTCCCTCACTGGTCTGCCCAGTGAAGTTGTGGAGATTGATGTTGTTTGAAGAGGCTGTAGTTAAACTCCGATCAAAAATGACTCGTGGGATATCAGAATATGGAAATAAAATGTGGATTTATATCAGAAAAAATGGAGGTGGTACAATTACAGAAATATCCTTCTTCATAGCACTTCATAACAGCTCGGCATCACAGCAACAAAATCTCCCGCTATTTTTTCTGAAATAACTTCCGGGCTTTTACGCAAAGCCTCATGGGACATGGAGTTCACTTAAAGTGACATGCTGTAGGCAACATAAGACAAATACATTTCAATTCAACTAAATGGATCAACATCAACGGTAATTGCATCATGAATTCCATATCAACTGTTTTTAACTCTGTTTTTTTTTTTAACTGTACACTCAATCATGTAAATTAAATTCCATCACCAAATACTAAATTAATGTGACTCAAAGTTACAATGCAACAACCCGACACCGCCACTGAACATATCTTGCTTCTGCGTCAAGGGAATGCCCTCCTCTGCAATTTCACCGCCAAGCCACTAGGCGGGCGTTGCGGTGTCTTTGTTTCGCAATCGGCAGTCACAACAACAATGCAGCTTCCGTACCTCCCGCTTTACCTAGACATAGATCTATAGACATAGATATCTAGGCATAGATATCTAGACATGCGTGCACTTACAGAACATATATCTGCATATATGACATATCTGGCGACACCGGGCTGTTGTAGAGGAGAGGTGTGAGCGGACCATGATGAAATATTGGTGAAACGAATGAGTTTTTGGACGATTAAAGGGATAGTTGGCGGATTAAAGGTTGGCGGTTCGATCCCCGCTCCCGCAGGCGTAAAACTGTCGTTGTGCAAGACACTTCACCCACATTGCCCAGTATGCAAGTTGTGAGAGTGAATGGTTGGTGGTGGTCAGAGGGGCCAATGGCGCAGATTGGCAGCCTCGCTTCTGTCAGTCTGCCCCTGGGCAGCTGTGGCTACAGTAGTAGCTTACCACCACCCAGTATGGTGTGAATGAATAATGCAATGTAAAGCGTCTTTGAGTGTCCTGAAAAGCGCTATATAAAACCAATGCATTATTATTATTTATTTTTGCATTGTCTGAGTAGATGATCTTGCATAATCCTCTTCTGGATATAAATCTTTTCAACGCTAACAGGAATTACTCTGTTGACTGATCTGAGACCAGTTCCAGGTGTACTGCTCTGGTCACAGCAAAAGTGAATAGTGCTATGAAGGACTTCTTCACAGAATCATCTGCCTTCACGTAAAGTGGCCCAGCGAAATCAACACCTGTGACTTCAAACGGTGGGGATTCAGTTATTCTGTCTTTGGGCAAGGGCGCGGTGATTTGCTGTCCAGGTTTTGCCTTGAATCTTTTGCAGACTGTGCAATCAGCCACTGTGTGCTTGACTTGCTGCCTTGCACGTAGGGCTGCACGATTTTGACAAAAAACCTAATTGCAATTTTTCTGACCAATAATGCGATTGCGATTCGATTTGCGAGTTTCACGTTTTATTCTTTCAAATGCAGAAAACAGCTAAAATTATGGTGGAAAAAATTCTTGTTACTTTTACGTGGTCTTGCTCAAGTTGACACATAAAATAACCTAATGTAAACTAAATTGACAACGCTTCAGGCAGCGGCAGCCAAGACACCATCATGCGTGCATCACCTTTGGAAAAAAAAAGAGTGCGTTGTTTTAATGAAATAACAAAATAATAAAAATCCAATGCTGTCCAAATTGTAATTCAATACTGGTCTTGCTTGCATGGTACACAGAAAATTACTTGGACAACAGTTTTCAAAGTGAAATAAATGGAAATTAAAAGCCAGAACCGCCAATAGGCACCACTGTGAAACCAACTTCAACTCGCAAAAAAAAAACAACTCGCCAGCCTCTAAAGATAAAGGGTAAAAAAAAAAAAAAAATCCTTATTGCTGTAATATTCTGAGATCACAATCAGTTTAGTAATCCTACTCTGGGCAATCTTCTCTCACATTCTTGGGCTGCGCTTCATGTTTTCATGGAGAAAGATGATCGCATCCACATGCGCTGGATGAAGGCTGGAGCTGTCGGGTGATCGGGTGAGAGAGGGAATAACCTACGACTTGTCGACGTTTCTGAAATGTGGAGAGGTGAGTCTTCAAGTGTTGGTACAAATTAGACGTGTTTCTTCTGGATCTGGCTGCTGCACGGCGACACAATCTACATTTGGCTCTATGTCGTTTTTTTCAGACCCAAAGTAAGTTCAACCCAACTGCTCCGCACCCTCTTCTGTTGCCATCTCAGCCATTTTCACACCGTGAATGAGTCACACTGAAAACTTTTTGCTCCTCACGACACCGCAAAGCACACACACAGGGTTTGTTGGTAGCAACCTGACGCTAGTTAGCTGCAGCAGTGCAGTGCATACGTACTTGCTTCCTGTTGTCATTTCTGATTGGCCGGTGGCCCGGAACACGAGACTCAAACGTTTTGATTGGCGGATAGGTCTGTTACTCAAATGCCTCGAAAAACCTCAGCCCTGTGCGGTTCGGTTACCGCAGTAGTTAAAACCTCAGTTTCGATGAAGTGTCGGTTAATCGTGCAGCCCTACTTGCACGTACGATCCAATATCTCTCTCTCACTTGCACGAGAGTGTCTCGCACTCCTGAGTGCATCACCTTTTCATGACAGCTCTTGATCAGCAGTTCTGAGTATCTGTGTTTGTTGGGCATTATCCATTGATGCTGCTCCCGAAACGTGAAGTCGGACTGCTGCAGCCTTCCTCCCACACTGAGCAGCTCGTGCTCATCCAAGAACGGTTTGAGTTCTTTGAGCTTGCAGTCATTGGTTAGGCTCCTTCCTGCCTTCATTTTTATTTCTTGGCTGAACCTCTGGGTTTGTATTGTCTAGATCCAGTATCTTTCTGCATGGAAGATCTCATCAGCTGTCAGCTCTCCTCTTGTCTTTGTTTTTGCTTGAGCATTGGCTATGAATCTTTTGATCCAGGCTGTCACTCGGAGGACTCTTATCAGCTTGCTGTATCGTTCCAGGTCTAATACTGGTTCGGTGGGTTCCGTGTCGTTTGCAGCAAGCTGCACAGCTGCTGGTCGGACTTGAGTTCAGCATTCACTTTGTCTGTGATATAGTCACTTTCAGTTTCCTCTGACTGATCAGGAGATGTTAGACCACTGGGCCCGTTCCACCACAGGTGGTTCCGCAGCAGGTTTTCAATACTTTGTCCTCTTGTCGGGAGATCAGCTGGATTGACCTTTTCTGAAATGTGTGACCATGTCTCGGGGTTGATCAGGGACTGGATCTTGGACACTCTGTTTGAAACAAACTGTTTCCACTTCTGACCTGAGCTGCACATCCAGTGTAGCGTAATCATTGAATCTGTCCACATTCTTATCTGGTTTGGTTCCAGTTTTAGAGTTGTCGTCAAGTTGTTGGCTAGTCTCGCTCCAATTACCGCTCCCTTGTGCTCCAGGTGTGGCAGTGTCATTTTCTTGAGGGGGCTCACCCTGGATTTCGATGCTACGAGACTCATGGTGGGTTCTCCGTCTGGTGATTCACCTGGCAGGTAGGCTGCAGCACTGTATGCTCTTTCACTTGCGTCACAGATAGAGGTATATGAAATCCGTTTTATTTTTTCCCCAATTCCGTTTTTTTCCATTTTAATATTTCTGAATTTGGTATTTTGTTTTTTTATGCTCATTTTTACCATAAAAAAGGTGTCTGGTAAGTGGAAATGAATAAATGTCAACAATTTCATAGGATAGAACAGTCCATTTAATGTTTAAAGTCCTGCAACAAAGAAATACTTTTCAATTAGTCGCATGCGTCTTTGCGAGTCCAGTCCACAGTACGTTGACAGTATTTACAAAAAAGCTTTTCCCCTGAGGCATAAAAGTCCGTGTACTGTTCTGCTCTGTATTTAGCCCTTAGCGTGGAGTTTCATAACTTTTTTGAATGTGTGAGAGGGGAGGGAGCAGCTCGCTTGGACATCGTGTTGTTGCGTCGCGTCTCGTCGCGGCTGGAACGCGCGTTCACATTTGTTTTCAATTGTATTTTGACGCAAAATCACGGAAAGCATTTGGCGTTGTGAATGCAGCTTTAGCATGTTAGCAGCGCTGTGGAAGTGACGTACACGTTGCAGCAGCTCGGGCGGTCCCCCGGCATGTTTGCTTTGCACTATAAGGTTCCATTTTCTCCCGAAAACTGAATTTCAGACCAGATTAGGACGAATTCCGCAATATTCCGCGTTTTATTCCAATTCCGTTTTTATTGGTCATTTCCGCGATTCCGTCCGCGATTCCGTTAACACGGATTTCATATGGCTCTAGTCACAGAACACATGCAGTATCAGAGCATGTCTGTTTTCTGGCTGCATGGCTGCTCGGTACCATCTTGGTATGGTGAGGTGGTGCAGCTGCGGTAGTTCTGAACACCACTGTTGCCGTTCTTGGGTTAGATCAGGTGGCAGCTCTTCATCCCAGGAGAGTCCCCTCTCCCACATTTCTTGAAACATGTACTTAATTCTGATCGTGAAAGGCGTTCGGAACCCGAGGGGGTCATAGATGCGCGCAGCTGACTGCAGGACGCTTCTCTTTGTGTTCTTATCCTTTAGGATGTTCAATAGCGGTCTGAGGTCAAAGGTGAAGTCATCCATTCCAGGACGCCACACTTGGCCCAACACCTTTAGAACTAGGGATGCACATTTAATAAATTTTTTATGACCGTTAACCGACGCCCTTTAACCGGTTAATAACCGTTAACCGATAAGATTTAAGGCCTGTCCATGCTTCACATGTTCGCGTGGGCGCGCGTTGCGCGTTTGTCTGCGTGACGACCGATCCACTGACGTCCACGCAGCAGCGGATTTTGTGACCGCTTTGCGCACAGGTCGCACCGGAGCGCCACAGCAAACAAAACATGCAGCCTGATGGCTCCACAGAAACGCACCCAGAGAGTGAAAAACTCGTGGACAGACAGAGCAGACTCTGTCTGGAGGGAGAAGGTCTGCTGACAGAAGTGAAATTAACTAATCGCTCAGCCACCGCCCCGCGATTGAGAAACAGAAAAGAAAAGGCTAAATAAACTTTGATTTTTTTTTTTTTTTTTTTTTTTTTTTCCCCTTGTCCTGTTCGGCAGCTGGGGCGTGCAATATTGTATGATTGTAGCCTTTTACTATCCGAACAGATTTTAATATTAGCAGCAGGAGGAGACTGAGTCTCCTCCTGCTGCTGCCTTTATTTAAAGCTGGCATCCGGCATGGCTGCCGGACAGGACCGGGACGGAAATGCTCAGAGAGCAGGGACAGAAAGAGAGAAAGATAAAGAGAGGGAGAACGGAAGGGGGGGGGGCACAACCTATGTACAAAGTCACAATACAAAACAGTGTTGTCGACGCACCACACGCAACCTAGAACAATCCCAAACCCCCAATCTAGACAACACCAAAACAGAGCCGACAACCAACACAGAAAATTACAGAACCATACATACATTTTTTTTTTTTTTGTTTTTGTTTTTTTTTTCCGAACCATATTAATGAACAGACCAGGCCACAAAAATAAAAGGAGGTGTAGGGGAGGAAGGAAATGCAAGGACACCACAAACCCTTTTTTTTTTTTTTTTTTTTTTTTTTTTTTTTTTGAATATAGCTAGTTGTAACTAGTAGTAAACTCGGGGCGTGCATCAAGAGAGGTCTGCTACAGATCACCATTATTCTAACCACCACAAGAAGACAAGGTAACCGAGTATGTGAAGAGTAATTAAAGATCAACGTGATCATGTGAATATGATGGTGACAGTGATGGTGATAGTGATCATGCATATATGACCTCTGACCTCTGAGAAGGCCAGAAGCAGGCCAGAGAGGCCCTCAGAGCCCAGACAGCCGGCGGACATCACAGAGCCCGGATCCAAGCCACCCCCCCAGGCAGACGCCCACGCTCCAGTCCAGAAACGGGGCAGAGGAAAGCCCCGGCCGGGGACCCCGGCAGTCCCGGGGCCCGGGCCCCGCGGAGCCATGACCGGCAGGAGCCGGTCCACCCCGGGCGCCGGACGCCCGGGGCGGGCAGGGCCGAGAGCCCAAGGCCCAAGAGCCCAGGAGCCGACCCCCCACCCAGGCGGAGGGCCATGACCCACCCGGGAGAACCAGCCCACACGGGCGGCTACCCACCCCAGGCCAGTACACCCCCCAGTGCTCCGGCCACGCACCCTGAGATCCAGGGCATCACCCCCCCCACCCCCACCCCACGACCCCCACCCGGAACCCACCCCCCCCGTCCACCGCCCGGCCCACCCCTCCCACCCCCTGTCCTCTCCCGCCTCACTCCCCCCCGCCCCAACCCAACACTCATACTGACACACACACATGCACACACGCACACACACAACCACTCATCCCTAAACCAAACGCACACACACACACTCACATTCCAACACACTCACACACTCTCACGCACACGCTAACAAGCACGCGCACACACACACACACACACACACACACAGAGTCCATCCTACCCCAAACACACTCACATTCCCGCGTCATCCAACTGTCACATCCTGTGGGAGACACCCCCGGAAGGCAAGGGAACACCGAACCCCACATCCAGGACCCCCCACCACCCACAACTGCCGCCCCCACCTCCCCACCCCACCGCCGCAGACAGGTATGCACCCCCCAGAGCCAGCAGCCCCCCAAACCACAGCTGCTCCAAACCCCCGGCCTGTGGGGAAAACAACAGCCCCCCCCGCCCTACCCCCCACCAGAAGGAATCCGGAAACGGGGGCGCAGAAGATCCCATTGCCCTCCCTCCCCCCCCTCCGTCTCGTGAGTGTTGATGGAGTATATGTTGTTTGCGATTAAAATTTGAGGGTCAGTAACCACACCGTGCCGCGAGTGAGGCCAAACGAGCAGTCTCATCTACCTGAACAGCCCCACCCCCGACACAGCGCGCCAAGACCCCCCGACGTGTGTGTTTGTATGTATTTGGTTGTGTTAGATGACTAAGTGCAATTAAGACTGAGAGGCGAGCCACCGAAGCGTGCAGTGATTGGGGCCACTTAGATGGCCCCCTCCACCACACCCAACTTGAGGGGGGGTCCGGGGGATGCCGCAGCACCCCCGTCACCCAGGAGCCCCCCGATGAAGGACAGGGCCAGGAGCGCCACCCCCCCCTACCCCCCCCCCCCCCCCACCCCCCCGGACCAGGGCGGACAGCGACCATGGCCAGAGAGCCACCGACCCAAGAAGCACACACCCATCATGTCACCCATCATTCCCAAATGCAACAGAAGCACTCAAGCAACTATATTTGACAGCAAACAAGTTGCAGGCTACTTTTTCATTTAAACAGTAAATAAAAACAAAGGCTACATATACCTTCAATAATGTAACATGTTTTGAGAAAATAAAGTGCAATCATTGTAAAACCTTGAACTGAATTGATTTGAAATTCCTTTATTTGTCTCACAGGGGGAAATTGCAATGTTAAGCAGCACAGAGAAAAGAAATAGAAACAGAAAAGAAATGCAAAATATGAGGATTTACAAGGTCCAACCATACATAGAAAAGTTAACTATAAATTTAGGATAAATATAATTAAATAACAGATACAAACTAAATGACATAATTTAAATACAGTTTAAATATAAGTTTCAGACAGATATAAAGAAATAACAGATATACACTAACAGATATAAATCAAATATAAATTAAATATACATTTAAGACAGAACACATATGTAAACTATAATATTAATAACAGATATGAGTTACATATTATTTAAATATACATATAGGACAGGCATATGTACAATATTATAGAAAAATGTGAGAGACATGAAAAGACAAATACACAGGAGTGTCATTTAGAACAGTGTGTGGTGTGTGTTTGGATAGTTGGAGCAGTGCTGGCTGTAGAGTCTGATAGGACCTGCTGAGGAGGCAACGCTCCTTCTCAGACCTGGGGGGACGCAGCCTGTCCCTCACACAGCTGTCCAGGGCCCTCAGGGTGTCCTGCATGGGGACATCCTGCTCAAATGCATGTGGGTGATGTTTCTGCGGTATTTGACTCTTGCAAAGCACATTTTACAAATGGCGTGGCTCTTATCTGTCCCTCCGTCCTTGTTGTAAAAGCCAAAGTGCGTCCAGATTCCGGCTTTATAAATATTCCTCGGAGCATCTCCCACTTCCTCCGCCACGGGAGACTGTTGTGTGATCCAATTACTGCAAGACGGTAGTGTAAAGAAACCACCCGGGATAGCTCTCGCGAGATGCTGTTCTTCCTCTGGCGGACTGGAGGCTCTGCAAAGCTCCTGGTGTGGTGTGCTGCCAACTAGTGGCCAGGAGTAAAAGTGCAGCACACACAAAGACGCCGCAATGGATATTTGCCGGGTAAATACATAATTAAAAATCGATATCGATGTATTTTGAATCGATGCGAGAATACCGTGACATCATATCGCGATATATCACCGAATCGATTTTTTTAAACACCCCTAATATAAACAGTCTGTAGTGTCGGAAAAGCTTCTGGAGGATCAGTGTGCCTGCATGGAATGGAGCGCATGCTCATCGGTGGAGCGGAGACTCCAAAGCGGGCGCAGACATTGGAAGCATGGACGAGCCTTTAAACGTCCTGTTGAGTGGTTACATGGTGCTGCTCCGACATTCCGACACACCACCATTTAGACATATCGCCATTCCAAAATACTGCTATTCCGACACGCAGACGTCTCAACATTCCGACCAGTGTGTGTGTGTGTGTGTGTGTGTGTGTGTTGGGGGGGGGGTGGGGGTCAGGGGTGGCAATCTTGGTAAAGACCTGGTATTTCACTTTTTTAAGTTGCTATAAATCATATTTGATGAACTGTAAAATTATTGTTGTTAAATTATGCTACCGTATTTTACGCACTATAAGGCGCACGTAAAAGCCTGTAATTTTCTCTAAATCCAACAGAGCGCCTTCTAATTTGATGCGCCTTTTTTGCGGGTATTACGGTAATCACCCTGATCACATGAGCAAACAACCCCTGCTGGCTAAGCTGCTAAGCTAGCTAGTTCAAACAGGATGGCAAACAGGACGCTTCAGGCACATTCTCCACCTCCAACCTGTCAGTCACCATAATCACACAGTTGTCCTTCACTCTCCCAACCGCGGAGCACGGCACGTGGCTGCACCGCCAGCCGAGGTGGGAAGCGGTTGGACACCGGGCGGCAGCCTGCACGCTGTGACTCCGAGAACGGCCGGCCCCCGCCCGGCAGCCTGCCTGCCGGGACGCCGGGAGCGGCTGGCCGGCCGGCTGCGGCTGAGCTGTCAGTGGGGAACTTCACTCAGGAGACCGCAGCTGGCTCTGAACCCCGGTGACCAAGTGACCAGTCGTGGCCGCGTTCTGAGCTGCATATCCGTGAAGAGGAGCGATCCTCAGTCAAACTCGCTCTAATATGTCGCTTTACTCACACATTTCAACCGAGAATGTAGCCACCTAGACTGCCAATATGTATTTCGCTCATACTATTCTATACATCCTATGAGCCTTAAAATGTGGTGTGCCCCATGTATGATTTTTTTTTAATAGAAGTCATTCATTGACTGTGCGCCTATTAATCCAGTGAGCCTTATAGTGCCAAAAATACTGTATTTGCAAAATTCTTGCAAAAAAACAAGGTCCCTGTCCCTGACTGGGGCCAGGATGATCATTACAGAGTTTTTTTGAATTCATTATTGTCTTATGTGCATAATGCAATTAATCGCAGAAAAACTATGCGATTAATCTCGATTAAGAAATTGAATTGTTGCCCAGCACTTATATATATATATATATATATGTTCATCCAAATAAGTAATCAATCAGCAGCTCAAGATGATCAATAAGTAACAGTAAGTGGGACTGTACCGTGTTTTTGAAATTTGAATGAAAGTTTTCAGATTGACTGCTGGACTAACAGTGTTTTTTTAATTTGGAACTGGAGAGATAATGTTGTTAATCTTTTATCTTCTGCATTTTTTTCCTTGCAGAGCTCCAACAGGACCTTGACTGCGGAGAGGAGCAGCTCTTTAAACAGGAAACTAACTACTGTCTAGAACAGGATAAACCAGAACCTCTGCACATCAAAGAAGAAGAAGCAGAACCTCCACAGATCAAAGAAGAAGATGAACCAGAGCCTCCACACATCAAAGAAGAAGAACCAGAACCTCTGCGCATCAAACAAGAAGAACCAGAACTTTCACAGATCAAACAAGAAGAACCAGAACCTCCACACATCAAAGAAGAAAAAGAAGAATCAAGACTGGTTCAGTTTAAGGAGGAGCAGGTGGAACCAGAATCTTCACAGATTGAGGAACACGAGGAACTCATTACCAGCCAGAATGGAGAACGATTTATTCTGAAGTTTGAAAGTGACACCTTTAAGGTTCCTTCTGTTGCGGATCAGAGTGACCTGAGTGAAGCAAAAGTACCAGAGACTGAGCAGATCCTCTCTCAGGACTCTGAAGTCCACCATGTGAAAAGACACATTGAGTCAGAATCAACAGGAAATGCAAAGCTGAAAAAACTCAACATGTTTCATAGAAACAGTGTGAACAACTTTCATGTTTCAGAGAAGCAGGACGAATGTGAAAAGCTTCTTTGTGAAGAAGTGTGTGAGAAAACTGACCATAAAAAAGATCAATTATGTCATAAGGTCAAAATGGTCACTGATGAGAAGATACTTTGTGAAACGTGGCAAATGTTTTAGTCAACTGAGTCGTTTGTTGGTCCACAGGAGAACTCACACAGGTGAGAAGCCTCATTCTTGTGAAACATGTGGCAAAAGTTTCAGTCAACAGGGTAATTTGAAGGTTCACAAGAGAATTCATTCAGGCGTGAAGACTCATTCTTGTGAAATATGTGGCAGAAGTTTCAGTCGACCTAGTCGTTTGTTGGTCCACATGAGAAATCACACAGGTGAGAAGCCTCATTCTTGTGAAACATGTGGCAAAAGTTTCACTTTACACGGTCATTTGTTGCGACACGAGAATTCACACAGGTGAGAAATGTCATTCTTGTGAAACATGTGGGAAAAGTTTCAGCAAGCAGATTGATTTGAAGGTTCACATGAGAATTCATACAGGTGAGAAGCCTCATTCTTGTGAGACGTGGCAAAATTTTCAGTCAGGTTTGTCATTTGTTGGTCCACAAGAGAACTCACACAGGTGAGAAGCCGTATTGTCGTGAAACGTGGAAACAGTTTCTGGCATCAGATTAGTTTGGTGCGCCACATGAGAACTCACACAGTTCATTCTTGTGAAAGGTGAGAAGCCGTATTGTCGTGAAACGTGGAAACAGTTTCTGGCATCAGATTAGTTTGGTGCGCCACATGAGAACTCACACAGTTCATTCTTGTGAAATGTGGCAAAAGTTTCAGTCAAAGGTGTGATTTAAAAGACCACATGAGATTTCACATTGATGAGAAGCCTTATTCTTGGGAATTACAGTGCTATCCAAAAGTATTGACGCCCCTGCAATTCTGTCAGATAATGCTCAATTTCTCCCAGAAAATGATTGCAATTACAAATGTTTTATTAAAATGTTCATTTGTTTTTGTTCTTCAATAGAAACCACTAAACAATTTGCCAAAATGTCAAATTTGATATAATTCCACACCAAATATAAAAAAGGGATGGACGAAAGTATTGGCACCCTTTGACAAATCATGTGATGCTTCTCTAAATTGTGTAACTAACAGCACCTGTTACCTACCCGTGGCACATAACAGGTGGTGGCAATAACAAAATCACACTTGCAGCCTGTTAAAATGGATTTAAGTTGACTCAACCTCTGTCCTGTGTCCATGTGTGGACCACACTGAGCATGGAGAAAAGAAAGAAGACCAAAGAACTGTCTGAGGACTTCAGAAGCAAAATTGTGGAGAAGCATGGGCAATCTCAAGGCTACAAGTCCATCTGCAAAGACCTGAATGTTTCTGTGTCTACAGTGTGCAGTGTCATCAAGAAGTTTAAAGCCCATGGCACTGTGGCTCCCTAGATGTGGACGAAAAACAAAAATTGACGAGAGATTCCAACGAAAGACTGTGCGGATGGTGGATAAAGAACCTCGACTAACATCCAAACAAGTTCAAGGTGTCCTGCAGTCCGAGGGTACAACAGTATCAACCCCTACTATTCGTTGGCGTCTGAATGAAAAGGGACTTTATGATAGGATACCCAGGAAGACCCCACTTCTGACCCAGAGACATAAAAAAGCCAGGTTGGAGTTTGCCAAAACTTACTGAGAAAGCCAATAGCGTTTTGGAAGAATGTTCTCTGGTCAGATGAGACAAAAATAGTGCTTTTTGGGAAAAGGCATCAACAAAGAGCTTAAAGGAAACCAAACGAGGCCTTCAAAGAAAAGAACAAGGTTCCTACAGTCAAACATGGCGGAGGCTCCTTGGTGTTTTGGGGTTGCTTTGCTGCCTCTGGCACTGTACTGCTTGACCGTGTGCATGGCTTTTTGAAATCTGAAGACTACCAACAAATTTTTCAGTGTAATGTAGGGCCCAGTGTGAGAAAGCTGAGTCTCCCTCAGAGGTCATGGGTCTTCCAGCAGGACAATGACCCAAAACACACTTCAAAAAGCACTCGAAAATGGTTTGGGAGAAAGCACTGGAGGCTTCTGAAGTGGCCAGCAATGAGTTCAGACCTGAATCCCATAGAACACCTGTGAAGAGATCTCAAAATGGCAGTTTGGAGAAGTGCGGCGCGGGACATAATCTCTGCAAAATCGCTCATTTCGGCTATATTTTTTCATCCATCGCCAGTGTTATCATAAAGGCAGCTCGTCCACCATCTTCACCTGAAGACGGTTGGACGGCGATGGGCGGCCAGCGCGTGGGTCCAGTCACCCGCCCGTGGAGCTCGACCGGTCCTGGAGGCTGGGCCGCTGGGTCGGGGGAACCGTCCACCACGGCGGCGGCGCTGGGTGCCGTGCCGGGACCCCCGTGGCAGCCCCGGGTTGCCTTTCGGTCCGGGGTTGGATGCTCAAAGCTCTGCTGTGCTCTGCTCCGTTCTTTCCCCCCCCCCCCCCCCGTGTCCTGTTCGGCAGCTGGAGCGTGCAATATTGTATGATTTTAGCCTTTTACTGTCCGAACAGATTTTAATGTTAGCAGCAGGACGAGACTGAATCTCCTCCTGCTGCTGCCTTTATTTAAAGCTGGCGTCCAGCATGGCTGCCGGACAGGACCGGGACAGAAACGCTCAGAGAGCAAGGGACAGAAAGAGAGAAAGATGAAGACAGGGAGAATGGGGGGGGGGGGGGGGGGGGGGGGGGGGCACACAACCAATGTACAAATTCACAATGCAAAACAGTGTTGTCGACGCACCACACGCAACCAAGAATTCCAAACCCCAATCTAGACAACACCAAAACAGAGCCGACAACCAACACAAAGACTGACAACCATACATATACATGTATATATATATATATATATATTTTTTTTTTTTTTTTTTTTTTTTCTTCTTCTTCTTCTTCTTTTTTTTCCCCCTGACGAACCATAGTAGTGAACAGACCAGGCCAAAATAAAAGGAGGTGTAGGGAAGGAAGGGAATGCAAGGACACCACAATTTTTTTTTTTTTTTGAGAATATAGCTAGTAGTAACTAGTAGTAAAATAGGGGCGTGCATCAAGAGAGGGCTACTACAGATCACCATTAGCCTAACCACCACAAGAAGACAAGGTAACCGAGTATGTGAAGAGTGATTAAAGATCAGCGTGATCATGCAAATATGATGGTGATAGTGATGATGATAGTGATCATGCATATATGACCTCTGACCCCTGAGAAGGCCAGAAGCAGGCCAGAGAGGCCCTCAGAGCCCAGACAGCCGGCGGTCATCCCAGAGCTTCCCACAGGCAGACGACCCCGCGCCGGTTCAGAAACGGGGCAGAGGAAGACCCCGGCGGTCCTGGGGCCCGGGCCCCGCAGAGCCATGACTGGCAGGAGCCGGTCATGGCGCCGGATGCCTGGGGTGGGCAGAGCCCAAGAGCCAACCCCCCACATAGGTGGAGGGCCATGACCCACCTGGGAGACCCGGCCCACACAGGCGGCTACCCACCCCAGGCCAGTACACCCCCCAGTCTCTCTCTCTCTCTCTCTCTCTCTCTCTCTCTCTCTCTCTCTCTCTCTCTCTCTCTCTCTCTCTCTCTCTCTCTCTCTCTCTCTCTCTCTCTCTCTCTCTCTCTCTCTCTCTCTCTCTCTCTCTCTCTCACTCACACACTCACACACTCACACACTCACACACACACACACAAAACACTGAGAAGTCCTGCAAAGAACATGTGGCTGAGGAGGTACAGTAGATGGCTCCTCACCAGGCTCCAGGACCATGTCTGTGGCTGCTGTGCTCATCTTGGTCAGTGGCTGCTCCAGCACCAAAATATTTCAGAATTACCCCTGAATTTACAACTAAGATACAATATGTATGTTAGATCACACTGACATCCCACATGCATCAGTTACCCAATTAAAATGACCATAATGCACATTTTATTAACATTTGTCAACATTCTATTAACTAAGCATGACACACTGCAAATTATTTAAAAAGCTATATCTCGTGTATCTTACAAAATGCCATGTCAGTTTATGTTAGAAGTTATTGATCTTAGCATATAGCGTATGGGAATAAGTCCACAGTGAGGATGTCTGTGTGAATTTGCACTTCTTGTTGCACTTGAAACACAAACTATACCAGGTTGCCTTTAGGTGAAATTAGTTGCATGACATGATGCCTCAGTTACAATAGTTGGTAGTTCAGCAAAACTAAATGCCAGATACCAGATGTCTTTTGTGGCTTAGAAACAGGGAAATAAATGGCTAATAATATCATTCACATCACTCATAAAAATATGCATACCTTTATCTTTTGCCTGTTTCTCCTCTTCTTCTTTTCTTCTTTTTCTGAACTGGGCACCTGATGGCTTCTTTGGTCTTTTACTTGGATCCATGATCAAAACATTACCTTTCACCAGCAGCACCTTCCGGTCACGGTTCACCGTAAATCAACCGGAGTCCGGAGTCACGTGACGTAAACAAATTTACGTAGATTTTTTAAAAAAAAAAATTTACCACATAACCCAGTCAGTTACGTGTGGGTCTGTATTAATTATGAAATACAATTAATTTTGAAGCAGTGTCTGTTGGCATCAGTCTGCCCCCCAATCCCCCCCTTCCCGTGCCACTGCGCACCACCGCCCCCTTCCGCAGTCGCTCGTTGCCCCCCCACCTCCCGGACAGCCGAACGGACACACAAGCTGTATGGCGTGGCAAATGAGGGCACCCCAGCGCTCACACCACTAACTTGTCATGGAAATGAGTGCAAGTCTGGAGTATTGGCGAGTTGTTTTTTTTTTTTTTTTTTTTTTCTCGTGCGCACGGCGCCAGTGCGCCCTCACATGGATTGCGCCCTGGGCGGTTGCCCAATTACCCATAGCTAAAACTGGCCCTGCTGATGTCACACTAGAGCAGGGGTGGGGAACCCTGGTCCTGGAGGGCCGCAAACCTGCATGTTTTCCATGTCTCCCTGCTTCAACACACCTGAATCGAATCAAGATTCATGGCCAAGTCCAGCAGAAAGCCTGATAACGAGCCTCATTGCA
Organism: Salarias fasciatus; assembly: GCF_902148845.1. Classification (NCBI taxonomy): domain Eukaryota; kingdom Metazoa; phylum Chordata; class Actinopteri; order Blenniiformes; family Blenniidae; genus Salarias; species Salarias fasciatus. The sequence goes on along the minus strand of NC_043753.1, from coordinate 21,241,481 downwards.
ATCAGCTGTGTTGAAGCAGGGAGACATGGAAAACATGCAGGTTTGCGGCCCTCCAGGACCAGGGTTCCCCACCCCTGCACTAGAGTTTCCTTTCTCAAATTGTGGTACGCGTACCACTGGTGGTGTGTGAGCTCCCTCTAGTGGTACATGGGGGAAATCACAGAAATATATATATATATATTGTTTGAAGATTAGTTAAAGCTAGGGTAGACGATGTTGTCCAAAAGCACTTTTTGTCATACTGAGTGAAATGCTCCTTGCCCCCTGGGAGAAGTCAATACATTATGTGGACGGAAAAAGGTGCGGAAAAAAATCTGACAACTGTAACGGCCAAAGGACAGTAAAAACTCCGACCAATCGTAAGGCAAGGACTGCTCTTAAGAAACCAATCAAATCCCTTCGCCATTCTACCAGGCCCCTGCGCGTACATTTCAATGGCGCGCGCTGGCTCTGGTTCAGTGCGCACGCGCGTTGCCAAGGTACTCTCGGCGCTCGCAGCTCGCGTGAATAATAGAACAAAGCGGAGCGGGCGCACTGCGCTCCTATGCGAGTTGTGTGTGGGCAGTCAGAAAGGTTAATAACATTGGAGGCGATCACAAACTCCGTGCGCGCGGCGCTTCCACATCCAGCGCATTCGCTCCCAACGGGAGCTCCTCCAATGGGGTGGGAGCTGGGCGGAGCCTTGGGAGACGCTACATTCATGCTACATACTAGTTTTCCAAGATTGCCGACCCTAGCTTTAAAAGTCAAAACTTTCAGAAAAATATTACCACCAAAATACATAATTTCAAATTAAAACACGTCAAATCAACTGTAATTTACATTCAGTTTTTCTCTTGTAATATGTGTTGGACTGCGACGTGGTCACGTTCAGTCACGTAGTAGCGCGCACATACGTCATTGACGATTAAACTGGCTTAGCTTCACCGTCATGAGTGTGCAGAGGTGTAATGAGAGGTCCAAAAACTCTACAAATGTGGCTCCCAACAGGAGCTATTAGAAAAAGAAGTGCAGAACAGGAGGAGAATGCAACTAGCAGTGTTACGGGTTGGGTCGGAGGCTCAGGAGCAGATTAAACAGGAGATCAGATGGCGGGGTGAAAAAAAATAACAGATTTATTCCAGAGAACAAAAGGTGAGTCCAGAAGCTGAGACGTGGACCAGGCTGGAACCAAGGTGGCTCTGGGGCAAAGTCCAGAAACAGATGGGAGTCCGAGTCAGAAATTAGTTTGGAGCAGGCGTGCGGCAGGCAGAGCGGGGTCCCAAACTGTGAGCAGAGAGAAACAGAGTAAGTACGAGTTTCACCAGAGCAGAGCGAAGTGAGCACGTCTTGACACACTGTTGTCGGTGTTAAGATCCAGCGCCGATTCCAGCCAGGGACGCCACTTAAATAGGGACGGGAGAGAGCAGCTGAACCTCATCCCACTGATGAGCTGGAACCACGCCTCCAAAAACCCGCTCCAGCACCGCCCACCTGAAAAAAAAAACAAAAAACAGCCTCCCTACGAGGAAGCAGAGGAGCTGGCCATGACAAGCAGCCCTGCTGAAACTGAAGTTGACGACAGTGAAGCGAACACGAGGGCTATCAAGTTGCTGTTTATGCAGCGTAACCGAAGCGTCATCGGCATTAGTGTGTTGGGGTTTACGATTGGTAATTGGGAATAAATTACTGAAGTATTGAGTACTGGAAGTAATGGATTACTTTAGGTAATTTAGTTACTTATTAATTTGAGTAAATTTTGATTTACCAATCAACAATTGCAGGTCATTCACAGGGGATCACCAATAACAATCAATTACGGCGTAATTAGCTGTTTAGAGTGAAGCACCAAGTAATTTAACCCAACGTCAATTATTATTAATTAGAATAAATGGTTATTTATTCATTAATAATGTTAATTAATCAGCTATTTGGGAATGGAGCAAACCACAGAGTGATTTAATCATCAAATTATTGATTAACAAGGTGTTATTAATTAATCAATAATGCCACAAATTACCAATTACTGGAAATGGGTAAATTACAGAAAATGAGCTGAGGGAAGTTGTGAATTATGCATTAAATAAATCTGTGGGTTATTTAATTAATAATTCCGGGGCACCACCTCGTCAGAGGAACATTCATGATCAATTTTCAGTCTCAAAGACGGAAAAATAATTTAAGCTGGATGTTAATCTTTGGATAAACAACCGTTAAATTATTAGAGAAGGTGTGAGGTCGAGCACAGGCTGATACAACCTGGACATTTGTCATAAAACACACAAGAATGAATCGTCCAGTTAATGAGCGTTTAACAATTTCTATTATTAATCAACACATCTAATCAACAAAGCAGAACATTCAAACTTGCAAGGTGTGTGTGAGAGAGAGAGAGAGAGAGAGAGAGAGAGAGAGAGAGAGCGAGCGCATCTGGAGAAGCACAAGAAGGGGTGTTAACCCGTTCGGAGCGTGGCCCGACTGTGTGGTCCCTCTTCCTGGAGGAAGAGGAGGGGTGTGTGAGTGTGGGTGTGTGGCGGAGCGGCCACCCGAAGCGACAGGAGGAGTCGATCCTGAGTCACTCACGAAGTAGGCGTGACTCGGGTCACGCTCGGGTGTTCCTGAATGTCCGGCTCGCTGACGAGTCGGTACGTGGGTGTCTGCATGTGTATAGAGAGAGAGAGAGACAGATACCCCTTTCACACTGGCCAAAAAAAACCGTTTAAACCCACTAATTAAAGCTAGGGTCGACGATCTTGGAAAATTAGCATGCAGCACGAATGTAGCATCTCCCCAAGGCTCCGCCCAGCTCCCACTCCATTGGAGGAGCTCCCGTTGGGAGCGAACGCACTGGACGCGGAAGTGCCGCGTGCGTGCGGAAGCGCCACGCGCACAAAGTTTGTGATCGCCTCAAATGTTATTAACCTTTCTGACTGCCCGCACACAACGCGCAGAGGAGCACAGCGCGCCCGCTCTGCTTCCTTCTATTTTTCACGCGAGCGCCGAGAGCTCCTTGGCAACGCGCGCGCGCTCTGAACCAGGGCCAGTGCACGCCATTGAAATGAACACGCAGGGGGCTGGTAGAACGGCGAAGGGATTTGATTGGTTTCTTAAGAGCGGTCCGCACAATACGATTGGTCGGAGTTTTTACACTCCTGTGGCCGCTACAGTGGTCAGATTTTTTCCACACTTTTTTCCGTCTACATAATGTATTGACTTCTCCCAGGGGGCAAGGAGCATTTCACTCAGTATGACAAAAATGCTTTTGGACAACATCGTCTACCCTAACTTTAACCGGGTCCTCATGACAGTGTGAAACTGTTCACTTGGCATTAGACCCGGGTTTTTCAACCCTGCAATCGACGCGGGTTTTTAGCGGGTCGCTACTATCGGCTTTTTAGTGGGAGGAGCGAAAGGGAGTGTGAAAGGCAGACACGAGTCGACGCGGTAACTTACGTGATGACGTCGACACAGCGTGGCTATGTTAGCGCACTAGTTGTTTCTGGACACAGCATGAGAGTTCCTTCGTCAAGTTCGGTCAGTAGGGATGAAATGGAACAGCGCCTCTGATCTGTGGATTCTGTTTTTGTGTTGCTCCGTTACTTTTTCGGCACCTATGCGTCGCCGCCCCCTGGTTTTAAGCCCACCCCCCCTCTACACTGGGCTGGAGCCGGGACTGGGTGTTTATTTATGCAAATAAAGCGTGTTGTCATCAAACTGATGACGAGTGGGCTCGGGTCCAATCCCCTGCCTGTATGAAACAGAGAGGTGGGCCAGGTAGCCGTGGTGAGTTACTCTGGAGCAGCTCACAGCGGCTACCTCTGTGACCGATCTCGTTTGGGTCTCACGAGTTTTCGATGGCCTACGTAGGTCCTACGTATCAGTGACGCCGGGCCAAATCTGGGCGGGGCGGCTCAAAAGTCTGCCTCTGGCTTTCTCATGTCGAACGCACCTAACCTCTTCTCAGTGGAGCTTTGTATCGGAGCTTGATTCGTTTCCTGACAATCACGTGATCCGTGACGTCTGACGCTTCATTCGCGCACACCCACGTGACGCTTCAGCTGCTGCTTCACAGGTTTAAAAGGCGCTGCAGCTATTTGTGGGTTGTGGAGGCGGTTTGTGAGTGGAGAGAGAGCGAGAGACAGCAAATAGAGATTTGATATGGAGCCTGTGGCAAAAAGAGGACGTTCTGAAGTTTGGGAACACTGATTTGATTTGATTTCACCCAACAAGGGTGTTATGAGCAAACATGTTATGCCTACATTTTGTTCATTCTTAATGTTAGACTTTGAAATACATTTAGGGCGGTTGGTTGCAAGTTGCAACAATATGTCATGTGTAGCCAAGGGGGGGGATCAATTTTTATGCCAAGAACACACAGATTAGACCTGGCTTACAATTAGGACAAACAGCAGATAGTGGTTTACAATGAATTTATTAATTCATTTACAATAATAAAACTATTTCTTTTATTTCCACAAAAACTCTAAAACCAACAATGAATAGCTCGCACCATAAAGTTAATTAGGAAATACAAAAGAAACTCAAGTTAGTAACGCAAAATAGTAAATCAAATTAATACACAACTCAAATTAACCAAACCAAAGTTAGTAACAAAATCCAAAGGGTAACCAGACCAAAACTGTAAATCCTAAATACTTAAGTGCCAAGTGCTGTGCGTTCATTAAAAGTGGCTTGTGCGTTTATTAAAAGTGGTTTGTGCGTTTATGAGGCATGAAATGGGGGCCAGGTGCTTTCTAATTGGCTGTTAGAGCATACAGTATTTCGTTTATTAAACTCTAAACCAAGAAGTGAGCATAATAGAGCTGCAGTGGCAGGCAACAAAAACTTAAGTCCGTCTGCAAAAAAAAACAATGTGCATATTAACCCACAAATCACAGTCAGCTTAGTGTGTACAGCCCGGGCTCCCCATTTACCTCTTAAGTCCTCATCAGAGCCCACATCTCTGCAGAGGACTTGGCCCCCAGCACACAACCTGTTGCCCATACAACTTAAAGTCACAATGATGCTCTTTGGGAAATGCTTAATCATAAAAAACAAAAATGTACTCACAACTTCAATGCCTTAAGACCCCGAGCACAGCCACGTGACTTCCCCAGCACTTCTCCCGTTTGTCGCACACCTATACCTAATAACTAATCAGGGTAGGGAAGACGCTGCCTGCATGTGGTGCGTTCACAGACCTGCAAGTGTGTGGGAATTTTCTCAAATACAAAACCACCCGGTCACATCCTACCCCCCCTTTTCGCATCGATGGCCCACCGATAAGACTAACTTAGGACCAGGGACGGAAGATGGCTGTGGCCAAGCTGCTGGCACCCTGAACCAGAGGAGCAGCAGCCAGCTCGCGGTCAGTCCTGGGAGGTCCCGGGAGACGATGGGGGTTGGGATGCCTGCCCGCTGTCTGTCTTGAAGATCTTCTAGGTCCGGATCCACTGTCGCCTTGAGGCTGTGTCATGAGGTCTGGTGTGCCTGCTTGAGGTGCCTGGGCCTCTACTGGCATAGATGGATTTCTGGCAGCTCCTCACAACACCAGCCAGGATCCAGAGTCCACATCACTTTCATCACTGGTCTCATCCATGGCAATCTGTGGCCAAACATCCAGAGAGGTATGAGGAGGTGGCAGGGCAGGTTTAATGTTTGTGCGGTGCACCTGCCTCACAGGATGGAGGGTATCGACTGGGGCGACAGAGTACACAACACCATTGGGACTCGGGGCTCTTGACCCCATGCATCCTGGATTTTTCAACGTCCTGAGCCAAACTCTCGCAGGTACACTCGTCGCCCGACTTCCAGCGATCCACAACTGACCTTTTCGTCATGTCTCTGCTTTCTCTTCTTGGCCGCAGACTCCAACCGTCCCTTCACAGCATCCATAGCCACCTCGAGCCGCCTCCTGTTCTCCATCACCCAGTCACACGGTCTTGCTGCAGTGGGCTTCAGTAGCTGGCCCAGCAGAAAATCCACCGGCAGGTTTGGCTCTTGCCCGAACATGAGGAAGTGTGGCGACTCCCTAGTTGACTGGTTTCTGGTGCTAATATAATTGAAAATGAGCTGCGGGAGGTGTTCGGGCCAGCTTGGTTTTTCGTGGGGAGGGAGAGAGCGGAGCAGGTTGTGCATTGTCCGGTTAAACCGTTCACATTGTCCATTTCCTTCTGGATGGTGAGGCGTGGTGCGGCTTTTCTGGATGCCATATAACTCGCACAGCTGTTGTACCAGGATGCCCTCGAAGTTTCGGCCCTGGTCAGAATGAATACGAGCGGGCACTCCGAATCTGTAGAACCACTCACGTACCAGAACCCTCGCCACCGTGGAAGCCCTTTGGTCGCGGGTCGGGATTGCTTGGGTGAACTTAAAAAACATCCCTCATTAGTAATTTATTTTTCTAGGTCCAGTGTTTAGTTTGTGGCCAGCATCTGCCAACGTCAATTCACTTCCACTATCTCTCATGATACCTAAATAATTACTGTGTCTCAAATGATAAGTAAGCTTGCTGCTGACTTGTTATGTGAGACACGGCAAATGTCCTGGTCACTTCATACACATTCAGTCATGCATATGAACACTCTGCTTTTTCATCCCCATCTTTATTCAAGTTGGCCTGTGAACAATAGAAATGCTGACATCAAAATATTAGCTATATATTAGCTAGGTTTTAGTGATGTGGACAAATCATTCAATAATTAAAAAAAATGTAATACATCACATTCAGCTCTGACACATGACATGCTTTCCTTGACTTTCACCACCAGGGGTCCTTGTTGGGCTCTGATTTGAAAAGCTTAGAGTACTGAACCTTTTTTCGATACAATTGTGTTGAACGCTTTGTTGCTTCAGAAAGCTTCAGATTTCCATCACGAGTGAATAGCCCTCCTTCTTGGCCCTACCCCTACGTCATAATGACAATTGGGACACTCCTACCCCTCCACGTGAACGCGCAAAACAAGGGGAAGGGCGAAGGGGTGAAATGGGATTCAGCCTAAGGATGTAAGTGAGAGGGAAATTCTCACCAGTGTGGAATCTCATGTGGTCCTTCAAATCACACCATTGACTGAACCTTTTGCCACATGTTTCACAAGAGTGAGGCTTCTCACCCGTGTGTGTTCTCTTGTGGATCAAATAAGAACTGTGTGAAGTGAAACTGTTACATGTTTCGCAAGAATAAGGCTTCTCACCTGTGTGACTTCTCATGTGGATCATCATCTTACTCTTTTGACTGAAACTTTTGCCACGCTTCACAAAAATGAGGCTTCTCACCTGTGTGAGTTCTCATGTGGACCAACAATTGCCTCCGCTGACTGAAACTTTTGCCACATGTTTCACAGGAATGAGGCTTCTCACCTGTGTGAGTTCTCATGTGGAACAACAATTGCCTCCGTTCACTCAAACCTTTGCCACATATTTCACAAGAATGAGGCTTCTCACCTGTGTGAGTTCTCATGTGAACCTTCAAAGAACTCTGCCGACTGAAACTTTTGCCACATGTTTCACAAGAATGAGGCTTCTCACCTGTGTGAGTTCTGTTGTGGTCCAACAAATGACTCCGGTGCCTGAAACTGTTGCCACATATTTCACAAGAATAATGTTTCTCACCAGTGTGAATTCTCATGTGAACCTTCAAATTACTCCGTAGACTGAAACATTTGCCACATGATTCACAAGAATGTGGCTTCTCACCTGTGTGAGTTTTCATGTGAACCTTCAAATGACTCTGTAGACTGAAACTTTTGCCACATGTTTCACAAGAATGTGGCTTCTCACCTGTGTGAGTTTTCATGTGTCGCAACAGATCACGCTGTCCACTGAAACTTTTGCCACATGCTTCACAAGAATGAGGCTTCTCACCTGTGTGAGTTCTCTTGTGGATCAAACAAGAACTGTGACGAATGAAACTTTTGCCACATATTTCACAAGAATGAGGCTTCTCACCAGTGTGAATTCTCATGTGAACCTTCAAGCTATATTGTTGACTGAAACTTTTGCCACATGTTTCACAAGAATGAGGCTTCTCACCAGTGTGAATTCTCATGTGAACCTTCAAATGACTCTTTCGACTGAAACTTTTGCCACATGCTTCACAAAATATCTTCTCATCAGTGACTATTCTGACCTTCTGACATAATTGATGTTTTTTATGGTCAGTTTTCTCATACATTTCTTCACAAAGAACTTTTTCACATTCATCCTGCTTCTCTGAAACACGAAAGTTGTTCACACCGATTCTATGAAACATGTTGAGTTTTTTCAGCTTTGCATTTCCTGTTGATTCTGAGTCAATGTGTCTTTTCACATGGTGGACTTCAGAGTCCTGAGAGAGGAACTGCTCGGTTTCTGGTACTTCGGCTTCACTCAGGTCACTTTGATCCTCAACAGAAGGAACCTGAAAGGTTTCACTTTCAAACTTCAGAATAAATCGTTCTCCCTTCTGGCTGGTACGGAGTTCCTCGTGTTCCTCAATCTGTGAAGATTCTGGTTCCTCCTGCTCCTCCTTCAACTGACCAAGTCCTGGTTCTTCTTCTTCTTCTTCTTTGATGTGTGGAGGTTCTGGTTCTTCTTCTTCTTCTTTGATGTGCAGAGGTTCTGGGTCTTCTTCTTCTTCTTTGATGTGCAGAGGTTCTGGGTCTTCTTCTTCTTTTATCTGTGGAGGTTCTGGTTCTTCTTCTTCTTTGATCTGTGGAGGTTCTGGCTCGTCCTGTTCTAGACAGTAGTTTGTTTCCTGTTTAAAGACCTGCTCCTCTCGGCAGTCATGGTCCTGTTGGAGCTCTGCAAGGAAACAAATGCAGAAGATAAAAGATTAGCAACATTATCTCTACAGTTCCAAATAAAAAAAACACTGTTACTCCAGCAGTAAATCTGAAAACTTTCATTCAAAATTCAAAAAACACGGTACAGTCCCATTGATACTTATTGATCATCTTTAGCTGCTGATTGATTACTTATTTGGATGAACTTTTTTGAGGCGGTGTATTCACTCAACTGCAAGATTCTGGTACTGTGGTATGAAAAAGTATCTGAACCTTTTGGAATTTCTCACATTTCTGCATAAAATCACCATCAAATGTGATCTGATCTTTGTCAAAATGACGCAGATGAAAAAAAACCAGTGTCTGCTTTAAATAAAACCACCCAAACATTTATAGGTTTTCATATTTTAATGATAGCATGCAAACAATGACAGAAGGGGGAGGAATAAATAACTGAAACTTCTGCCTAAGGAGACTTAAAGAGCAAATCAAACCAATTTTTACCAAACAATTTAAGTCAGGTGTGTGTCCAACCACTGATGAGTGCCTTAAAGCTGCGCTGTCCACTATAAAACACACACCTGGTAAGAATTGTCTTGATGAGAAGCATTGTCTGATGTGCACCATGGCTCGCTCAAAAGAGCTGTCTGAAGACCTGCGATCAAGAATTGTTGATTTGTATAAAGCTGGGAAAGGATACAAAACCATCTCTAAAAGTCTGGATGTTCATCAATCGATCGTCAGAGAAGTTGTCTACTAATGGAGAGAGTTTGGCACTGTTGCTTCTCTCCCAAAGAGTGGCCGTCCACCAAAGATGACGCCAAGAGTTCAGCGCAGAATACTCAGAGAGAAAAAAGAACCCTCGAGTGTCTGCTAAAGACTTACAGAAATCACTGGCACAGTCCACTACCTCTGTGCACACATCAACTATATGTAAAACAATGGCCAAGAATGGTGTTCATGGAAGGATTCCACAGAGGAAGCCACTGCTGTCTAAAAAAACATTGCTGCTCGTTTAATGTTCGCAAAAAGGCACTTGGACACTCCACAGAAGTTTTGGCAAAATATTTTGTGGACTGATGAAACCAAAGTGGAATGTTTGGGAGAAACACACAACGTCACGTGTGGAGGAAAAATGGAACAGCTCACCAACATCAACACCTCGTCCCCACCGTGAAGCATGGTGGAGGGAGCATCATGGCTGCCTCAGGGCCTGGACAACTGGATGGATGGATGGATGGATGGATGGATGGATGGATGGATAAGACCTTTATTTGTCCCGCATGGGGAAATTCCAGTCTTACAGCAGCAGAATTGAAAAAAGGAATGTTTTCAGAAACTTCAGTTTCAAAAACTTAAACCTACACTAAGGAACTTTTCAACCTTAATAAAACATTTTACAGTTTTTTTCAATTGCGAAAACACGCTTTTCAAAACTGTACGTTTTTTTCAAAACTGCACACACAAAACTCCAAACATCACACACAAATTTATAAACCCTTACATCCCCTGGTGGTCAAATCTCTTAACATGTTCACAAAATAGAACTCGTGTTTTCATTTGGTAAACACAGCCATTTTTTCACATAACACACACACATACCATTCATTCACATACCTAAGCTTTTGGCTGAACACTATCAAGCATTTACAGAACACTGTGGAGCAAAATTGAAAACACAATTATAGAAAAGGAGCACACGGAATCAAAGACAATGGCCCCTTCTCTCATAGACAAACAAAACATAAAATTTTCAGACAAAACATTTTATTTTTAAATGTTCCCCCCCCCATTCAAGCATAAGCATCATCATGGAGCATCAAGCCTCCAGTTTCTGTCACGGGCAAGCTCTGCCCACCAAGGAAAACGGGATGTTGACAGCAGTCCGGCACTGCATGTGATATCCCATACATATGTGTCGCGATTAGCGGAAGTACTTGTAGTGTCTGCTCAGTAGCCCCCCTACCACCCCCACCCCACGCTCCGACGCCTCATGCCAGTAGTACCCCATTGAAAGTGGACCCTACGCTAGAATTTGAGCTTTGCTAGCGCAGGTAGGCAAGGACCAACCGCTCCAGAGCCTTCATCAGGTGCGATGTCAAGGCCACTGGTCTGAAGCAGCCAGAGTCCTTGGGGTGGGGAGACTTTGGAACTGGAACCACGCAGGATGTCTTCCAGAGGCGTGGAACCCTTCCCAGTTCCAGGCTCAGGTTGAATAGATGACCATCTATTCAACTTGCCATCATTAATGGAAAATTCAACAGTTTATCAGGATGTTTTGCAGGAAAACCTGAGGCCGTCTGTCAGACAGTTGAAGCTAAAAAGAGGATGGATGCTGCAACAAGTCAATGATCCAAAACACAGAAGTAAATCAACTTCAGAATGGTTTCAGAAGAACAAAATACACCTTCTGGAGTGGCCAAGTCAAAGTCCAGACTTGAACCCCATTGAGATGCTGTGACATGACCTCAAGACAGCCATTCATGCCAGACATCCCAGGAATCTGACTGAACTACAGCAGTGTTGTAAAGAAGAATGGGCCAAGATTAGTCCTGATCAATGTGCCAGACTGATCTGCAGCTACAGGAAGCGTCTGGTTGAAGTTACTGCTGCCAAAGGGGGGGGGGGGGGGGCTAGGGGGGGGCACAAAATATTAAATGTGATGGTTCAGTTACTTATTCCTCCCCCTTCTGTGATTGTTTGCATGCTATCCTCATTAAAATATGAAAACCTATAAATGTTAGAAATGTTAGGGTGGTTTTAGTTCAAGCAGACACTGTTTTTTCATCTGTGTGATTTTGACAAAGATCAGATCACATTTGATGGTGATTTTATGCAGAAATGTGAGAAATTCCAAAAGGTTCAGATACTTTTTCATACCACTGTAATTGTTTACTACACTACCTGAGGTGGAGGGATAATGAGACATCCTGCTTTTAAATGTTGCCAGGAAATGCCTCTTCAAACAACATCAACCTCTACAACTTCACTGGGCAGACCAGTGAGGGGAAAAGTAGTCATAGTTCCATCAAGCACGTCTGCTCACAGCGCCATAATGACGGAGAAGCTCCAGCAGTCACATTCATGTGTTCATTCATACATTTCCAAACCTGCTCTGTATAACTTGATTTGAGGATTCCAGTTGATTTCCAGCATCCTGCGTTAACGACCAATCTCCTCCTCGTACTGAACCACAGTTGGTTGAAACAGGGTGAATATTTCCTCAGCAGCAGCAGTTAGTCTCTGGGTGGTCAAGTCTCTCACAGAGTGGCTGGAGCTCGTCTGCTGGTTACCATTGTGTTGCTGTGGACTCTCTGGAGGGAAACAAGACAAAAGTCACTGATGTGATGGAAGTGAAGGTTTTACAGTGATGGGTGGATGAAACAGGACAGGACACACTGAAATCAGAAACATTCAAAAACAAAAAAAAATCTGCTCATTTCAGTAAAACTGAAAGTACCTGTGGGGTTGAAAGGATAAATGGGAAAACTGTCTGGATGCAACATTACTTTCTCTGAGCTCTGAAACCTTTGTGGGAAGTTTCCAATGTGATATGGTTCAGACTTTTTTCCGAGCATCACTTGAACGCATCATTACTCTGAACTGAAATGTCTGTTTTATAAACGTGAACCGTAAAATCTGCACAAACCCGTGTTAGCTCAGATTGAGTGTAAATAAATCACTTCCTCAGCTTGCAAACAACTCAAACACCGTTTCCTCTGTTTCTGATACAGAAGCAGTTTAATACTGAAGGTTTCTGTTACTTCACTGTGAACAAGAACTGCAGCTGCAGCCTCGTTTCTGTCTGCCAGCTTTAAAATAAATGTAACGATCCTCCAGCAGTCACATTCATGTGTTCATTCTCACGTTTCAATACCTGTTCTGTGGAAGCTGATTTGAGATTTCCAGTTGATTTCCAGAAGTTTTCTCTGTCGATAAATCTCCCCCTCGAACTGGACGATAGTTTGTTGAAACACGGTGAATATTTCTCCAGCAGCAGCAGTTAGTCGCTGCTTGATAAACTCTCTCAAAGCCTGAACTGAACTCAGTGTTGCTGCAGGAGATGAAATATTTCCTCTCAGAGACAAAGCATCACGGCTGCCATTACTTCTTCTTCTTCTTCTTTCCCTTTCCGGCAGGCTGTACACATATCCAGTGTAATGCTGCCCTCTTCTGTTCAAAGAATTACTCGCAGTACTTTATATTCTTGGGTGAAGGTTGGTGGAAAGAAGGAATCTTGCAATAGCCTTTTCTATGTCTCGTGAATTTATTCTACAGGCAAAGATTGACTTAATTGAACATACAGTAATTTAAGCTTTGAAAGGTCTTTATACCTCTTTCTGCAGTGTACTGATCACAAGATAAAAACACATGTGCAACAGTCTTTAATTTCCCACACTGACATTCCCATCTGGGTGCTTTCCCATTACTTTTAAACAAGCTGCGAGACCACAATGCCCCAGTCTTCATCTGGTTATTTTTACTTGGTTAATTCCAGAAGAAAATAAAACAAACCTGGTATCCTGCACTATGGGTTGACACTTAAAATAATTCCTTCCCCTGGTCTCTGTTTCCCACTCCCTTTGCCACTGCTTCTGCACAGCACTTTTGATAATACTGAAAGTAATCTAAAGTATGGGCTAATGTTTACTACTTACCCTGAAGGGGCAGCATTGCTGGAAATCATTAGAAGAAGAAGAACCCCGCAGCGCTACGGCTGCTCATATAAATCAATATTGTTTCTGATGCTTGATAGACCGACACTTTTAATAAAAATGAGCTTGTAGCATGTAGTCCACCTCACAACAATGGGATGGAGGCGCCCTTTGTATGTTACTGACATTTTGTTAAAGAGTTATTGAAACCGAAAGTCCGCATCTGTCAATATGCTGCTAAGTTTACTGGACTGTTCAGTGAATGATATTCCTAATTCGTGGCCACGAATTAGTATTTTGTGCACACAATTTATTATTTCGTGGCCACAAATTAGCTTGTGGAAGCTTGTTTAGTCGCGTTTACATCACAAGTTCTCATTTTGGAGCTCAAACTTACCACGGTGGAGCTTAGCTTGTAGCATGAGCTGAGGACAGCCAGCTGTGGTGTGTGTGCCGAGTAGTGATCACTCTCTTGTGGCGCTTTCTGTTCGACTCGAATCGGCGGCGCTGTGAACAGCAATTAGTGATTGTGATATGCATACTGTAATGCACCATATCGAAAATTTGTTTAAACTCATATCATCGTTATTGGATAAAAATATTCCACGGTATATATTGCTATCGAAATTCTGTCCAGCACTAGTCCAGACTAAAGTTTGGAGCAGCGTGTGCTGCTCCATTTCCAAGCCAAGCTGCGGGGCAGCCATGAGCTGGTCAGGTCAGACAACACCACGGTGGTGGCGTACCTGAACAGGCAGGGGGGGACGAGGTCTCCCCCCATACATCGCAAGGTGGCTGAGATCCTGCTGTGGGCGGCCTCCACGTCATAGTGGTGGCCCCGGACACCCCGAGCGGTTCCCGGACCTGGTTCGGTTGGCAGTCGGGGATCCTTGGCTGATCCCTGACGGGCCTGACGCCAGACTACAGGCAGGGGGCGCCCTCCGGTCCCGCCCCATCCTGGGCAGGAGACTCTTGGCCTGGAGGCGTAGATGGTGAGAATCATTGGATATGATCTCCCCCTGGCTGTGGTGTCCACCATCCAGAGCGCCAGGGCCCCCTCTACTGTCAAGGCTTACAGGTCTTTCAAGGCTTTTAACATCAAGCTCGGTCTGCTGTAAGTGCCGGTACTTCCGGTCTTTCAGAATAAAAGTCCTACGGGATATTACATCTCCTTTCAACAAAAAAAAATAGCTGTGCTATAACATATTGCATTACGTGTGCAACATTTCAACATGCAACATTAAACATTCTTTCAACTTTTTCTTTTTATTTAACAACAGGGGGTACACAATGTCTACAGATCTAAGATCTGCCTCGGTTTAAGGTCCATATCTTGAACGGTTTGCCAGATCAGCCTCTTTCACTGGGCTGTGGGAGGGTGACTGCATCTTCATCACGGCACACCCAGTGGTCTGAGGGTCTGCGCTGGCTTGGTGTTGCTGCTTGGGAGCGTCATCCAGGGTGCTGCGAAGATGTAGGTGGTTGCGTCTCAGGATCTGCCCATCACCGGTGTTGATGTGGTAGCTGCGTGGCGTCTCTGCTGGTTTGATGATGGTTGCAGGTTGCCACTTTCCATCTTCCTGTTGGTATCTGATGGGTGCTCCTGCATATAGTGGTGGCAGGGGTCGGGCAGATGTGTTATAGTGCTGTTTTTGTCGTTGTTGACATTCTTCCCTCCTTTCATGCACCAAGCGCTGTGAGGCAATTTGAGGGCGCAACTGCGATGCAGTGGAGGCAGGATGGAACGCAGTCTGCGGCTCATGAAGATTTGTGCTGGTGATTTTAGTCCATCGACAGGGGTGTTCCTGTACTCAAGTAGACTGAGGTAGGGGTCTTTTCTGTCTTCTTTTGCTTTTGTTAGGATTCATTTTGCGGTTTGAACAGTTTTCTCAGCTAAGCCGTTGCTTTGGGGGTAGCGAGGGCTTGATGTGATGTGCTGGAAACCCCACTGTTCCGCAAATCTTTTGAACTCTTGTGAACTGTAGCATGGTCCGTTGTCACTTATGACTTTAGATGGGATGCCATGTCTGGAGAAGGCAGCTTTCATCTTGTGAATCACGGCTGCTGTTGTGATGTTCGGCAGGCGTTCGAGTTCGAAATATCTGCTCAGGTAGTCACAGATGACAATGTAGTTTTCAGAGTTCCATGAAAACAAATCTGTCCCGATGGTTTGCCAGGGGTTTTCTGGGATTTCCTGTGACAACAGTGGCTCTTTTTGGTTTGAGCTCCGGTGTGTTTGGCAAATGTCACATTTCATGACTGTTTCTTCAATCTGTTTGCTCATTCCTGGCCAGAACATTATGTCCCGTGCCCCGTGTTTGCTTTTGTCGACTCCGAAATGCCCTGTGTGTATGTGTTGCAGCATCTCCTCTCTCAGGGAGTGTGGAATGATGATTCTTTCACCTTTTAGGAGTACTCCATCCACCTCTGTGATCTCATCCCGGTGATTCCAGTATTCACTGACGAGTGTGGGACATTTCTTGCACATCTCCGGCCAGCCTGACTGAATTATGCGCTTAAGGGCTGTGAGTTGTTCGCTTTGGGCTGTTGCTGTCTTGATATCCTCTAATTTCTCTGCACTGACTGGTGCTGCTCTCACAATGCTGTGCACTTGAGTTTCCATTGTCTCTGATAGTGAGCTGTCGCTGTCGTGCATTGGTCTTCTTGACAGTGTGTCAGCCACTGGAATCTCCTTTCCTGCTTTGTGAACGAGCATAATGCTGTACTTTTGTAATGCGAGCAACATCCGCTGTAGACGTGGTGGTGCGAGAGCAAACGGTTTGCGTAATATGCTTTCAAGCGGCTTATGGTCCGATTCTACAGTGACGTGACGTCTGTAGATGTAGTCGTGGAATCGTTTGCAGCTATAGAGAACAGCATACAGTTCTTTCTCTATTTGAGCATAGTTCTGTTCCGTGGTGTTGAGCAGTTTTGAAGCGTATGCGACTGGCTTCCCATTTTGCATGATCGTTGCACCGAGTCCATGTTTGGATGCGTCGACTTGTAGTGTTACCTCTTTTTGTGGGTCAAAGTAGGCAAGCACTGGTCCGGGTTCGGCTGTGAGTGTTTCTTTAATCTTCTGGAACGCTTCCTCATGTGTTTGGTCCCATTCGAACTGTGCATCCTGTCGTAGCAGTTGTCTGAGAGGCGCACTCATTTCAGCCAGGTTTGGGGCGAATCTGGCAAGATAATTTACCATTCCGAGGATTGTCTCCAGCTCTGCTGCATTTTCAGGTGTTTTCATGTTCCTGACGGCCTCAACTTTTTTCGGATCTGGTTTCAGTCCTTTTGCTTTGAGTTCGTGTCCGAAGAAGCTCACCTCCGTGACACAAATGCGACATTTTTCTGGATTCAGTTTTAGACCTCTCTCTCTTGTGCGGTTGAGCATGGCTCGTAGGTTGTGGTCGTGCTCTTCTTTTGTTTTTCCAAACACTATGATGTCGTCCACGATGCCTGCTACACCATCCAGACATTCGTAGGTTTCGTCAGTCCTCCTCTGGAACTCATCCTGGGCAGACACGATCCCAAAGGGGAGTCTTAGGAACCGATACCTGCCAAAGACGGTGTTGAAAGTGGTTAGGTAGGATGACTCTTCACTCAACTTGATGGCCCAGTAGCCTGACCGTGCATCGAGAATGCTGAAGAACTTGGCTCTAGCTAGCTTGTGGGTCACATCTTCGAGTGTAGGGAGGGGGTAGTATGGTCACATGATGGCTTTGTTGAGTGGACGTGGATCCAGACACAAGCGTAGCCAGGGCCCCCTCTACTGTCAAGGCTTACAGGTCTCGGTGGTACCTCTTTGCGTCGTGGTGCTCGGAGAAGGGCTGGGACCTGGTCTCCTGAGCCATCGGTGGGGTGCTGGAGTTTCTGCAGGCTCTGCTGGACAGTGGTCGCATCCACTCTCGCTGTGTTTGCATCGGCCATTACGGCTGACCATGACGGCCGTTTTTCTGCACGCAGTCACCCGCTGCTGAAGCGGTTTCTCTGTGGGGCATGTCGGCTGCGGCCGCCCCCTAGGCATGTGGTTTCCCCGTGGGACTTCCACACGCTGTTGGATGGTCTGAAGGGACCCCCTTCGAGCCTTTGGAGCAGGCAGATGACCGCTTTCTCTCCTTTAAGTCTGCCCTCTTGTTGGCGTTGGCCTCCGCCAAGAGGGTTGAGGATCTCTGCGCCCTGTCGGTCCACCCCTTCTGCATGGTTTTCAGTCAGGATGGGGGACTGGTCCATCTCTGGCCAAACCCGGCCTTTCATCTCTATCACTTCGGATTTTCGGTCGAGAGTGATCCGGATCAGGGCACTTTGCTCCTTCCCTGGCTCGTTAGGAGACGACCCTCGGCTGCGGTTGCTGTGACCAGTCAGGGCTCTGCGTTGCTACATTGAGCGCACAGCTGGCTTTCGCACTACGGACCAGCTGTTTGTGCGGTTCGGGGCCAGGGGGCGTGGCACCCCGCTGTCCTCCCAGCGTCTCGCCCACTGGGTTGGGGGTGCTATCGTGGCTGCCTACCTACCTACCTAACTGCCCGCCACCGCCGGTGATTCGCGCTCATTCCAAGCAGAGCGTTGCCGCTTCTGCGGCTCTGTGCAGAGGTGTCACGGTGGGTGACATCTGCCAGGCCACCTCTTGGGCCTCTGCGTCCACCTTTGTGCGCTCCTATCTGATGGATATGTGCACAGACTCTGTGGCCACATCAGTTTTTAGCGAGAACAGGAGTTCTGTTGCTTAACTGTGTTGGTTCTTATCCAGATTGACTACTGCTTCCCTGGGGGATTCAGGACATGTGTGGTTCTGCTGCCTGCCGTTGTGACTCTGGTGTCCTGGCCGGCGTATGTGTGCCGTTGTTATGATGCTTATCGCACACATCTGCGGTCGGTGCCTCGGTGCGAGGCTGCCTGCCGCCAGTGTCTTGGAGGTTTGGTATGGCGGTACTGGGCATACGGCCCACCTACTTCCTTTTTCTGCGCCAATCCTGTCAGCATTCCAGCTAGGAGTACATTTATCCCTACAGCTTCCGCCTTGGTTGTGTACCAGTAGCGAAGCCCATAGGTGGGATAAACATCACACGAAGTAGAATTTGTTGTGCCTGGCTCACTATTTAAAAAAAATCACACCATGTGTCTTTAGCTCTTTTTTTATTTCCAGCCGTCACGATAAACACGGTGCTTGTTTTTAACATCAAGCTAGGTCTGCTGTAAGTGCCGGTACTTCCGGTCTTTCAGAATAAAAGTCCTACGGGATATTACAGAATTAATAGTTACCAGGGCTGGGCACGTTAACGCGTTATTAACGTGTTAACGCACTGCTTCCTTAACGCCGACAGATATTTTCATCAATCGTTGATGCCCCCCACGCCCCCCCTTCTCCCCACACACACACATTGCGCTCCAGCTGACCATCAAAGAAGCACACACAGCAGCAGCACTTTCTGCGGTGAAACACGGTCCATTCCTCATTGTTTGCCATAATGAACTGAGCCGAATTATCAGAAAAATCACGAGGAAAACGAGGGTATGAGGCACAAACTGAAAAAAGCAGCGCAAATATGACGAACATGAAAGTGAAACTTAAATCACATCTTTTACCAGCAGAACGCTTCGGCCCGCTGGGCAGCAGTGTTGCCAGATTGGGCGGGTTCCCGCCCAATTGGGCTACTTTAAAAGTCACTGGGCTGGGAAAAAGAGCCTTGGGCGGGCATGTAAAAATTGGGCTGGTTTTAACTCCTTGGGCTGGAAAAATCAGACTTGGGCAGGAGCCCAAGTTCCGCGATAGCGGAATTTTTTACGGAAATCACGACTGTCCGCTCTTCCGTGGCCGGTGCAGAAATGCGACACGCCCCCCTCCACTGTGTACCTGCCGAGCTGAGACGACTGCAAGGCGGCAGATATGGAAAACCAACAGTCTGCAGCAACCATTGTCATCCTCCACAGACAGTTACTTGAACGGCTCTTTTAAGTGAACGACGAAAGCCGGTTCACAGCTGTCTGAAAGCCGTTCCTTTGTGCAAATTGTCCACGCTTCCTTCACGTGTCTCCTGAGTCCAGCTGTCACGGCTGTCTTCATGTGAACGACCGAGTTTACGTTTTCCACAGCTCGCTCCAGTCACATGAACGCAGCAGCTAACTAGCGGAGGAGGAGCGTGTAGAACCCGGAGCGGAGCGGAGCCGGTGTTTTGGAAGAACTGGTTTCCCTATTAATTGGCGAGTTCAAAGTTCAAAGTAATAAAAAAGAAAAAGAACTGGAACTTTAGCCCGATTCTCCATTAAGGTAAGATAATTTCATTAGGATGTGCGTGTGTGTGTCCGCGTGTGTGCGCGTGCGCGCGTGTGCGCGTGTGCGCGTGCGTGCATGTGAGAACCGTGCTGTGCAGATGAGAGAGAGCAGCTGCTGGTTTTGAAATGCATTGTTTTTGCTTAATAATTTTATTGTGGCAACAGAGAGGTGTTACTTGCGTTGTCTTATACAGTTGTTTATCCTCGTTATGGTCACTATGTGAAGGTTTGTATGCTTAGGAAGTGTTTTCTGTTGTGTGTGTAATGTTTTGGCGCTATCTCATGGGTTTGGCCGAATTGGACTGGTTTTTATAAAAATGGGCGGGTTTTCAGCAGTGCTTGGGCTGGAAATTACCATGAGGATCTGGCAACACTGCTGGGCAGTCTTCAGGCGCTGAAAACACGCAAAATAAAGTAAATTTCCCTTCAACACACCATCTGGCTTAATGAGGCACAATTCAGCGTGACTGAATTTATCCTGCCTTCTCTGTATTAGGGTGAGAGATAGAATGAAGTTTGAGGAAGTGTGCACTCATAAGAAACTTTGTTTTTCATCTGCTCTGCTCTTGCTGGTGTGTGTGTGTGTGTCTGTTGGGGGGTCGGGGGTGGCAATCTTGCTAAAGACTTGGTATTGTAAGCTATTAAATATATTTGATGAATTGTAAAATGTTTATGGTAAAAATATACTTCTTGCAAAATTCTGGCAAAACAAAAAAAGTTCCTGTCCCCAGCTGGGGGCAGGATGATCATTACAGCGTACTTTTGAATTCATTTATTGTATTTTGCGCATAATGCGATTAATCGCGATTAATCGCAGAAAAATTATGCGATTAATCACGATTAAAAAATGTAATTGTTGCCCACCACTAATAGTTACTTAACATAACTTCAGTTCTACGAGTGTGTGCGAGCCCACCTACCTGCAAGCCCAGCTGTCCTGCTTCCGTTTCTCCTGGGCTGTTCAGAAGAAGGAAGTGGAGCGGGGGCACGCTCCCCTTGGTGAGGGGCGGGGCAGTGTGCCAGCACGCGTGCAGGATTGACATGTCGAGTTTTGGATCTGTCTCAGTGATTGGCTGGAGCCAGGGAGAGTACCAATAGCGAAGCCCATAGGTGGGCATGCAGACACTCCTCGAATTGAAGCTACTTTAAGTAACTATTAAAGGAGTCATATTATGCAAAATTCACTTTAAAAAGGTGTCTTTACAGTCATATTGCCTCCCAGAGCCTCTGTATGATTCCCCAGAAGTGAAAAATTCAGTCAACTCCCTCAATTGTTCACTCCACTTTTAAGAAAATATACACTCAAACACGCGGTTCTGAAATCTCCCTCTTTCTGACGTCAGGAAGAGGAACGCCACTCCCCCCCGGAAGAGAATCCAGCCTTTGGCTGGCCCCCGGTCCGGATAGGTCGCTCATTTCGGCTGTATTTTCTCATCCATCGCCAGTGTTTTCATAAAGTCAGCTCATCCACCGTCTTCGGGTGGGTCAGCTGACGAGCTGACAGTTTTCGCTAACTTAGCCACAATTAGCTCGGATGGGATCGTAGCGGAGCTCCTCTCCCCAGCAGAGAGGCACTTTGAGTCGGCCGCGGCTGTGACGGCACCCGGGCATCTGACTTCCAGGGGCTGAGTTGGGGCCGATTGGGTACACGGCCCGGAGCTGCTCCACGGAAGCTGGTCCCGAAGCTGGCCGAGACGCACGGCCCGCGTGCGGCCGCTGGGCCGCTCCTCTCCTCGCCGGGATGCTGCGAAGCTCCGGAGCCCAGCGGAGGCGCACTGCGCGCGGGGCATAAAGTCAACACTCACCGGCAGCGCCGTCCGGATGAAGAGGGCTGCTCTCGGAGAGGCTGTCGTGCTCTCGATATCACACGAACAACACATGATATAAACAGAAAATAAAAAAAACACACCTCATTTCGCTTCTGCAAGGTCGCTCTGCTCGTCCTGCCACATTGATCTGTAATTTATAGACTTCCAGCAAGGATGAGTACATGGCTTGTGTTTTGATCTCAAATGAGAGCTTTTCTTTATCCAATAGTTAATAGATAGTTACTTTTGTATGGTTTATTCTGTATAAAAACGTTAATTTCCGCGTTTGCTACTGTCTGGGACCCTGTTGAGCTGATTCTCGTGCCTCCCGAGGCGGCGGAATAACAACATATAGGAAAAAGTTTACGTCCGTGAGGTTGTGCATTGTGTTTTATTTTGAAACTTCCGGTGTAAATTCCTGTAAGGTGCTTTCTCAACGACAGTGAATTTATGAGGTGGGCGTGGCCAGATGCGTTCAAGTTCATCACGGAAAATAGGCAGTCAAAAACAGGCTGTTCTGAAGAAGGCTCCTCAGAGCCACTTTTTAGACGCTCAAACTCCGAAAATAGGACGAATTTGGGGCAAACAAACTTATATACTATGTTTTTAGGTGTCTGTGACCTATATGACGTGACTGAAAAATAGCATAATAGGTCCACTTTAATTCTGCTCTGCTGGTGAAAATTCTTCATTGATTTTAAACTGTAATCAAGTGGTAATGATTCCCATAATTAATCTAAGCATCTGGAAAATGGACAACTGATGAGAAATGTCAGGCTTTGTCTATCATTTCAGTTACTTGATGATGTCTGACAGATTATGATCATTAAATCGACACTTGTTAAAAAACAAAATCAAAAAATAGAAAAAGAATGACTTGTTCAATTTATAAAGAGCACCAATTATTTCAGGAACAGCTGATTAACCAAGTCAAAATAACCAGATTAAGACTGGGGCATTGTGGTCTCGCAGCTTGTTTAAATGTAATGGGAAAACACCCAGATGGGAAATGTCAATGTGGGAAATTAGAGACTGTTTCACATGTGTTTTTATCTTGTGGTCAGTACTCTGCAGAAAGAGAGGCTTTGTATAAAGACCTTTCAAAGCTTAAAATTACTGTATGTTCAATTAAGTCGATCTTTGCCTGTAGAATAAATTTGCGAGACATAGAAAAGATTATTGCAAGATTCCTTCTTTCCATCAACCTTCACCCAAGAATATAAAGTACTGCGAGTAATTCTTTGAACAGTAGAGGGCAGCATTACACTGGATATGTGTACAGCCTGCCGGAAAGAAAAAGAAGAAGAAGAAGAAGAAGAAGAAGAAGAAGAAGAAGAAGAAGAAGAAGAAGAAGAAGAAGAAGAAGAAGAAGAAGAAGAAGAAGAAGAAGAAGAAGAAGAAGAAGAAGAAGAAGAAGAAGAAGAAGAAGAAGAAGAGAAGAAGAAGAAGAAGAAGAAGAAGAAGAAGAAGAAGAAGAAGAAGAAGAAGAAGAAGAAGTAGTAGTTATGGCGGCTGTGTTGCTTTGTCTCTGAGAGGAAATATTTAATCTCCTGCAGCAATACTGAATTCAGTTCAGGCCTTGAGAGAGTTTATCAAGCAGCGACTAACTGCTGCTGCTGGAGAAATATTCACCGTGTTTCAACAAACTATCGTCCAGTTCGAGGAGGAGATTTATCGACAGAGAAAACTTCCGGAAATCAACTGGAAATCTCAAATCAACTTCGACAGAACAGGTATTGAAACGTGACAATGAACACATGAATGTGACTGCTGGAGGATCGTTACATTTATTTTAAAGCTGGCAGACAGAAACGAGGCTGCAGCTGCAGTTCTTGTTCACAGTGAAGTAACAGAAACCTTCAGTATTAAACAGCTTCTGTATCAGAAACAGAGGAAACGATGTTTGAGCTGTTTGCAAGCTGAGGAAGTGATTTATTTACACT
This sequence comes from Salarias fasciatus, assembly GCF_902148845.1. NCBI lineage: Eukaryota > Metazoa > Chordata > Actinopteri > Blenniiformes > Blenniidae > Salarias > Salarias fasciatus. The sequence continues at coordinate 21,218,067 of NC_043753.1, read as the reverse complement.
CAATCTGAGCTAACACGCATTTGTGTACAGATTGTTTAGATTTTATGGTTCACGTTTATAAAACAGACATTTCATTAAATCGTTTGGACTAATGATGCGTTCAAGTGTTGCTCAGAAAAAAGTCTGAACCATGTCACATTGGAAACTTCCCACAAAGGTTTCAGAGCTCAGAGAAAGTAATGTTGCATCCAGACAGTTTTCCCATTTTTCCTTTCAACCCCACAGGTACTTTCAGTTTTACTGAAATGAGCAGTTTTTTTGTTTTTGTTTTTGAATGTTTCTGATTTCAGTGTGTCCTGTCCTGTTTCATCCACCCATCACTATAAAACCTTCACTTCCATCACATCAGTGACTTTTGTCTTGTTTCCCTCCAGAGAGTCCACAGCAACACAATGGTAACCAGCAGACGAGCTCCAACCACTCTGTGAGAGACTTGACCACCCAGAGACTAACTGCTGCTGCTGAGGAAATATTCACCCTGTTTCAACCAACTGTGGTTCAGTACGAGGAGGAGATTGGTCGTCAACGCAGAATGCTGGAAATCAACTGGAATCCTCAAATCAAGTTACACAGAGCAGGTTTGGAAACGTGTGAATTAACACATGAATGTGGCTGCTGGAGCTTCTCCATCATGGCGCTGTGAGCAGACGTGCTTGATGGAACTATGACTACTTTTCCCCTCACTGGTCTGCCCAGTGAAGTTGTGGAGGTTGATGTTGTTTGAAGAGGCATTTCCTGGCAACATTTAAAAGCAGGATGTCTCATTATCCCTCCACCTCAGGTAGTGTAGTAAACAATTAACAGAATGTTGCAGGTGAGTGAATACAAAAAGTGAATCCAAATAAGTAATCAGTCATTAGCTAAAGATGATAAGTAACTAAAGATTTGACTGTACCGTGTTTTTGAATTTTGAATGTAAGTTTTCAGATTGACTGCTGGAGTAACAGTTTTTTGGAACTGTAGAGATAATGTTGCTAATCTTTTATCTTCTGCATTTGTTTCCTTGCAGAGCTCCAACAGGACCATGACTGCAGAGAGGAGCAGCTCTTTAAACAGGAAACAAACTACTGTCTGGAACAGGATGAACCAGAACCTCCACAGATAAAAGAAGAACCAGAACCTCTACAGATAAAAGAAGAAGAACCAGAACCTCCACAGATCAAAGAAGAAGAAGAACCAGAACCTCTACAGATAAAAGAAGAAGAACAAGAACCTCCACTGATTAAAGAAGAACCAGAACCTCTGCACATCAAAGAAGAAGAAGAACAACCAGATTCTCCACAGATCAAAGAAGAAGAAGAAGAACCAGAACTTTCACAGATCAAACAAGAAGAACTAAAACCTCTGCACATAAAAGAAGAACCAGAACCTCCACAGATCAAAGAAGAACCCGGACTTGGTCAGTTTAAGGAGGAGCAGGAGGAACCAGAAAGTTTCAGTCAACTGAATCATTTGAAGGTCCACATGGTAACTCACACAGGTGAGAAGGCTCATTCATGTGAAACATGTGGCAAAACTTTCAGTCAACACAGTAATTTGAAGGTTCACATGAGAATTCACTCTGGTGAGAAGCCTCATTCTTGTGAAACATGTGGCAAAAGTTTTACTGTACTCAGTACTTTGTTGGCTCACAAGAGAACTCACACAGGTGAGAAGCCATATTCTTGTGAAACATGTGGCAAAAGTTTCTGTCAACTCAGTAATTTGAAGGTTCACATGAGAATTCACACGGGTGAGAAGCCATATTCTTGTGAAACATGTGGCAAAAGTTTCAGGAAGCAGAATGTTTTGAAGGTTCACATGAGAATTCATTCAGGTGAGAAGCCTCACTCTTGTGAAAGATGTGGCAGAAATTTCACTCAACTAAGTCATTTGTTGGTCCATAAGAGAGCTCACTCATGTGAGAACCCTCATTCTTGTAAATTATGTGGGAGAAGATTTATTTATTCTAATTCATTGCTGCACCACCTGAATGCTCACAAATAGATGAAATCGTGAAAGACTGTGAGAGATGTGAGTTAAAATTTATTGTTAATACAAGAAGCACTCTTTTCTATGGGAAAATAAAGATGTTAAAAGTGTTACGAAGTCAAAGTACAGATGATTGATGATAGAAAATGTGATTTGAAAGGAAAATGTGTTTTTGTTTCAATCAACATTTGATAAGTCTGTTTGAGCAAATTGTCAGTAATATATATGTATTTGTGTAAGACGAATGTTTGAAGAAAATGTGGCTTCATGTTATCCGAATGTGGATATTGCATGTGATTTAATGCAGAGCAGACAAAATAACAGGAAAAAAATCATTAATGCAGTTACAGAGTTGAGATGAAGATGTAAATAAACATAATCTGGATGAATGGAAAATGAGCAACAGTTGTCCTGTGTTGCTGATTTTGGTGTAATTGACGAAGCCGGACCGAAGTGAAGTCACGTGATCTACCCAGCAATCAATACCGGCATTTTGAACAAGGGGAAAACAATGCCTTTGCAACATTACCATCTACCTACGATTCTGTGATATTTAATAGACTACTGACCTTATTGTGTGATGAAGGAGGGCACATCTTGTACATTAGGACGAGTGGTGAGTTTCATCGTGATGACTTGGCCATTAACATGTTACGGCCGGAAATATTCACAGTTCTTAAGCCGTGCACACTGAGGTCAAACACGGAAAAGGAGCGATTTTGGCGAAAAATGAACTTTTTGGGAGCTGGAAATCGATCCTGTCAGGTCTGGGGTGGAGGTAAATTAGGAGGAGCTCTTTGGAAGAATAAATAGTGGAATTAAAAGAGAACAGAAAAATGCTGTCTGAAGGACGATCGCTGAACCGTGTCGCCTGGACGAACGGACACCGGCTGAGATCTGAAGAGATTATAGGTCTGGTAATTTACCCCTGATACCCCTGCTAGCCTCCAGCTGGTCGCCGCACTGGTTTCACTTTGTTTACTGCTATAAAGAGCTAGCTAGCTCTAGCTGCTAGCATCTCAGGCGGCGCGGAGTGATATGAAGGGAGAGAAAATAGTGCCAAGCGTTTACGAGGTCTGACTTTTTCGCCGACAACGGTTTGTAATGCAAATATATCACTCTTTCGAACACTTATGGTTTGAGAAGAAAAACGCTTTATTTTGGTGACCCCAGCAAAGTTGCTGGACTTCTTTCGTCTGGACCAAAACGGACAGGATCTCTGCTCACTGGACGCTGTCAGGAGTAAGTCTGTGTGAATGCACAAGACTGCTGACGGGGATGCCATACAGATTCATGTCAAAAGTCCCGAACTATCCCTTTAAGGCCTATAGAGTATTTGCAGCTGAAGTCACACACCGGCATTGCAATACACGCCGGGTAGTCGCTGCCATGTTGAAGTGAAAACAGCCCCGGAGCGCCACAGTGTTTCTGGTGTGTTCGACAGAGAAGTGCATCAAAGTAGTGGAAATAATTGTTCTCAACTGTGTGGCAGTTGGGTGCACCAACTACAGAGGAAAAAAGGCAGGATTGTTGTTCCACAGGTTTCCGGCCAATGTAGAACGGAGAGAGAAGTGGATAGCTGCACTTCGACATGCTGGTGGGGAACGCACAACGAAGGAGTGGCGACCCGCAAGAACTAGTCGTATATGCAATGGCCGTTTTGTGGGTGTAGCACACAAGTGCCACCGCGGGTCGGCTAGACACAGGTGACTCCACAGCCAGTGAGTTCAACGTCCTTTATTGCACGTCAGTGGGCCCAATCCCCACACCTCAGTCCGGCGGGCTTCTCTAGCCGCCGCCACTCCGTGCAGTTCCCGTCCTGGTCGTCCCAGTCTCCAGCCTTTCTATGCTTGCGTGCGCTGTTGCAGGACCTCCTTCTTTCACCTGCGTAATATTTCTAAAATCAGGAACATGCTGACTCAAAGGGATGCTGAGAAATTAATCCATGCATTTGTTACCTCCAGAGTAGACTACTGTAATTCCTTGCTGTCAGGGGGCCCCAATAACTGCCTAAAAAGTCTCCAACTCGTTCAAAATGCTGCAGCAAGAGTTCTCACAAGAACCAGTAGGAGAGATCATATCACCCCAATATTAGCTTCCCTTCACTGGCTTCCTGTTAAATCTAGAATAGAATTCAAAATCCTCCTCTTAACCTATAAAGCCCTGAACAACCAGGCCCCATCATATCTTAAACAGCTATTAGTCCCATACTGTCCCAGGAGAACACTTCATTCTCAGAGTGCTGGTCTGCTGGAGGTTCCTAGGTTCTCTAAAAGTAGAACAGGAGGTAGAGCCTTTAGCTATCAGGCTCTTGTTATGTGGAACCAGCTCCCAGTGTCTGTAAGGGAGGCTGACACAGTCTCTGCTTTAAGACCAGGCTTAAGACTTTTCTATTCAATACAGCTTACAGTTAGGGGTCGCGCCTGCTCTCTCTCTCTCTCTCTCTCTCTCTCTCTCTCTCTCTCTCTCTCTCTCTCTCTCTCTCTCTCTCTCTCTCTCTCTCTCTCAACTATTATGTAACTGTTCTGTAAGGTGATGTTGGGAAAATGAGTTGCGGATTTATTGTATAAATCTGTGAACCTGTGTCCACTTCAATGGAAATAAAATGATTTCTCCTCCTCTCTCTCTCTTTCCACTGTGGGAGACCAAAAAGTCAGAACACCAAAACCCTGGATGAAGAGGCTGTCTCTGAGGTGGACTAGAGCCGTGATTGAGGGATCGCAGACAGAACATCAATCACGGCTGATCCATTGAGACAGCCTGGATTCAATGGGTGCAATTCTAATTGGGCTTCAAACAAAACAGCTGCTCCACTGATTAATCGAGGAACCTGGACCCAGTGGGTATAAGCATTACCATGTGGAACCAGCTCCCAGTTCTGCTCCTTCTCTCGTTTCAATGCAATTTCATTGTACTACTGTAATTTCATTGTATTGCTACATGTCATTGATGATTGTTCCTCTTGTAGCCTATGTACCCTGTGTTTATATATGAAATGTATGTAGATACAAGAAACCGTCTGTCCTATCTCCTTCTCTTTCTGTCCCCTCACCCCAACCGGAATCGGTGGTGGAAAGTAGCGAAGTACAAGTGCTCCGTTACTGTACTTAAAGGTGCTGTAGGCAGGATTTTGCTAGTCAATGCTAATTTTTCTGTGTTTTCTTTGGATTAAATGTTAGAGTATCCATTGATAATCCTTTAGGAGTGTAGCATAATTGCACTACCGCGAGGGCGCAGCGTTTCCATCTGTCTCTGTTCTGAGCTGAAAAGGAATCTCGACAGCTCCAGGTATCTTTGACCAATCAGAAGAGCCCATGAGGCTCTAACCATGATTGGTCGAGGGGCGTTCGTCACACGTTCTTGTGGGAGGGGCTTAACTTGCGTGAGGGCGTGATGTCAGAGAAACCAGGACCGGATTGGCTGTGCTGGGTTTCAAATCGCCATCTTAGATGGGTCAAATCGCCATCTTGTGTGATTATGGTGAATGACAGGTTAGAGGTGGAGAATGTACCTGGAGCTTCATGTTTGACATCTTGTTTGAACCGGGTAGTTTAGCTACGAGCGCGCAGCGCGAGCGGCTGTCTGGTCATGTGACCAGATGGGAGCGTACCTGTTCCCCGGGAATCTAGGCTGTTGCGCATTTTATGGATGATATGGAAACATGTTACAACATGAGAACTGTTGTGAAAAATACCAACTTCAATGTAATGCTAAGTACTTTGACAGAGTTATTAATGCCATACTCTGAGGTCAACGGTGAGAAAAGGCATTCGGTACTCTGTGGTCTCACCTGGATTGGGACAGCTCTGCATTGGAGAATTAAAGTTTTGCAACTTTAAATGCAACAACAAAGTTGTTAGAAATATTTTGTTCAAAGAATATTATCCCAACCCAATTAGAATGTATTTTTTCAGGGAGTTTGAAGTGAAAAAGATTAGGAAAAAATTCCATTTAATTTCCACTTCCTCCCAAAGTAAAAGAAACTAACTCCAAAAAATTAAATAAAATTACCCAACAAACGAATTTTTCAGTTGAAAATTAATTTTGATCTCAATACTTTTTTGTGAAAAAGACATTGAAAGTCTACATCTTTTCTTTCAGTGTGATTTAGTGAAGTCTTTTTTGGAGTGACATGCAGAGTTGGCTCCAGTCCAAAGACATTAATGCCATAAAACACAATGTGTCAAGTCACTATTTCTCGAATGAACTTAGTAAGACCTGTTTTAAGTATGTGCATTGCATTGTAAGCTTAGTGCATCGTATTCTAGGATTAAAGCGTTTAAACACGTAATAAAGAATAGCAGTAAATAATATAAATATATTGTTGCTGCTCTTTGTCTATATACTGTATTTCTATTATTTACTGCTATTCTTTATTTCTTTTCCTATCCCGTCTTTCTATTTGCTCAAAGGAGTTGTCTTTTATTTTGTCATACAAATATGATTTGTATGATGACAATAAAAGCATTCCATTCCATTCCAAGAGACGGTGTTCGTTCAGACAATCAGAGGTTTGGTTTGAAGCAATTATGAGTTACAATTTAATCTCCAAAGCATGTTTTTGGACTGTGGGAGTTCATAGGGAGAAAACATGCACATAAAGGTTTAATCCAATTCAAATATTTTAAATAGCAAGTACCTCACTTGGTCATAGGAATCCTTGCAGGACTCTACTGCTCCAAAAGCCACAGCCATTAAAACCTCAGTTATTATTATTATTATTATTATTATTATTATTATTATTATTATTATTATTATTATTATTATTATTATTAGCGGCGGAGTGAAGCCCGGAAGTGTCCGAGTTTGCGTGGCGCTCCTGAACGCCTCGCCGCGGCCCCGCCCCCTCCGCGGACATGCTTGTTGTAGTCTCTCGTCTCTCCACTTGACTCTGTTTATTTTATCAAACACGCGCTTTTTGCTCAAACTGAGGTGTCTGCGTAGACCTGCACAAACACCGGAGCGTTCCCAGCCCACTCTCAACATCGGGACCATCTCAAAGGTGCGTATTTTTGTGCGTTTCATCTCTTTTATTGGCTCTCCTCTACCCTGTTTAATTAGTCATTAGCATCCATCTTGGTAGGAGCTAATTAAAAAAGCCTGCCAAGGAGAAGGATGAGACCTTTGTCGCCTGTTTTAAAAAAAAAAAATATGCTGTTGTCTCATGAGGTCTACAACTTAAGTGATGATAAATACACTATTTTAACATGTTTAAATAAACAGTTCTGCTGTCATTGTTTATGCATGCAGAGGAAAACAGGGCTGCATTAACGCATGCTGTGTTTCCTTCATGTTTTCACTGTAGATAATGGGAGCAAAGTCAGTTTAGACTCATATCAGTGTGTTTGGCCAAGCTGCACGTGTTAAAGAGTCAGTCATCCTGTCAGTGGAAACATTGAGGCAACAATAACAGATCAAATGCAGTCACCTGACACTGCATCCAGGTACAAAGCTCCCTTGAACGCACCATCTTTCTCTTAGTTTTATTTATTAATAAGACTCACAATTTATGATTAGCTCTTGATGACTTAATGCAGTAGAATATGAACGTGTACCATTCACCTCGTCACGGTTTTCAGATGCAAAGTTTAAGTTTCTGTTAAAACTCTGTGTCTGCAGGTTTATAAAATAGTGCAGAAATGTGTTCTCAACTACAGCTGCTGTTATGTTGATTGACATTCAAGGTAAAATACAGGCCTTTAACTTTGCATTCTGAATAGCAGCCATTTGATTCACTTTACCTGTAAAAGATAAATTAAGTCAAATAAACAATAAAGTCCATGAAAATTACATTAACAAGTTACATATTGGAAACAAACTGCATATCAAGCCAAGATTTACTTATTCAAACAAACAAACTTATTGGCTAAAAGTTAAAGGAGGTTTGACTCATTCAAATAGTAATGTATTCATTAGAGACAGTGGCACATACAGTTCACACAAAATGTGAAATGTGTGTGTTTAGTGCACAATTGCAAATTTCAGGATGAGTGAATGACCTGGATTCCTCTAGTTTGGTGGATTAAGACCTTGATAACGCAGCACAAAGAACATTTCTTGAATCATAGATCATGATATCTGTTTGTTTTTATCCATTAGCCGATTTTATACAGGTTGTTCACCCAGCAAAGTCTGAATAATTGTTGTGTTATGTGAGATTATCTTCTTTTTTCTTAAAACAGTGTTTATTTCAGTTTGATTTGGTGCAGTTAAACTACAGCTGTGGGATTCATATGGAAAGAAAATGCACAAGCAGTTACAAAGCAATGCGATACACATCTTACAATTACAAGATGTGTATCTTGTAATTATAACGCTGAGATCTTGTGATTATGAAATCTTTCATGAGATCTCCTAATTATGAGATGCTTCGTCAAAATCACAACATACAAAAAAAAACAAATTATACAAAATCGTCTCCGGCGTGTTTGTCTTTTTAGTGTCTGTCGAATAAACACTTTAGTTGTGTGAAAAACTGAATTATGACTCATGGAGCTTTGGCGCTTAAACACAGCTTGTGTAGGAGCTCGTTGAATACAAAGACGCCTCATCAGGAGCTCAAAATTCAAACAAAGCCTCAGATGCTTTAATGTGATGCATTGGCTGACGCGCTTAATGACAGCTTTGCATCGAGTTTACATGCAGTTAGCAGCCAACTGGTGTAAATACAAAAGAACTTTCTTGAGGTGTGTGCTTCTGGACGTGGAAATACATGTTTAACTGTCTCTGAAAGGTGTGATTACTGTTAGATTTGGATGTTTTTTAATGAAAGTGTTTTCCACCTCTAAGCCTCCGTTCGTCCTTGTCCAGGTTCTTGGAGATGTCGTCTGTGTGGCAGCAGGACTCGTCGGGTTACTCCCCCTGCGTGGAGATCGACTCCAGCTCTGTGAGGAGCAAAGGGCGTCTGGGGTCGCCGTCCTGGCTCAAGCAGGAGCAGGACGACCTTCGCATCATCAAGTGGGAGAGTTTTCAAACGGGAGCGTCTGTGGATGTGGTTCAGGACAACACGCCCAGCAGCGCCATGTCGGGTAGGGACTTCAGACTCCGTCTTGAATGGATGTAACACATTGTGAAATGTCACAGACTGCCAAAAAGCTCAAACTTTGTTTTATTTGTAAGAAAAACAGCCGCTCCCAGTTCGACACTTGTTTTCATTCACTCTTGAGCATAATTATATTGATTCATGTATTTTGGAATTTTTACTCTTTTTGTAACCTTGATCTTCTTCATTGTCACTGCTGACAGGATTGTTTGATTTGTACTTTTCCCGTTTATGGTTGCAGGAAAATTAAAAACTTGACAGAACCCCTACAACCTTCAGGCCATATTCCAGTCTTTACCGTGGAATTCAGAATTTCCACAGTCCAGCCATTCTCACTACCATCATGAACACACCGTAATATTTAACAACTAACAGATTTTTAAAAGCTGCTCTGACTTCTGTTATTTTTCTTTTGCCACGAAATTGACATCAAACTTTATCCGACACCTGCAAACAATAAAAAGCTTCAGCTTTGTTTTGAATTGTAAAACATCTTCCAGTGTTCAGCTTTTAAAAATGTTCTTGCCCTTCCATGACATATGGCATAGTCACAGCCAGGGATCATGTGTTTTCATATACTGTTTTTAAATTCACCCTCTTTAACCATTTGGTCTTTCTGAATGTGATGAAGCCAGTTATGTAACCATAACAACCACTTTATGTATGTTTTATGTATTGCATGTGTTTTGTATCACATAGTGCAGTTATTTCATTTCTAAATCAATTTTTTTTCTGTGACTTCTATCGTGTTTAACAATATTAGTGGTTAAACACCTGAAAAAAACACTGGCTAGAAACTACCAGAAATATCCATTTTTATCATGCATTAGGTCATTAAAATGTGTTTGTTGTTGTCCAGCTGCCTCACACGTAGACGGCCTGCCGCCGAGGGTCCTGCTCACCATCACCAAGCTGCAGTGCATGCTGGAGAGCAAACAGGAGCGCATCGCGGCGCTGGAGAGGCAGGTGGAGGACCTGATGCAGGACCGCAAGTTCCTGAGGAGCCAGATCGAAAACCTCACCACCCACCGCTCCATGCCTGCCTTTGCTTCACCCAGCCCAGCGGCAGAAGGTGTGTTTCACATGAAGTTTAAATGCTGGGGATGGACTTATTCGGTACTTTTTGTTGTGTTCTTTCCCTCTGCGTAGCTCCTAAACCCAGCAGGGTGCAGCAGTCGGAAAGCAAGTCTCGAAAGAGAGAAAGGGCCTCTTCCAGTTCCTCCTGCAGCAGCGACAGCGGCTCCGAAGCGTCCGACTCCTCCGTCATGTCGGCGGCCTCAAGCGAGCACAGGCGCAAGAACACCACAAGGACAAGAGGAGGTCGAAGAGAGGGCGGGACTACAGCAGGAAGCGAGGTAACAAGGACAAGTGTACTTTCTAAATCATCTTTTTTAATATGTGAGAGTGACTGAGACTCTTCTGCCCTTCTTCCCCTCAGCTACGGGCGTTCAGTACGTCATTCACCGCTACAAGCAAGTCCTGTCCGCCTTCATCAAGAAGAAGAGCATGAGCGAGGCCTTCCGCCACCTGGGCATCGACCGCAACACCATCGCCAACACGGCGTCCATGCGCCGAGCTGCACCTGGCCGGCAGAGACATGGTGCCGCTGGTGGGCCTGTTCCGCCAAGGCGAGGAGACGCTGGTGAGCTATGCCCAGCGCTGCACGCTGGCCATCGACGGCGACGCCGAGCTGTCCAGGAGGATAGACCAGATGAAGGCCAACGGGGAGCTGCTGCCCATCTCGGGGAAAAGGCCCAGGGTGGTGCATTCTCACCTGCAGCCGCTAGGGGGCGCTGCGGAGAGCATCTTGATAGGGTGACACTGGAGCAGGAGGCCCTGTACCAATGGATTTATCATGTTTTTAACCTAACTGGAACTGATGACTGTTATTGTTTTCATTTTTGTTCACATTAACGACCAGAAGTGACTCATGGACACATCAAGAATGTATTTTTTGTTCTTGACAGTCATTAGAATTTGTCTGCTGGTTTTTAAGGATGAACATAACTCCCCCTGTGACTGTGTCACCCCCCCAAAAAAAAAACAAAAAAAAAAACATGGATCTGAGGCTCATTGTTGTCTTGAGTTTCTCATAACTTGTTTGCCGTCTGTTGCACTTGGAGATCCATCCAGCCTTCTGCCTCCCTGAAGTGGAAAATGTAAAAAGATGGATGCGTTTTTTTTGTAGTTATATAAGCAGCCACAAGATGGCAGCACTCGCTTGTCAGTTTGGGTTTACAAGTGACTCCTCTTGTCATTCACTTCAAAATGGTGGAAAGTCAATTTCCATTTTCCCCACACCTCAGTTTACTTCAGATGTTTTTTTCAACATCTTGTTCTTGTTCTCTTGCTGTTGAACCCCTTTAAACATGACAACATGCTGAGAAATACCAATGAAAAGAGTTTGTTCTTACAGTTTTGACTGAATTGTTTTATTTGTATCTAAGGATTATTGTTTACATCAAATTGATGACTCCGTTCATGACACAGGTAACTTTCACATTTCTTCCTGTTTACTCGTGGCTTTAGTCGTTAGTCTTGCTTCATCGTGAGATTGTCCCTGGTTTGAATCTCCGTGAGCTGGACGTTTGCATGTTCTTCCTGTGCATTGGTGAATTCTGTCTGGGTGCTTTCTTCCCCCAAAAAAATGTTTAAAAACGTATATTTGTGGGTGATTGATGACTTTAAGCTGCCAATAGGTGTGACTGCCTGTGTGTGACTGTTGTTTTTTCTGTCCCTGAGATGATCTGGTGACCCGTCTTCAGGTGTAACCTGCCTTCCTCCAGATTTCCTCCAGTGCTGCGCTAACCCTGAGTCAGATAGAATCTACAGAAAATGGAAAAAAATGACATTTAAAGAAGTCAGTGAGCGATTAAAGGTTATAGCAACACTGTTTCCTCAACAAATGTTCAGTGATTCAGCTGTGTTTCAGGAGGATGTATTTCTCTGTTCTTTGCAGTGGGCAGCAGCGGTCGCGCAGACAGCTCGCCGTGACACCCCTGGCCGACGGTGAGTGTCAGTGCAGAGTGTCACCGTCGCCTCGCCCGCTGTTTTCTTTTCACACAGAGTGACAAATTACTCGTGCGAAGCCATTAGAGGGGCTGCGCCCGCACTGTTTATCTTAGCATGGGACTCTGTCACTGCCATTCCTATTCTCACACACACACACACACACACACACACACACACACACCGGGTATCTGCTTATCTCTCTCGCTCACATCCCAACCCCCCCGTTATGAACTCATTCAGTCATTTCTCATCACGTATCATTGCTTCAATCTCTCCTCGTTCCCTGTTTTTGCTGCGTCTCTCATATTCTCACCCAAAAACCTGGTCAAGAGGTAGAAACATTTAATGCGGAGGCGACTGGAAGCCACCTTCACTTGATCTCAGCCTGCCTGCAGCCGGAGGGGACAGGTGCATGCTGGTCCGAGGTGGGGAAGGGGTGGCTGGGTTGCGTCTCTCTGCCAGCGCTCATCTCATCCCTCCTCCTGAGGCATGCAGATGTCACTTCAGCTCTTCTTATCACCAGAACAACATTCAAAAGCATTTCTTCTTTTCTTTTTTTTTTTTTTTCTTCCTCCTGCAGAATCACGACATGAAAAAGCGGCACTCAGAGTTCGGGAACAAGATGTGATTCAGGTATTTTATTTCTGCGCGTCACCGCCGTTGGTCAGCACGTCTGAGAAAAGCAGCTGCTCACAGAGTGGCACCGGGGAATTAGTGCTAATGCTCGGGGGTGACGGGGCTCAGGGCTGGAGATGAGATAGGATGTAGGCCTAATCGAGCCTGAAGCGTCGTCCCCCTCCGGCTCCTCCTCCTCCCGTGCGGGGGGCCAGCTGGGACTCCATTTTGTGCCTCTCCCGGCTGCAGGTGCCGCGTCACTGCAGAACCTGGGCTCTGAGATCCCGCCTCCTCCTGCTTCTCCACAGCCACCTTGTAATGCTTCTGACCTTGACCAAAAAACAGAAAGAAAAATAGCATCTGGACAGAGCGGCGCTTGTAATACCACCAATCATCGTCTTAATGGTGCAAACAAAATGTGTTTGAACTGGCGAGTTCAGCGGGCCGAGGGGAGGGGGGGGTGTTACGTTTTTGTTGTTCCACTGGCAAGCCGTACCAGACCTGCTGCGTAATAAAGGCCCTGGACGTTACATAAAAGATTAGGAGGCTTGTAAATGAGCAAAAGGGCTCAGAACCGGGAGACAATGGCGCCTTTGAAAACAGTGACCTGGACGTCACGTCGCAGTAACAGTCACTGAGATTGCTGTTGTGAGATATTGAGCAACGGCGCTCAGCTTGTGCTGGGTTTCTTTGGACCCATTGTTCCGAAGTCAAGCAGATTAGAAATGGAGACATTGTGATGTTTGACATCCATGTGAAATGGGACTGTGGTGAATTATTAGATTTGAGTGGATGGAGCAGAATGTATTTTGGGTTTTTGTTTCTAGTGCAGGTCGGAAAGTATAATAGAAAAAAAACAAGCATGTTTCATAACTGCAGTACAGCAGAACAACCGAACTCAAACTGACAGATCGACTCATGTCAGCCACACAATCAAAAGTCACTAGTAAATAATCTCCCCAACTTTTAATTTGCATCTCTTTTTGAGCAGCATACTTTTTTTGTGGCTCCCTTAAACATAACTTTTACTCAGCCAGTATTGTACATGAGAGAAATATTCAGTGAATGTCTGAAATCAGTAGATTTTAAAAAACTGATTCATTTCACTTCTGAAGTTTACCAGCTGTACCTCATTCAGAAGCGGTGTTACTCACTCCTTGTATTTACTTTGTGTGTGTGTGTGTCGTCTGCAGGGATGTCTTGTGTTTCAGAGCAGTGGCTGTGACAGGGTCAAGCTTTAAACTCAGTGATACGCCCCCCCCCTCAGCAGAACGCACAAACTTCACGACAAGAGGATTTGACAGCCCAGTGGAACCGTCGGCACGCTCCACTGTGCATTCACAGTCAAGTTTGATCAGATCTGATTTGATTTCAGCAGGCAGGCTGCAGAAATGCAGATCAGACTCACACTGAAATGGACTGGAATCCTCAAATGAACCGATTTTGGTTTCGGGTGCTCGATGAGCTCCTTCACCTTTCGCCCGCCCTTGGTCTTACTGCTAATGAAATCTTAAAATAACCTGCTGGCTGCTGGTTAGGGAAAAAAAAAAAAGTGGGTCAGAGCACCAGTGTGATGCCAATTCGATACAAAAGCATCATGTAGTGCATTATGGGTATTTACCCCTTTGGTAGAATGGAGGTGGGGGCTGGAGTCTGCGCACTGGAGGATGACTATTCCTGTCCTTTCTCCGCAGTGACATGACAAGCTGCTGGAACAGGTTTTGTCATAGTTCTCCTCCCCAGCATTGAAATCGATTGTTTTTTAATCTCCCAGCTGCGAGGTTTAGTGTGTATTTACTGCGCGGCAGCTTCAGCGTGGCGCTCCGTTGATCTGCCGGAGGACAGTACACACTGTTCTCCCGTTCGTGTGGTCAAACCCACCGCGTGCCACACCCCAGCCGATTAGATTCATTCTGACTGGTAAACCAGAGGGTGAAGGTGTATTAGCGGGAAAACACGGGCTTTTAGAATACCTGACCGGACAGACTGCCATGTTTGCAGCTTGCTCGTGCTGACAAATAGATCCAGACATGGAACGGCCATTAATGACACCTCTCCAAGCAATTATAAAATGGGTAAAAAAAAGAAAAAAAGGCAGGAGATGCTAATCTGAAGCCACAGAACCTCTTCACAATGACAGCCTCTGCCAGCGCGGCTCCATCAACAAGTCTTGAGGTATTGCTGGAGCACTCTCCATCTGGCTGCCACTGATAAGAACTTACTGGGGGCTGCTGGATAATAGTCTCGCAAAGCTTAAACGTGCGGATGCAGGAGGCGTACAGCGAGGGAGGGGGGTAATGTATTCTGGAGGAGGGGGGGGTAAACCTCATGTCCCACCCCACCCCTTTTCCATGCACACACCAGTGAAGACGGCGCCTTCGATGTAGCCAGCCGGGGGGGGGGGACATCATGCTGCCACAGCCATGATTTGCCTTGAGCGTGATTAACTCCGGAGAAACAAGATGGCAGCCGCGGCGTGCGAGGCGCGGGAGATTGTCCCCGGCGTGTTTACCACGCAGACGCCACCGGACACCCGACCGGCTTCCTGCCTCCACACGGAGGCGAATATGTAAAGCGGCTGCGACCTCTATTTCAGGGTCAGAGCCACTGAGCGTTTCCCCCTCAGGTGTCCTCACGCAGACAAGGTGCCTCATGGGAGATGTTAGAGCTAATAAAAAAAAAAAAAAAAAAAAATGATGAATGGATGAGAGCTCCCGGCTAGAATAGGTTGTTTTGTAACATCTGATTGACTGTACACTGATGCAAACAGCGAATTCACGTTTTGAAACGGTCCGTGGACAGAAGGTGCCTTCAGACCGCCAATTTAATAGTAAGCCGTTCTCTCCCGCCCAGAATCTAGTCAACCGGAGCCTTTTGAGAGGACGTGGTGGCAGGTGACGTAGAAAAGTACGCAGGACGACAGCATGAGGGAACCTAAACCCGACCCTCCAATCCCGTTGGCTCTTCCCTCAATGACGCAGGAGAAGTCAGACAAAAAAATAAACCTGGTGAAAAGGGGGCTGGATGCAGGTTGACACAAGCAAATGTGTGTGTGTTGCTGTGCATCTCCTCGTGTGTGGGAAGCTTTGGGTTCATGACGAGGGACGATCGCACGTGGACAAAGAAAATAGAAGAATGAAATGAGTGGAAACGCCACCGGGCACCAACCGCAGATCAGAGCTGGAAACACAGAGATCCGAGGTTTGTGCTGCCGGTGACTCTCTCTCCCGTGACAGCAAGCATTTCCAACGCTTTCACTCTCACAGGAAGCTGTTCTGACAACATAGCTGAAGTCGCAAGGTTAAAAGAAAGTGCAGTGATAAAACCCTGCCCTGAATTAAACCAGAGAGTTTTTAAAATCTGGCTGAAGAAGGGAGAGTGAACAATGGAGGCTTGTTAAAAGCAGAAACTTGGTGATTTCATGAAAACTCTTTTGCAGTCGCCCCTTCTTTGTCTGTAATTGTTTTAACCGTCAGTGTCAGATTACGGGAAGCTGGGCTTTTCCTGTGTTCGCCTCTACTTGACCTCCATTATGATAACAGATGCTAATTACACAGTTCTGGGTTTCCCTATGAAACCCTCTATTGTTTTCTCTCATTAGATGCCCCCCGTGTTGCATTTCTCATCCTTCACAGATTGACAGTTCATGCATTTGGGAGTATTGAAGCGTTTTTAACCAATTCATTGGTTCTTTTGTTTTTTGTGGGGGTTTAAGAACTGTCTGCACGGGGCTGTGAGCGTCCGCTGAAGCCGGCAGTGTGTCTGAACGTGGAAATCCATGTCGGCAGCCATATGGAGCAAAAGCTGATTAAGCAGTGTGGTCAATATGTCCACGGCATCAGGAAGATTTTCAGCAGAAAGATCAGCTGAAGGTGGGAAACTAAAAGTGAAGTTAGGAATTTGTTTCTGAATTAGTAAAAATAGTCATGTCATTGTGACAAAATGAAATCAGATGTCTTATTATTACACTATTTGCAAGTTATTCGATTACAGGCCAAAATTATACAATTTTTAAAATGTATTACTTTATTGGTTGTTACAGATCTGGTAACACAAATGGTATCCCTGCTCACATGTTCGCTGTCAGGGGAATTAAATCTGAAAATACTGGAACGCAGCAGTTGGTTATTTGCAATCTCCGGGTTATACAACCCTACTCCAGTGGCGAACATGCTCGAACCCCGTCTCGCTGATGAGTCACGGCTGGGGCCCGCTCTGCGCCGTGTCGTGATCCCGCTGGCTGTCCGGACGTGGGATGGCGGCGGAGTGGCAGAAATGGTCAGAAAGCTGGTTTGTTGTTAATGTGGTGCTTAATGCACTCGCTGAAATGTGAGAGGATTTTTTCGCCAGGATAACAAACAAGCGAGAATGACACTGGAACCCTGAGCGGCGCTCGGTCGGCCAGTATGCTGAAGCCTGTCGTATTTAGAGCCCCACATTCATAACTTCTGATACCTTTAGCAGCATCATCATCATGCTAAATTTCAACTCTTAAAAAGGTTCTTATGGGAACCTTACAGTCACACCCAGGTTGAAAATACTTTTTTCTTGTTGCTAATTAACTATAAAACAGTACATGACCGCCAAGTTCCGCTTCATGTTTAGCGATGCATGTTAGATTCAAAGCCTCATTCAAAAATTCTGTGTATTTATTCGTGAAATGTGAAACTGTGTGGTTAGTGAGCGACACCCGCAGAACTCAATGGTTAATCATAATTTGAATGCCTCGTCTGTTAACAGGTGAACACATGCAGGCCTGCAGCGAGGATGCCATGAACAAACGTGTCAAAGAAACTCTGTTAAGATCTGCAATTACCAGCATCAAAATGAGATTTTTCTTTTCTTTTTTTTTTTTTTTTGTATATCAAAGGCGTCTATAAATACGCTGCCATTCATCTGACTCACACAACCCACAACAAATCCATTAACATCGCATGCAAAGCACAGCTCTCTGAGATATCCCTGTGCTTCTGCACAGCGCTTGTGGCTGCTTTCAAGCAAATGAATTTATGCAAACATTTATTTTTATTCTCCAAATATCACCTCGAGGCAGGTTTGCCTTTACTGTTCAAATAGCCAGCTAGCAAGGTGAAAGCCTGCACACACACTGCTCAAATAAAGGAAATAGAGAATGCAATCTACACACTGAATATTCAGTCCTGTACCAAGCGGCAGTGAAGTACAGGAACAAGTGCTTTAATGGAGAGGGCTGTCAGGCCGGCTGAATAAAGACTGCCCAAAATGAAGCTCCCTGTATGTATATGACCGAGGCGATGATAGCCTAATGATCTTTCTATCAACTGCACAATCCCATATACTCATTTCAGCGCCTCATAATAAGCTACTGCACAGCTGGGGAAGTCACGGCCCAGCGACTCGCCACAATGGCGGCCAGGCATTGACGCCAGCCACGGGCCTGTCAGGCATTCACACCACGTACCTATGGCCACAATAGCCTCATCAGTAGCCTTATTCAATCAGTCTTCACAGACAGCGCGGAGCCAGCCGGCCGTCCGCTGATCTGCATCACAGAGGCGTCAGCCGTCCACCGTCCACACTTAAATCTCCTTGAAGTGATCTCTGATTTTGCCGGATTGTGTCCGACACTCTCTCACTATTATTCCCCTCATTGCCTTCGAGTCTGACCACGGGATCGGCGCTGCAGAGGGACGGGCCGGCGGCACGGCGTTCCACCGTTTGTTTGAATTGTTTTAGCGGAAGTGTGTAAAGCTGCATCCGGTCAAGTAGCAATCTGGAGAGGTCAGAAATTGCAAGATACTCACATGCATGAGAAGTCACCTTGTGATGCTGGAGCGGGACCAGCGGGATGTGTTGGTGTGTTCCAGAAACCATGTGAGGGCCGGGTGATCGATCCCCGCGGGCCACACACACAGAGTGTGAGACTGCAGATCAATAGCCTTATCAATCAATCGATCAACCTTCATGAACTGCTGCTTGTCCTTCAGACCAGAGTGACGCCGCCACAAGCAGAGCATACAGTCAGAGCCGGGCGGGTTTGAGGTCGTGCGAACATTATACGCCTCCGCAGAGAGGCTGATTCAGCCCGAAGCGCTGCAGGAAATACTTTTTATTCTTATTAACAATAACCATTCCTTTATAGTATTATGAAAGCAGGGTGTTTTGTGACCAGAGTGAATTTGCAGGTGAATGTTGATTATTAGAGTCAAATTTAAGTTGAAATTCGCAGTGCGCAGGTTTTATGTAGCAGCAGTACACGGCGTAATGAGTGGGCCGGCAGAGACAAGGAGGAAAATGACTTTCCCGTCAGTCCAGCCACTTCATTCATGAGTGTCACTGTGCTCGACGGCGATGCTGTTCTGAATCCCCACACATTCCACTGATCGTCTGTCGAGCTGAAACATGTCCGCAAACAGCTTTCTTTTCAGGTAACAGATCTTGATTATTAAATCATGTGTGAACGTCTGGTTTTAGGTTCTGTGTTTTGAAGAAATGACTCGTAAACAGGCAGTTACTAATCCAGGGTGCCATTACCTCTGAGGTTTGATTGACGTCAGACTTACCGTTATGGAATACTGTTAGCAGCCGTCAGGATCTCCTCAGCCGGGGGTCTGCAATCGATAATCAAAGGTACCTAAGTTCTATAATTTTGCTCCTCATACAAGGTACCGCCCTTTCATCACTATGAGTGAAGTTTCACATCATTTTATTTATTTCTTAGCTGTTGCGAACAACTTAAGCTGTTTTTACAAATTTTCCTTACCTTTGCTAGTTGTTTTAGTTATTTAATAAGTGCAGACCTTTATTATGCTGTTGTAACTGTTTTCCATTTGTCAGCCCTTTTTCCTAGAAAATACAAGTCCCTTTCAGAAAAAAGTTGTGCCCAAATAAACAAAAATATCTTTAATATTTTTTTTTATTTCCATTTGATTTTTTTTTTTTTTTAAATCTTCCTCGAGCTCCTTCAGAGAAGCTCAAGGCTCCAGAACCAAATATTACAGACTTCTGGTTGCTCACTTTAGCATGTTTTGTAATTTTGAATAGTTTCTATTAACTTCTCATTAATTCAGTTTTGAAAAGTTGTTTAGACTAAAAAAAATAGTTTCAATTTCTGTTTCTTATTTCTCATGATTTGTAGTGAAAATAGTCTGATTTCTTCTGGTATCCTCAGAACGAGCACCCTGTTTGCCCGAAGGAGCGAAGGAGCTTGAACAGACGAGCATGTAGGTGATGAGATTTGGAATCCTTTAAAAACAGTAGTCAAGAATGAGTTTAGTTGATGTCCTTGGCGATCTCTTGTGAAGATTTATTGAATCAACATATCATATAACAAAGTTGATGCGGCTACAGGTACAAAATCATATCCTGACCGTAACACTCCTGTTTCACAGTTTTTAAAATAAACCGGTTAGCTGTGACTAAACCCGTAAAGTAAGGGATATGTAATCGTGCAAAGTTAAAGTAGGCCGTACCGTTCTGTACAGTACTGGAGGAGGATTATTTGATCACGACATCTTATGTGAGTCAGAGGATGAGCGATCCGTCAGCGTGAGAGGATGATTCTTCACGGCGTGGTGGGATGAGGGGCTCACGCTGCAAGCCGAGCAGTATGTAGGTTACATGTCAGGAAATTAAGCCTATTAAGGGGTTACGTAACGCATCTCACATCTGGCTTGTGCGTTTGTCATCCAGCATTACATGTGTGGCGTTTCAGAGGGGGGGGGGGGGGGGTTCTGACTGACATGATGTGGATGTGAGGAACCTGCTGCACAGTTTGCATGCATTCATGGAAAATCAGACCTTATAAAGCGCCTTGAATACAAATAATCCTAAAGGTTTCATTTTTGGAGCCAAATTTTCGAAAATTACTTCATAATTTTCAAATGATCAGAGTGTCAGAGGTGTGTCTAATTATTGGGAGAATCAGTCTTCGTTCATTCACCTGAGAAGACGCGTCAGAAGGACCTATTCCAGGTCAGGTGGCGGGACGGGGGGCAGGGCCGACGTTCTCAGCGAGCTGGACCTTTGCCCACTCTAATCACATGGCCATTATGGTCGTCAGAGCATCTCCATTCTTGGTCTTGGTTCAGCCTGCAGGAGCCATTTGTAAAGCAGCGGAGCAGGAAATGAGGTTGGTGCACCGCGGTCGCCCGAGCCTGGAGGACGCGCTTGAGGGAGCCACACTTAAGTCGGCACGTTGATTACGCAGCGTCCCTCCCAGACGGGAGACGGTGGTTTTTTTTTTTTTTTTTCTTTTTCCAGGGGGGGTTGGAGGGTCATCATTGCGAGGGAGGCTGGAGGAGGGGAATGGAGGCAGAACTAGGATAGTGCCGGTAAGGACAGAGACCATCAGCGGCTCCTCAGATTTATGTATTGCCAAAAACACAGGTTGCCCCGAAGCCCAATGATGGATGAGGCTTTCTGGCCTGGTTAAGCACGGACTCACTGTAGTTCCTCTTTCAGAAGAGAGATGGAAATTGAGTTTTTGTCGGTGTTTTATTACTCCCCAGCACAGCAGTTTGCCCGCCTTCGTTTGTGCACTTCTTTTTATTTTGGTCTCGTTCCCAAAGCCAGGACGGTTTCATTTGAAAGGGGAATGAAACTACGCATTAAAAGAAAAGCCGGTGCTGTGGAGGACGACTTCTAAACCCTGCAGTGAAGAGCAGGAGCTGTGTGTGTTTGTTACTTGAGAAAGCGCCCATCAATATTTCAGTTTAAAGCATGAAGTTACCCAAATCGGGTAACACTGATTGCACGCGCCTTAATGGACTTTAATTCCTCCCACAGCGGGGGGGCTCGGAGTGTGGGAGGACGATAAGCCCACCCTTCACACTGCTATGTTTTCAAAGCAGCAATGTTTTTTTGATTAATGTTGGATTTCTCTTTACAGGCTTACATAACAGGAGACTGCTGGTAAGAGCTGAGCGCTTCGTATTGTGCTTGTCATTTAAATATTGTCACGAGGAAGGCTTCTTGAGGTGTGAACAGCAGTCAGATTGAACAGTCCTGTGTCCCATTCACACGACAACGAGTCGTTTTTACGTTTTCACTTCAGAAAATGTGACTTTTATGCACCAAAGTTTTGAAAACAATATCCATGGACACTGAAAAGCAAAGCAAAATGCTGAATAAAAGATGTAACTGGCACGCCAAGTACCGGTTATCCTGCTGGTTGTTGCTATAAACATTAACCATGGGAAAACACAGACATTGGCTTGGACAGACAACCAAGTTGGGTTTTATTACACTGACTCTCAACTATGAATATGGACTTCAAGTCAGGACACTGCGGAGGGCCTTCGCTGTTATTGTCCATCAACTGAGCATGTGCAGAAGAACTGTTACTGCAGCTGTGGTGCGCGTGTGCAGTTATAGCAGCAGTTCCGAAAAGCTTTTCCCCGTTATTAGTGGGAGTCAGGGTTGTTTGAAAGTTTTTTTTTCCATGTTTCACAGAGCCAGAGCGATTTGAAAACGTTGCCTTTTCCCCCTTTACACGGAAAACAGAGTCGGAGCGTTTTTTTGACAAAGGTTCCAGCTTGGGAACTACTTTCTAAAAGCTACAGTTTCAGTCACTCAAAGCGCTGCGGTCGTGTAAACAATGCCTTAGACTGGGGGATGCGAAACCCATGTTACCTTCCACGCTGGCCTCACTGGCCTTTGCAGGGACTCCAGCTATTATGTAGTCTTCTGCTTCTTTAACTGCTCGACCATGTAGACCACTGCCCAAATATATGTGGATATTTAAAATTGAACCCTCCACTTACTTCAACACAAAGAAAATCGTTCTGATGTGTCTCCAGCATGTCTGAATCTGTAACACGGACAAGAAATTCACAAAAGTTGAACTTTACATTTGTTCCTTTTGTTTTGAACATACGAATGGCTCATACTGTGACAGATAATCAGACCTCCAAACATTTAGATTCCCTTTCCCGAGAAGAAAAGTTATCAAAAACTGCTTTATGGCCCACCTACACTGATAAATTAAGCAGTTTGGTAAATAAGTACTCATCTGAATTCGCCCTAATAGGTTTTCTTGATTTGTTCAGAACCACAAACATTCAGATCCAGGATGGAGCCATGCCTCTGATTGTTTAGGAGAAAATAATCACGCCGCCATCTGTTATTCTGTATGATAAATTATCGGCTTCGCTGCGGCAGCAGCAATTAGTTTCTGACAGTTTGAGCAGAATCAATAATTTACAGAGAGTAAGTCGTAGCTGCATGAAAATCTCACTTCTTCTCGACAGAGGCTGGTAATTGGACACATTTTCCGGACGGTTTGTGTTCTGTCATTACAGGTATTAAGTAGAGAATTGGCAGGACAGAAGACTCTTACACACCGCTTGGAGCAGAGCAACATTGCCGCTGAACGATCTGTATAGCATGTTTTGTTTTTGTCATGAAGTGGAGAGTTAAAATATAAATGTTCTCTCGGAAGCACCCCACATCGGCCACACCTTAAGAGGTGATCAGGTAGTTATCACAAAGGTCAAGAGGAAAGAGCTGGAATCAGTCATATCTAAATCACACACAAGCTAGTTAATTCACTTCAGCTGTACTTGATCTTATTGGTTGATTCTTTGTGTGCTTCCTGTTATCGGAAGTAACAGATGCTTGCAATACTCTGAAGACAGCACCATTCCCAAAGCTTCAAATAGCAGCCTGCTATGAGTTTTGCCAGAGACGAGCGATTTCATGCATTCACTTATGGGCTGTTTGCTTTTGGACCGCAGGCGGAGAAACATATGTGAGAGAATGTGCAAACTCCACAATGCTGTGAGGCAAGAGCACGAACCACTGCGCAACTAAATGACTGTTGCTATTAACAGTTGTAATAATTACTTTGTGACGCACTGAGTAAGAATTCATGCTATTGTCTATCAGAAATGTAACTTGACAAGTTGACAAGACAACTGTTGTGATATTTTAATTTCCAGGGTTTATTATTAGTCGTTACTATTTTTTATTATTACCGCAGTTTGATTATTAAGTTACCAAATTAGTCGACACTATTGTTAAGCTTTGTTTATATCATAAAAGCATTCAAATGTGAAGCCATCAGCATGAAAATAACATCACGTTCAGTTATTGTATGAAGATCTGAGTAAATGTTTGAGAAGCCACTTGTGTGTGAATGAAAACTGGACAAAATCATGTTAAAACACCATGTCCAGTCGATAGTCACGCTGCTGGGAGTGATATTAGCGTGGACAATAATCATTTAACTCCATTTTTGAAAAGGGTTTTTCAGTTTTGTTGGTGAGGATTTTGAGGTTTAATGCCATTTTCCAAATGAACAAATGCCTGAACATTTTGAAACAAGGGGTCAGGAAAATCCAGTACAGCTCTTTTATTGGCCCGAAACAAAAGAGTGCAGAATGATTCATGACACATTTGACTTTGTCTTGTGTGAGAAAAAAATCACAAAGAGTACATCTACAGCCAACACAGAAAACTTTTTTAATCTGTAGGGTTTCGTATCATCAGGCTCTGAATGATGGCGCCGCTCCGATGCGCCCCCAGTCACGTTCCCTTCATCTGTTGATGATATTCCCAGTGGAAAACAGAAGAAGAGGCAACCTGTTGATGTGACTCCTAACACACAGAGTGTGTGTGGAGCACCTTGAGGTGAACTCTCAGTGGAGCTGTGCCCCTCGCGGCTCTTCTTCCCGGCGCTGCCTGCTGCTGTAACGGGACACTGCGAAATGACGCTGCGAGCGCCTCTCTGCAGTCACGGCCTGCTGCACCCGACTCGCTCCTCGCCGCCGTCCACACGCCCGCCTGTTGTCAGCCCGGCTCCTCCGGGCTGGTTTATGACACCGTCAGACTCGCCGGCTGCCGCCGACTGGACGTCCTCACGCTAAAACTAATGACTTCAGCTAATTACTGTAGCCTAATAACTTAGCGATGCTTTGGAGTGTGTTAGTCTTATCTGTGATAGATTACAGAAGAACCCGGCACGCACAGGAACAATATCCTGCTCCTGATTCTTAATGCCATCATCCACAGCTGACACACAAGCATGTCCATGCACTTAAAGAGTGAGTATGATGTGTGTGTGTGGTTTTTTTTTTTTTCCTCTGGGCTTCTTGTCTCCCCACATGTAAACATGACTCCTTCATTTGGGTTTCTTATTTGCAAGCTTTGGGAGTGGCTCTGCACTCTGAGGCTGTGTGTGTGCAGCATGTGTGTGTCCACAGGTGTGCTAATCTTTGGTTTTCCTCACCGTACATATGCCGTGAGTCATTTTCTACTTTTTCACCATAAATCATCAAAGGTCAGTCAATGTTCATGCTGGAATGGGATTAAATTTGAGACAATTAAATGGTCAGTTTTTGCACTTTGGCACTGTTGAGCTACATTTATAACTGAAAAACACAGGAAAAGTAGATATTTTTTGTGTTGTGCTGCTATGTTTTGCATATTAGTTAATTCTAACCTCCTGGATATTATTGGTTATTCTGTCGGACGGGACGTATTTGTCCACGTTGAGGACTGTTTGCATTGTCCGATTACTTCGCCAGGCTCTCACACTCCAGGCTGCGGTATTATTTCTGTTTCTTGACACTGACGAGCTCATTGAGGCAGATTATCTTGTGGACCAGTGCTCTTCATGGTGCTGGGGTTAAGCTGAAACTTTAACCCACTCATCAGCGTTACAGATTAGCTCAAGTGGCCGAGCCTTTCGCTGAGACATCGTCGCTCACATGGGGCTGCGTTCCCACTAATGGCTTTATTCTAAGCACAACCGATCCATGCAGCGAAACTGTGAAAAGCTGCAGCATTTCTATAAAACCACAGCCGTGTGTGTGTGTGTGTGTTGACGCAGCTTCCATGCTCGCTCACACATGTGTGGTTTGTCTGTGCGCATGTTCACAGACTGCGGTTAATGCCACATGCCCAAACAACTAATGAAAAGTGACAGCCAGCCAGCGCTGCAGGGCAGACGAGGTTAGATAAGCCCCTGCATACACACACACAAACATACACACACACACACACACACGAACGCCGGTTTCTTCTAAGGGGGTTATTTCCCTGCAGCCTTGTGCTCCCGTCGGAGGTGTCCAGTGTGAGTCCTTAGGTTTCGGCCCGCTGTCTCATGTGTCGCAGCATGTTGACACATACAGAGCCAGTGATGTATTATTGAGGACGTCTGCCGGTTCCTTGGGCTCTGTACATTAGGTGAACACCGGCGCGATTATCAACGCGAGAGTACACGTGCAGGACTCTAATTGCTCTGCATAAGCAATGACTGATAATACGGCTGCAGAGAAATTGCTGTTTTGACAGGCGTTTTTTTTTTTTTTGCAGGAAGTGAAGAAAACTTTGCATTTTGCATCTTCTACTAACATAAATCACCACTGTTGATTAAAAAAAGAAAAAATAAATAACTGTTTGCGCCTGTGTGCGCTCAGGCCCTGTAACCAGCTTTCACTTGTATGAATGGGCGTCTATATGAGGAAAGGCTCACACTGCAAGAGTGGCTAATTCCTGCTAATCCCATCGGTCTCTCCTGCCTCTCAGCGACGGTTTCCAGTGGCAGGCGCAGAGCGGGGGAATTGCTAGTGAGATTAGCACCCGTTAGCTCCTCCTCTGTGGTTTACACTCATGGTCACTTCGGCCTAGCTGGCCACTGTGCCCATGCTAACCTTCTGCACAGAAATGGATTAATTAGTTGTTTTTTTTTGCAAAATGCCCCGTGTCTTATTGAGAGAACAATGTAAGTTGGACTCGGCTTGTTTTGCTTTTATCAAAGCTTTAGTTGCATTGATTTTGTCTTTTTTTTGTGCTTATTTGAATAATAATGGTATTGTTAAGAAAACATAGGGCATATGTTTTTCATATTGTCTTGTGGGTTTAGCCTGTTTTTTTTTTCCATGCCGTGATCATGTGGTTGGCTCTGGGACTTTCTCCTTTGCGTATTTGCATGCCAAGAGGACCACAGTTTAGCCTTTTTAGTTGAAAAACGTTGCATTTTATGTGATACTTCTGACTCTGGGTCTGCTGATAGACACTATGAACAAAATTTGCAACTTTAACTTCCACCTGCTAGATCTGGGAAAAAGAAAGGTGTTTTTCTTGTTGTTGTTCTTGTTGTTGGCTGCCGCTGTGTGTGTGTGTGTGTGTGTGTGTGTGTGTGTGTGTGTGTGTGTGTGTGTGTGGGTGTGTGTGTTGTGTGTGTGTGTGTGGTGTGTGTGTGGTGTGTGTGTGTGTGTGTGTGTGTGTGTGTGTGTGTTTCAGCTGTTTACTCAAACTTTTGCAGCTCTGATGAAATGGGCACTACACTGTTAAAGCCTCAGACTTCTAAGTTAACCTCAAATTCCCCCAGATTATCCTCCAGTTAAACTCTTTTTCTTCCATTTTAATGCAAAAACAAGCAAGAATGAAGTGCTAGAAATGCTGAAAAGAAAGGCTTCGTGTTTATATCATAACAATAACAAAAAAAGGGAGAAATCATCTGATGTTTGGAGTTTATTAACTTTTCCTTCTCAGGCTTTAAGTCTCCTTCAGCTGTATTCATCAATAATAAACTAATCGGTGCCCTAATCAATTCATTCAACTATCTGCACATAAGTTAAACATACAGCTTTCTTGTCATTCATCATCCTGTATTCTGTATTTTCCTCTGCAGGAGATCTCTCCTGAAGATGTTTCCACAATCAGGGAAATCGATTGTCTTTGACAACTTTCCGGATCCGAGCGACACCTGGGAAATCATCGAGACAATCGGGAAAGGGACGTACGGGAAAGTCTACAAAGTGCTCAACAAAATCGATGGGAGCAAAGCAGCTGTGAAGATCCTGGATCCCATCCATGTGAGTGGACTGGCCACTCAAGTTAACCTGCTCAGCAGGAAGTTAGCGGATCGAATCGTTTTTTGATATTCGGTGTGAAGTTCAGACGCTCTGACTTCTCTCTGCTCCAGTAAAACGTCAGCCAGTATTAGTTAAAGCAGCTATCAGTGAGTTCAGTGTGTTTTGCTGTTTTTGATGACACAAAAAATATTTCTACTAACTCGCAGCTTTAAATTTGCGACATTTTTTAAAATCTTTATATTATTTTAAAGCAGTTTGTTCTGTATTGATCAGTGTTTCTAATTTAGTGGCATCGTGCTTTGAGGGTAGTTTCAGCTCATCTTATCTAACTTTTTAAAAACTGTTCTCTCATCTACAACCACCAGCAAATTATCTCCGAAAATTACATCTTGCGATATAATTTCAGCACTGTGATCATTTCAGCCTTTTTCCTTGTTTGTTTGTTTGTGCAGCACATTAACTTAGAGCCAGAACACATTTGGCATCGGAGTGGAAGTGTAAAAGCTTAAAAAAAAAAAAAATGCCTGAAGCATAAAACACTGACACATGGCAGAGAAACAGGATGCTGCTGCATGATCAGTTGGGCCTGAACTGGTCTGTGAAGAAGATTTTCTCCATTCTACCAAGATTTAACAAGCATTTATCAATCCACCCCTCATCTGGATATAGATATGCACACCCATTTATTCTTGAGCAATACAATCTACAGATATGTAAGTCATGGTAGGAACATCTTAGATACAAATGACAGCAAATATTTTGGCAGGAAGTCAGAGAAAGTATATGTTTGCACAGGGAGAACATGGAAACTGTTGCTGTGATGCAACAGAACTAACCAATCGTTGATGCTTTTACCTGGTCTATTCAAACAGGGCTACTGGTGCATGCAGACAGCCTCACACAGGGAGAGACAAACACACATACACATATAAATACAATTCAGAATCAGAAATGATCCATACAGAAGGAATCTGGCCCTTTGGAGTTACATGGCTCAGCGTTGATGAACAGCTTGGTATATCGGTGAACATCAGTGTTTTCACACATGATTATAGCAACAATAAGATATTTTCTGCTTTCCGTCACAATCAAGCTTCCTCAAACACAAAGAAATGAAGAGGTCAACCTGTTCTGCGTCTGTTTTGAAGGTGCATTGAACAGTATGGTTTTTTTTCACCATTTTCATTCATCGATGCAGACTTAAAGTCTCATTAGTCGTTTGTGAAATTGTTTCTCATTATTGACCACTATCACACATTCTAAAGTATCAGTCACTCTGAAACTCACACATTCTAAAGCTGCAGTGTGTGACGGCCGTCATTACCATCAGTTCAATCAGCAGGATGTTTGTTTGGTGAACAAGCCTCTTACGTGTTGCACAGCTTTATCAAGAGGTCCTTCCTGCAGTGCGCCCGGCTAAAGGTTGTGACATTTATCACACATTTCAGCGGAATGCTTGTAATTTCCTCCTTGTTTCAGTGCCATTTTTGGTGAAAAGCAAACAGAGTCAAGTGTTGCTTCGGTCTTAACACGTCCTGGAGGCTGGGACTTCACAAACCAATTGAGAGATAAATGCAAGGGACCATGGGAAGCAGCAGATTCCTTGTACACAGTTTAGAAATACTGGGCTGTTATTTTCTCAGCTTTCCTCTCCCAACTTCAGAAGCTAAATGGCTGATCCCTGATAATACTACATCACATTTCAGATTTGTGGTCGTGGAATCCACGTCCCTTCCAGGTTTTAAAGATGGGGGCCAAATGTGTTCCTCTCCATCAATGGTAGACTGTGTGCAGTCAAAATTCAGTTCCAATCACGTGAATGACGTGACGTTGTCAGACTTAATGCAATCATTGAAAGTATTGAAAATAACATCTTCTGTTCCACTCTATCTAACTTTGAGCAAGGCAGCATTGTATTCTGTCCCACTGTGCAGCTTCAGTGTATCGGCCGGTTTTGAGCTATTACAGTTGAAATTGTCGTGTCGTGTGACTTCGTACATAAACGGTAGAGAAACGTAGTTTCTGTTGTGCTTGTTTCCATGGTAACTCTTTACCTCCTTCCCATGGTGTCAATGGTTTCTAGTTGTTACTGCAGATGTTTAGAAACAAAAGGAAAACTTGTACTAACATCAGTCTTATTGAGTCTCTGTCAAACAGGAATCAAGCAAGTAGTTAAATTCTCCATAAATCAATTTTTTATAATTGCCATGAAACCTGCCCTGCTCATATTGACAGTGTGGAGTGACAATGAGTCCAAAGTGTCCAGATTTTGTTACAATATTATAGGTAAATCATTGTAAATTGTCTTAAATGCCTTGCAAGTCTAAAAAGTGTGGACACCCCGGTGTCTGTGGCGCAGTTTTATCCACCTTCTTGATTAAAGGAACAACGCTGTGTGAAATCGTCTCTCTCTGTCCTGTTGGCCTTAATCACAGTGTATTTCCAGCATTCAGCAGAAGAGTAACCCATGATTACAATCATTAGGCTGTCCTGGATTTGCCCTTTTCATCCACATTACAGTCCACAGGGTGATGGAGAGATTAGAAAGAGTCTTCACAGAGGCTGCTGTGCACAAAGGCTTGTTTGAATCCAGGAGCGGTCAATCCCTCCAAGCAAATGACCTAGAAAAGTTGAAATATTACCGAGAAAATATAAATTAAAATGTTCACTTCAAGTAACTTTTGTTTCTGGTTCAGACAGTTCATTGGAGTTTTAACCAGAAAGTGGGACTGTGTTGAATTAGTGTCCCCTGATTGATGGGAGTTTGAGATCCCTGATCAGAGGTATAGTTAGGTGCGGTTAGGCACTTGTTGCTGTGTTATTAAATATGTAGGTTAATTACTAACAATCATGAGTCCTGAACTCATCCAGCTTTAGGAAAGAAAAAAAAATAGCTCCAGTGCTGTAGTTCATGGGATAAATGGCTTATGATGGCAACGTGTGAAGCTCATATAGGTGGATTTCAGAGGATTTCTCCTCTTAATGCAGCTTCCCTGAGCGCCGCCGTGTCACTGTGACAGCATCGACTCCCAACTAAACAACAAAAATATCACTTTGGATGCTGCTTATGTTTTGCTACATACTGCACTTTTCCAATTGAGTTGAAAGCTTGTAATTGCTGTGAAAAAAAGGGTCCACATCCATCACATCGCCACCGATTCTGTGAAAGTGTGTGATGCACAATGTACTTTCAGTTTGAAGACTAAAGACAGGAGTCACAGCCTGCTGTTGCTCCTCATCATGTGTCGATGCAGCTTTCAGTAGATGTTAGATTTAAACCATTTGGAATAAATTTCCCTTAACAGAACCGTTTTAATTCAAACACTGATTTTGTGGATGAGAAAATTGTGCCGTCCACTGATTGGTAAACCTGTTTTTTTCAGGACATCGACGAGGAGATCGAAGCAGAATACAACATCCTCAAAGCTCTATCCGACCACTCCAATGTCGTCAAGTTTTACGGGATGTTCTACAAGAAGGACGTGAAATGTGGCGACCAGCTGTGGCTCGTACTGGAGGTAGGACCATGAAACCCACCACGCATGCCTCTCCACTGCAGCAGATTCTAAAGGTTTGGCCAACCAGTGGTACTTGGGCGGGTACTGTGGCGGCAGACCGTGCAGACTGCAGCTGCAGATTAAAGGTGTGATTGTTCTTCGCGCAGCATGTCTGGCCAGGTAAACGCTGCACTGACCAAATCTGCCAAGGGATTGTGTGGCGGTTTTAGCCACCGCGGGCAGTCTCGGGTTTACTTATAGGCCACCTGGGGGATTTGGTCGCAGGCCAGTTAGCATGGCGGGGGCGGGGTGAGCGTGCGTGCCAGGGGCTTCCTGCTGAGAGCTGCAGAGCAGGGATTTCTGCTCACAGGGGCTGTCTCGCTGAATTAGTTTGTACAACCTAAACGGTTGCAGCGCGGGTTGAAGTCTTGCTCTGTTGTTACACCGAGGCCGTGTTTCTGCTTCCTGCTTGGACGTGTGTTTCCTCGCCCCCTTGTAAGGTGAAGAAATAATATGATGCAGGTGCGATATTGCCCAACTAAAGTTTGAAGGGGACCTTGGCGCGGTGGAAAAAAGCCTCGCCTCCAGCTCCCCGGCTCTCCCACTTTCATATTTCATTGCTTGCCGAAGCCCTTTTGAAATGTCAAGCTGCAGACAAACATGTAATGGAGGTCAAGCTCAGAGGAGAAAACGTGTTTGCGGGGCCCAACACTGTGTCACATATCGCTTTTCTTTACCTTTGCACCAAGCGGTCCTGTAATTTGTGTCCCTGCTTTGATTGAAAACAGCTCAAACCTGCCTGATTGGACTGGGTCAGCGTTTCGAGGAGGCTTGATAAGAAATAATGGAAAGAAAGCGTCACAGCTCGGAAGTGGTGCGTCTATATTAATGTAACATTATTACTGCACTAAGATTGCAGCTGGATGAATGGTAATGTCGTTGGGCTTGTTGATCCACCACTGTTCCTGATTGAGATCAGACTAATCATGACTGGAATTAATATCAATTACTTTTTCACTTCATGTTATGAAGGAAACAACTGAACAACACCTGGACAGATTTCCCAGATGTACAAATGAGAGTGAAGAAACTATTCAAATGTTAAAAATGGTTAATATACCATTAATAACAGAAATGATTTCGATTTTGATAATATATTCTCCGGCCGCTCTGCGTTCCCCATGCTGCTGTTGTCTGGTCGGTAGCGCTGGAACAGAGTGTCCATATTTCTGTAATCCAAGCTTCAGCGGGCTTTGCTTCAGCAGCAGCAGTGTTATGCTAACCCAGTAGATAGTTTTCACCTCCGCTTCTTGTGTTTCTGCGTCTTTTCATCGCCATTCTTCCTCCTGACCTTTGCAGGGAACCCTGCGATTGCTTCTCTCAGATAGCGAGACGCCCGATAATCAGACAACATGCTTCATTAGACGGAGGTATCGTCTTCGCACTGTGTTTCTGCGTCGTGCGTTCCGATTGATTTTAGCTGGCAGGGCTTAATTCCTCTGAGGGGAAAACACAAATCTGTTTTTGCTGTTTGTTCTGTGGCTGCATGTTCACTTTCCTCATGCAAAAATCTGCAGCCGGCCGTCCAAATCTGGAGGATAATCCTGAAATCACTGCCTGACAGTTCACTGTGTGTGTGCGTGTGCGCTCTGAAGTAGGTGCACGTGGGGTTTTTAGCAGTGAAAAGACAGGAAAGCGCGGCGCTGGGTGGTCATTCACCATGGTTACTGTCCCTCCTTTGGAAACTGCAATTTGCCGTACTTTAGCTTGGCTGAGAGGAGCCTTTCTCTCCCCCCCCTCACTGGCGGCAGACCGCTCATTATGAGGAGAATTCATACAAATTGCATCCTCTACTTTGTTAGCTCTTTTGTTAGCTTTTGGCTTTGGCTCTGCCGTGCGCTCCTTTATGAGCGCAGATGTGGGCAGAGATGAGCAAGCTTTCATGTATGGAGGGCTAATATCGCTGGCGTGGGGCTTAAAAATACTTCAAACGTAGCCACGATGGAGCGACTTTTATTCTCTAATTGAGCATAAGAAGCTGATTTGGATGCGCATTTCATTTGCGGGACCCCGTGTTACAAGCAGTGAACCTGCTAAATGGAGGCTAGCAGCTTTTAAAAGAGCCTTTTAAAGAGGCGTCTTCCATTATGCCGAAGTTAAAAAGGCTGTAATGCTAAATTGAAATTGCATCACTCCGTGGCCACGTTGCAGTTTTAGGTTCTGAGCTAAATTGGTTGTTCAGAGAAAGCAACTCCTTTGTCGTTCGTACCAGTGAAGGCGTCGCTTCTGAAGGCAAAACATGTCAGAGTGAAAACTTGTTCGTACACAGCTAAAAGCTTGATGCTATATGGTAGCCTGGAAGCTGGAAATGAGCTATTTATTGCAGGAACTGGTTCTTTCTAAAGTGAAAAGGGAACTAGAAAGTAGCATCCTTGTATGTTTTATTTGATTCAGCTAGGATTCAGGAGGTTCCATCATTTGGTGGAAACTGGCCTCAAGGTTTTACGGTGAAACAGCGAGCTTCAAAACGCTGTTCCTTATTCAGGCTTCAATAAACGGCGGCGGAAAGCGGACACCTCGGCTATTATGTTCGCGTAAACGATAAGGCCACAGTAACAATGAGCGCGCCTTTCTCTGGAGACCGTCCAACGTGTCGCACACACACCCACACACACGCTACATACATCCCGTCCTCAGCCATGTTGCTGTAAATGACAAGAGCACAATGCGGATTTTCATTATCAGGAAATCAAAGACGGCTAAGGTAAAGTCGCACCTGCGTCTTTACGCTGGTTTATCTGTTTCTTCTACCTGTCTTTGATGGGCTGCTTTCATTTACATGACTAAACCAGCACCTGAACTCATTTGTAATGGAGCCCGTCCTGCTCAGTATTCAATATATTCAGATTATTCTTTGAAAATCTGGCCCTCCTGTTCACAGTCACGTGACTTGTAAGACATGGACGGATCTTAACGTGAATGCACTGAAGGTTTATTGAGCCGGATGTTCCAACTGGAGCATTAAAAATCTAAAGTGTGACTGCAGCAGCTCTTTAAACCCCATAGTGAGCATGAATACACACTGATAATCACTGGAAGGTGAGTGTGACTAGAGGGCCTTAGAAGAAAGCTTTTTTCAAAGCTGAGATTTATTGATTTCAGTTTTGTTTTAATCATGATGAAGCTTGTGCCCACAGTTTCTGTTTTCTGTGTTTTCAAGCATTCTGCTCAGTTCGTTTTGTCCATGCCTCTTGAAAAGAAACTTAAAATGGCAGTATTTCAATGCGAACAGAAGGATGTCCGTTAAAGAGTGATATCAAACCTGCTCTGGAGGTTGTACGCCGCTTCCCTCCCTGCAGAGATTTAGGTCCTCACCTCTTCTCTAATAATTCATGCCTGTGAGGATTGAGGCTCAGTGAGAGCGCTAGCGTTTAGCTCCGCTAAATCTGGCCGCCGGGCCCCTCATTAATATGGATCTGTCCGTCTGACCCGTGTAATTTAACGATGACAGTGATATGGCGGCCGTGATGTGGACTGACGTCAGGCGCGGCTCGCTGTCAGCCCGTGAAAACCTCTGCGGTATTCTCAGACTCTCTGCAGTTCGTCTGCACGTCCGGTGGCAGCGAGGAGGAGGGGAGGATGAGGAGGAGGAGGAGGAGTAGTGATTAAGCTGGCCGTTGTGGCAGCTGAGATACACGCCATCCATCCAGCAGCAGCCCTCTGGGCTCCTGATAGATGCTGCTTGATTGATAGGCAGATAGAGAAACAGACGTAGCGCACAGTGAGGAGAACTTATGCCGACGCTTATTGAAGGTCAAAGAGTTGATACAGTCCACGGAGATCTTCCCAGCTTCTGTTGGACTTCATGTCGATTTCTCTTCCAAACTGAAATCACTGCAGCAGGACTGAAACTGCTCCAACTAGATTCAGAACTAGTGCAGAACGACCCCACACTAATTTACACAAACTATAACACAAGGTGAGATTACTCAAGTGTTTGTTCTTAGCATGCTTTATTTCATGAAACATTTGACAAGAAACTTTGATCTTGATTAAGGAATAAGTGAGATTTATAAGCTTTATTTCACCAAAAGTGGCAGTGTAACAGGTATGGCAGCTGCAGGCATGTCTGAAGTACATTACTACAAAAAAGACACACAACGCTGAAGGTTACATGAGTTACATAAAGAGACACACGGTTACCATCAAGAGACAAGAACTGACCTGAAAACACAGAATAAAAGACATTAAACATTATATCTACACTTAATCACTGTATACAGTGTCAAAACTCTGCTGCAAAGAGGCAATATGTTTATAAGGCCATAAACTCGATGTGAAAACACAACAAGGAGACACTGAATTTCCCCAGAATGACGAATTTAACTGAAGAGAACATGCCAGCAAAAAAAAAAAAAACGCCTCAAAGAAGGAAAAACCATCACAAACAGTCACAGACCACCTTCAGTGAGCCGCAGGATTACTTCAAAACAGGATTACTTCAAAATTCTGACTCAAATGAAGTGTTTCAACATGGTTTGTTGGTGCATTTGATGCATCCCTCAGAGATGTTTTTACATTTTCTTAATTACCTTTCTCAACAACAAAGACTGCAGTATTTTTTGTAATTCGTAGAAGTGAGAGGTGTGTGTGTGTGAGTCAGAGTAATGATAGTGGCATATAATTACAGGATAAGGGCAAGGATTGTGTGAAAATAAAATAATATGGGGTGAAATCCATCATGCATAAGTGTTATATTGACAAAATAAATCTTCCTGAATTGTAGAGACTAAAATGAAATTGCATTATAACTTTTTCCTGCATTTCACAATGTATTCATTCATTAGGAAAACAGTAGATATCTGGTGTTCCAACGGGTAGCAGCGTCGGTGTGTTGTGTGTTGTGATCGACACCTCTGAATGTGTGAGCGGTGAAACTGCTGCTCCACTTAGTTCCAAAGACATTTATTTGACGTTTGCTACTGGTCCGCTGGTAAATACCTTTATTACTGTGCAGGGAAGATAAATTTTCATCCCTCCCGCCAGTAAAAATAACGGCGTTAATAAATGGTGACCGGGGGACAGTAAACCCTCTGAGATCAGAAACAACCATTACTCGTCACTCTTCAGGTTTTCAGGCAACAATGTCAACAGTTCTCTACACCTATGATGATTTATAGATTTAAGTTGTATTTATATTTACGCTTTGGACTATTAGACTAACGGGAGCGTAGTGGAGCTTTGGGTTCTGGCCTCTCAGATTTTAATCTATTCTTGTCATTTTAGACGATGAGTACCAAGAAAATTAACAAAAGGTTCAATAGTGACATAATGTTTGAACCTCGACCATGAACGACTCGACAGAATTCACTGGTGGGCTTAAATGGATGAAGCAATTGTATCTTCCTGTTGTTCGCACAGGAACACTGAGGAGGCCCTGTGGGTTGAATTACACGAGACGGCGAAGCGACTCGCTGTTTGGAGATTCGGGTGTAAAACCACTCATATCATCAGTACTCTTGTTTACTTCAGGCTGGAGGAGAAGACACAATGCTTTTTTTTTTTTAAGAATAATTAAACAAGATAGCATCGCAGTTTTGTTCTGTCTGCTGCCTATATGCACCTTTTCTTTTTTTTTTTTAACCCTCTCCCTAAGCATCCTGGGAAAGTAGAGGCTGTTAGCCACATGGTGGTGACTTTGTGTTCAGCCAGACTGTCATTTCGAACAGGAACTGAAGACTGGGAACATTATATCTTCGATATCCTGTTACTATTAATATATTTTTCTGTTAGATGCACATAACCTCAATCTCTGCAGTGTGATCCTGCAGGGGATGGATTTCCATCTCAGTAACCACACAACGTCTGCATGTTTGTAGGCTAATTAGGCTTTCCCTGTTACAAGTGCAGGGAAATTAGTGTAATTACACAAAAAAAAAACAAGTGTTTTATTACATAAAGAGGTATAGTAGAAATTTCCTGTCAGACACCAAATGTTTGGGATGTGGTGGGAGGTGAGAGATGTGCCGCAACGGGGGGAAAAAACTGTGAAGAGGTAGGGACGATGCAATGCGTTGGATGATATCCTTACCCGCCGACGAAGTCACAAAAGATCGGTGTTTACAAACAGCGTTCATATGCAAACTCTACAATTTCTCGTCGCTTGCAGGCCCCCCCCCCCCAGCACGGTGATTGACGTCTAGCGGCTTTTTATTCCCGTGCACCTCTGGCATCTCCCGAAGAAAGGCCCAAATTAAGGGTTATTATTGTTGCCAAGGCAACCCACGGGGTAATTTTCAGTGATTTTCCAAGAG
Source organism: Salarias fasciatus (assembly GCF_902148845.1). NCBI lineage: Eukaryota > Metazoa > Chordata > Actinopteri > Blenniiformes > Blenniidae > Salarias > Salarias fasciatus. Next base: position 21,180,815 of record NC_043753.1, on the reverse strand, counting down.
GGATTGCTGTTGACAGCGGGGTCCATGTTGAGACGCAGTATACCACAAGAAAACACCAGAACCACCAAAGTGAAGCATCCCTGGCGTAAACACGGTCTTAATGCTTTTTTTTTTTTTTTTTCCCTTGAGTACATCCTGTTACTTTAACAAATGTTCTCCAGTAAACGTCGGCGTGATTCCGACATGACTCATGCCATTGTATGAACATATAAGAGTGCTTCTTTGGGGATAATTGGAACATGTTTGCCCTGCTTAGTAATCACAGTGGAGATAAATTATGCACACAAAAAGTACATTCTCCCTATAGGCACAATTTCCACCTCCCACTCAGCTGCCTCAGAAAGATAAGCCTCTAAAGATTGACAGAATTACTCCCAGCGCCGCGTTTTTTTTTTTTCCTCTTTCCACTGTAAAATCGTTCATCCCCGGCTGTTTTCCTCCACATCCAAAATCGGACATATTGGATCGGCGGAGCAGGAAAGCGCTGACTCATGGCGAGCCTTTGCCCATTGTCCCGGCTTCTTTGTCGCTTTCGTTGCTGCAGCTCTGCAATGGCGGCTCCGTGACGGATCTGGCCAAAGGCATGCTGAAGAGAGGCGACCGCATGGAGGAAGCCATTATTGCGTACATCTTGCACGAGGCCCTCATGGTGAGTCCGAGGGCGGGGGGGCCGCACAGGGGTGGGCTGGAGCACCCTCCCCCTCCTGAAAGAGGTGCTTCAGTGAAAAGAGCCTGAACGGGGTAATTTTGCAGGCAGGTGCTTGTCAAATAAAGCTGTTAACTTCTTCTTTTTATTATTTATTTATTTTTTTCCCACAGGGGCTCCAGCACCTGCACGTCAACAAGACCATCCACCGGGATGTCAAAGGCAATAACATCCTATTGACGACGCAGGGAGGGGTCAAACTCGTGGATTTTGGTACGTTTTTACAGAAAGCACCCCCCCCATCAGAACCATCCTCTAATCAGTGAATATCCCGTTATGGCTCTGTTTAACACGAGAGGGTCAAATCCATTACCTTCAGCTGCCTGCCAGATCATTTGTGCCACTAATTAGCTTCCTCGAGAGCCTGGAATATATTTACACAACCCGACAAGGTAGCAGATGATTATACTTTTCAGTTGCACACTGCCGCAGACAGCAGAGGACATTGTTGCTATTCACACGGCGCGCTCCCTCATTTGCTTTTTTTCGGGCCGTCTTAACCAAATGAGACACTGTGGGCAGCGCGGCGGCGCTCCTGGGCTGAAGGCTCATGATAGGCAAAGTGATTCTGACTATTTCCAGGAGATGACTCACCCCTTGTTTTCTTCAGGCGCCGCAAAAAACCAGCTGCCTGTTTTCATTACAAATAAAATCCCCACTCAACTCGTGGTGTAGGTTCGCATTTAGCTGCTAATTGTGGGCTTCTCTTAAAAGCTTCTTCACTAACCACGAAGCACAAAGTGCAGAGCTTTTATATTAGGAGGCGGGTGTGCAGGGGGACAGGGGGGTATTAATGGAATCGCTTAATATTTGAATGCGAAGTAGCTAATACGGCGCAGGTTCCCTCTCTGTCTCCTGAGCAGCATCTTCCTCCTCTCAGCGCCATCAGAGGAACTCTCAGCATATGTTTGCTGCAGTAATTCTGAAGACACTAAGAATTGTGGTGTTTACTAATGAAGACGGTGGAGTGCTCTTCAGCATACTTCATGGATGAATCGTGTTGCGTCTGATGAAGCAAGGAAACAGTAAAGAACAGCTAAAAGGATCTTAAGAGTCCACGCATGAAGATCAGTTGATCTGTTTTGATCGTGTTGTGTGTGTTGTGCTCCAGTAATCTCGACACACACACACCACAAACACAACCATTCTGTCTCACCGTCGACTGACAATCCAGAGATCTCACATGTAATCATATCTTATTCTGATTTTTAAAGATTTCTTACATTCAGCTTCCAAGTGAAGAAAAGTAATTTGGAGTTCTTGATTTATTTGGTTGCTCAGACCCCAGTGTGTTTAATTCAAACCCTCTCGTTAAAACGTCGAGTCCAACAATCACCTGTAACTTTGAACTGTGTGCTGTAGTCGAGCAGTTATTCTAAAGGTTATTTCTAAAACACCCATGGTTGATTTCTTCTCTTCTTTTTTTCCGCTTTGCAATTACAGTCACAGGAAAAAAAAAAAGCAGCACTCTCCTGTTTCAATTTTAGAATTCAATTAAAAATGTTAATGGAAGACTTTTGTTCATTTAATTAATGCATGTTGCACGCTAATCTGCTCCATTTACATCAAACAAACAGTGAGAAACTTTTAACTATTTCTCTCAAGCCGCGTGGTATTCCAGAATTAGATTATCTACACTGTTAGAAATAAAAAAAAAGGAGGAGATGGTGAGAAAGAGGCTGTTATGAGCCGCTGCAGCAGAAGATAACATCAGTGCGGCTCACTGTGCTGGAAGTATGGACTTTGGAAGAGGCAGTTCTGAAAAGCTTCCACAGGAGCGACGACATATCTGAGCTATAAGAACGTCCTCGACACAACAGTATTAAGACCTTTAGTGAACCTGAAATGTAGAAGAAAGAGTCCAAAATACTCTCTGAAGGTCAAAAAGAAAAATACCGACCATAAAAACTATTATCACGAAGATCTGAGTCACATATTGTTGCTCAAATAACATAAGTTTTGTACATTTTAGACATAAACATTTGTTTAAAGAATAATAAATCAGTGTATTTCAGTCTATTTTATTACCACTTAATAACTCAAATGCTCAGATATACTGATATTATGGAGGAAAAGACTCCACTCACATCCAGAAGTCATCAGTAAATTCATTTTAAAATAGGAAACATTTTAAAAAACTGATTCATGTCCATTAAAATTTTCTTAAATCATGTTTTGCACAATTAGACACGGATTTAGATCATTTTTTTTCCCACTGAAAGTCAGAGAGGTTTGCAGTAACAGAGTCTCAGATGATACAGAAGCTGTTTATTTGAAAAGCTGGGACTCCAGGAAGCCCTCCAACACCGAGCCATTCCTTCTGTGAAACAACATCTCCTGTTTATTTAAGTGCGTCTTATCTGCTGTTTCACTGACTGAACCTGTAATGTCCCAGACAGGACAGATGCAGTATCTTAGGAAAGAATTTATGACATGAAAATGTTTCGGGTTTCAGCAGATCAACTTCGGCTCCGTGATGTTGCTCAGTGCTGAGCTCTGAAGCCCAGATAGGAAGTAATTGCGTTTACAGTCATGACATTTTATCACTGAGAAATCATTACCGCATTAATTTTGAGCCCAACGATGCCATCAGTCACCACTGGGTCGGAATTCCCCACTTAGCTTATCGTCTCCGAGTGTATCTGCTGTCATCTCCCCTCGTATTATTTTGCTTGCTTTTCAAAATTCATGCATGTGGAAGAACTCGGGAAGAGATTAGGAGGCGATTTTTAAAGCCGCATCGGCTTTGTGGCGGGAAATGGTGGAGTTTACAAGAAAATGACGACTGAATGGTACGGTAAATAATTTTTTGTTAATATTTTTTCTGATTCAGATTCCTGCTTGATGCCTCTTTTGGAATTGGCTGTTTTCAAAAAAAAATGGAACACCTGGCCTCAAGTCACTTCAATAATATTCAAAGTTGCGTCATTTTATTAATATCCTGAAATTCAAACTTCACAGTCAGTGTCTCCTAAATGAAGTTCTGTGCTTTCCTGTCATGACCAGTCAAAAAGCTGAAGCTGTCCAGGTGAATTCTTATCAAACAGCTGCAGATCTGTGAAGCCTCCCTGTCCTGTAGCGTAATGTAAATGTCACGTCGCTCTGCTGAAGCCAAGGTGAAAGCAAGCGGGCGCAGATAACGCTCGCCGCGCTTTAATCTGCCGCTGACGTCTTCGCTGGGCGAAACGTTTCTAATTATTCTGGGGACAAAACCTCGTCCGTGGCCGCCGCTTCGCAGGTCTTCTGCTGACGGTCCCAGTTTGTATCTGGTCTGTGACGTCAAAGACAAACTGGAAGCCCGGAGGAGGCGGCGAGAAGAAGATCCTGATGTGTGTGGAATTAACCACAAAAAAAGAAAAAGAAAGAAAAAAAAAACCTTGAAGAGTGACGAACAGCGCAGAGTGCGAGTGTGGGACTCACTGCGTCACAGCTGGGATTAATGGTTTTCCGTGCAGACGGGCGCATGCTACACTAAGCAGCTGAGGAGATAAAGCCCCCGCGGTGACTCATCACCGGCGGAGAAACAAAATAGCAGAGAGATGGACCCAAAAAGGAGCAGCGGAAGAGCGAGGGGAGCCGCTGGTCGGCGGGTCTCTCATGAATATTCTAATTGACGGCGTTATCTGTGTGATGATTATTAAGTGTGGCCCACCAGGCTCCACTCAGGGCTAATGTAGTGGAAAGAGGGGGACTGTGGAAGCTTTAAACCGGGGTGGGGGGGGGGGCTCTTTGTGTTCCTGCTCTCCCGTACACTGATGAATCTCACATGTGTGTATCATAGCAGACGTGTGTGTGTTTGTGTGTGATTTGCAGAGAAAGTTTAGCCTCAGATTTCTGCGTGACTGCGTGTGTGTGAAGCTGCAGGTTCGCTCGCGCTAATGCGAGCCGATGGTTACGTCTACTGGTGGGGTGGTTTGACAGCGTGACTCTGCTGTGTGTGTGTGTTTGTGTGTGTGTGTGTGTGTGTGTGTGTGTCAGCCTTATGCATATATCCCTCCCTGCATATGATTATAATCCCTTTTGATGTTTGCCACAGAACCGTCTTCCTCTCCACTCATTGCTTCAACCTCAGACCTGCAGCGCGGTGTGTGTGTGTGTGTGTGTGTGTGTAGGACCAACACTAATGAAGTGGGTTCAGGAAATTCTTTTCCAGCTCAGCCCAGTTGGAAGAACATCCATGTATTTAATGTTGTCTTGTTTCTTGAATGGGGAGTGGACCAGATCTGGATATTTCATTTCCTCAAAGCTTTTTTTTTTTTTTTTATTCCTCCACGTTTGACTGCTTGAACAGCGTCTGCAGACAATCTGACTGAATCTCCGCGTTTCTTATAACCACATGACCGATCGACGGCGGCGCTGCGCTGCGCTGTGCATCAGAGCATCACCTTTTGTTTGCGGGCAGCTGCTTTTGTCTCCGGGCTCTGCGTTTGTCCCGGCCGCTGCTCTCCAGCCCGAGCCGGCCCTGGGACACATCACGGTAACACTGATTCGTCTGGACTGGACCCAAGTCACGATTGTGGGTCAGCATGTTCCACGTCAGACTTTCTACTGCACATTAACACACACACACACACACACACACACACACACACACACTTACACAAGCCTCCCTCCTCCTCCCTGCTGAATTTCTCTGTCTGTGGTTTGACTGGCCTCCTGTATGAGCCGCAGCATCTCCAGTACATAATGTCCTTATCTGGAGGACATGACATGTCTCTGGCTGCCAGCTCTCGCTGACAACTGAACTGCATTCAGATGCTGTCGCCAGACGCCAGAGACAATCGCTTGCAGTCGCAGAAGGTTTTGCTGTTCAAAGCAATGCATCATTTGGAGGAAATAAAAACACAGCTGATCGATGTTTGTATGTCTGTGTTGTTTTTCCTCAATCTCCGGGATTTTCCTCTTTTCCACATTTGGTTACTGAGGTCCTGAGATCGTCTCTTCCTAAATCTTTGTCCTCTGTCCCGCAGGTGTTTCGGCGCAGCTGACGAACACCCGTCTGAGGAGGAACACCTCTGTGGGGACTCCGTTCTGGATGGCTCCCGAGGTGCAGTAAAACCGGCCTCTAAACGCTCCCGTCGCCGCCTCGTCTTTCCACTACATTAGCCGGGAGCGCGTCCCAGTGGGCCGCCGTTCATAATCATTGAACAGAGAACACTGTCAGACAGAGTGTGTGTGGACACACTGGGTCGGCGGCCTTCATCGTTCATCTCCTCTCTAATCACGGCTCGGCGCTCTAACACTACATATAGGCTGGGAAGAGGAATCGTGGTCATTCTGTGCAAGTACATGAGCTTAATCTTCTTTTTTCTCTCTTCACGGTGGGCCGGTGTAACTTTCTCCTGCCAGGTGGCGTCTCTGCTGAAAGCTCTATGACAGCATTTCCCTTATTTTAGTACATTTGTCCCTTTTCACCACTTATGCAGTCTTACAGTTTAGAGTTTAGCCTTGTAGAAACTCTGTCTCCATCTCAGAGTTCTATATTAATGTGTATCCTCATTTTATTACAATTTTTTTACAAAGTAGGAAACTCAAGAGATCAATCCAGAGTTTAACTTGCTGCTCCCGCAAGTATAAAATCTCCCAGTGAAGCCACTTTATCAGCAGACATTTGAATTTCAAATTAAAAGCAGGACAGAGCTGCAGAAACAAGAGCGAAATTGTTGGGATTCATAAACAATTCAAATTATCACAAACACGAGTCCTCATGTAGGAAACTTTGTTACAGTTTTATTATCGTTTTAATTAGTCTTTAGTACATTAACGTTCACATTTATTACATTCAGTGCCACAAATGTGTTTTGATAGAATAAATATTAATCTTTATATTCACCTATTCTGTCTTTATAATGATTTGAAAATGTCATAACATTGAAGACACTGAATGATTAATGAAAGCAGTTGTTTGGAGCATCCTTCATAAATCACACCCTGCTGCTCTCACTCTTTTCTCTGTTTTCACAAATTCTCCCAGACTTTTCTTTCATTTCCCCACTCGGCTGCCTTCTCACAGCCTCTGACATGACAGCAGTGTTGCGCCGCCTCTCCTCTGCTTGTGCTAACAGTCAGACTACAAAAGAAATTTACATTAAAATGTCGGCACTAAATAACGATAAACAAACGCCGTCTCATGTTGAATAACCGCAGCGAGATTAGATCAACTATATCAGATTGTTTCTTTGTGTTACGACGACACCTGAGGGAATCACACAGTCCTCAGTAACCAGGACACACGTTTTATCGTGCATTTAGATGAATAACAGTATTTCTCTTTGTTGCATGCAAACGCCATATCCTGAAAACCATCGATAAGATTCATGTAAACACTCCGGCTAATAGAAAAAGCTCGTGGCTCCCTTCACGATGACAGAGGAACAGGCCGCTGCCGTCGGACGGCTGTTTATTGCTGCTGGTGCTGTCAGGTCAGGGGCGGCATTTCTGAATAAATATATTCAGATATTAAAAAAAAAAATGTTTGAATGTGCTCAGAGAGCCTGTCAGCAGTGGGATTTAAACTGTCAGCATCACCTTTTAAGAATATATCAATAAATACTTTCCAATGAGCTCCTGACTATACGTCATGTATTGTAAACTACAGTTGGTGCTTCTCTTGCAGGTAAGACTTGTATTTTTTAACTGTACTACTCAAGAGAACCACAGCTGACAGGACTGAATCATGTTTTATATAGTATCTACTACTCGCCATTTATTCATTTTTAATGCTGAAATCTGGATTATGTTGTTATTTAACTTTTTCTGGCTGTTTTTTTTTAAGTGTTTATTTTAGTAAAAAGTCACAAAAATGTGTTTTTAAAATGTCAGAAAATATTCAGATGATAACTAATATTTGCTTTGATTGCTGGAAGCAGCAGAACCTTTGACCTAGAAGATTTTGGGACTTTGGTGCTATTTTAGAATTTTTTTTCAACGTTGTTGACACATTTGAAGACTGTTAGAAACACCATAATTTAATTTAAGTGTACAAGTGACTGAAAATTCGCCTTTCAACATTTAATGCTTAGAAAATCATAATTCTTATTGGATTGTAAATATTTCAGTCCTTTTCTTATGTCTTTCAGTATCTCGGGTCATCTGTGCTCATGATTACACTCTAGTTTCACGTGTAGAGTGATCAAAAAAGGTCTAATAATTCACTTTCTTTGAAATTTGTTGCACTAAAGTTGAAAAGCTTTCATGAATTTTCAACAAAGATTTGGTTTTAGACTTTCAGAAAAGAGAAAGACAAGTGAAAATGAGCAAGGCGTCCCGTCAGACTGAGGATTAAGATGCAGACAGGTGTTTGGGAGCCAGACTGAAAACCTCAGGTTAAACCTTATTTGCCTACAGAGGGAGCTGTGAGAAGTCTGAAGAGCTGCTGGAACCAAATGACGCTGTCCTGATGGGTTTATAGCAAGAACATCTAATGATCTTTTGTCTTGCCTTTGGGTGGCGTTTAAAAAGCACTTCTTTTATTCACATGGATTCCATGTATCTCTATTTTCCTCATAATTCTGACTTTAAATTAAAACAAACCCACAGGCTGTTTTAAGATTTTTGGGAGACCGGATAATCTTGAACTCACTTCCAGATGAAGCGGTTCGTCTGCGTTTGCAGCCCGACGTGAATTCAGTGTGCAGAAGGTTCAGGGACGCCTCCTGTGGTTGCAGCAGCACGAACCTGCACGCTGAGAGGTAAACGTCCGGACGGCGCGGACGCGTGTCGGAGGAAGACGATACGACGCCTTTTCATTTATATTTCATTGAACAGCTCTGGAAAACCTCAATGAGTGGAGGCGTCCGTTCACCAAGCGTTTACATCTGTCAGTCAAGCGTGGATGAGTCGCCAGCAGCCTCTGAAGGGAGGAAGTGGGGAAACTTTACACTCGGCTCCACTTTTAGCCTCCCTCAGGCCGGCCGCTCTCCCCAAAAACAGCCTCCGATGCTCATGCAATCAAAATGGCATCTTTACATGACGTTTGCATGGTGTGCAAATCGAGAACCGAGCTCTGCGCCACCTGTACTGTCAGCACTGAAGGATTTCAATCTCGTTTGTTTAAGAAGTTCATCAGAAAACTAGTAAATCAGAGCACACCTTGTGAGGACTCAGGACTCGAGAGCGACTGGCAGAGAGGTTTGTTAGAGCAGGATCTACAGTCTGGTCAATGAACTGAGGAAACAGAAGATCACTGACATTAAGGATAACACACAGATACAGAAATACCAACTTCTGAGGACTTTTTTACTGAGCTTTGAGTTTCTGGGTAAGTTGCATTAACTCTACATAATGTTACATAATTCTTTTTTAAGAGACATGTTCCTGACTTACTGAGTTCTTCTTACTTCGTTCCCTCTTCAGTTATTTTTTGTTTGAATTCTACATTATATTCTAGTTCCAGTTGCATGTTACTTAATATTTTTTCTGCTTAACACTTTCTGTATTTGAAAAACATGCTTTAAATTAAGCCTAACAGGCATTTTTAGGCACAGGAAGTAGAATGGAATTATATTTTGAGTTTGGTGGAGTGTTGGTGGGTCTGGATGGACGTCCAGAGTTCTCTCTGCCTTCTCCCAGAATCAGCAGGGATCACTTCCTGGACCCTGAATTTTATAGAATAGTATGGAAAATGGATTGAAGGGGAATTTCTGTCTTCCATGTTGGACAAATGTCACGTTCTCCTTATTTAAATAGGTGATTTTCAAAGCTCGACGGGGAACATAAAGGTTAAAGTTGGGTTAGTCTCCTAGTTAAGGTCACAGTGTGTTTCCAAGAAATGAATGTAGGTCAGACTGATGCCCTGAGGTCAGGCCTTCATGACTGTGTGTGTGTGGGTGTGTGTTTAAGGGGATACACATGCCTTCTGCTCAGATGCTTCACTCGATTGAGCACAGCGTTTTGCCCTCAGGACATCAATGAACGGCTTTGTGTTTCTGTTTGCTCCTTTGTTTCACTCGCTTTCTATGAAACGAATCCTCTCAGCGCCATCACACCAGTTATACTTCTAAACGTGTCGTTTATCGTTGCAGGACTGTTAATGTCATGTCGCTCCGTCACACACTTTCTTCTAATGTAGCTTAGCACGTTTGCTAACGCTGCCGTGTGCCTCGACTGTCCTCCTGCAGGTGATCGCCTGTGAGCAGCAGCTGGACTCCACCTACGATGCCCGCTGCGACGTCTGGTCGCTCGGCATCACCGCCATCGAGCTGGGAGATGGAGACCCGCCCCTCTCTGACCTCCATCCAATGAGAGCTCTCTTTAAAATACCCAGGTTAGCATGTCCGCGTCGTCGGTCGTTCTGCTGCGTTTGATCCAGGCGTTGATGGGACTTTGTTTGGCAGCTTAATTGATCTAATATGCAATAATGTGATCAGCTTCAGTCCACTGTACTGATGCAGGTCATCAGTACTCCGGAGAGCATGCTCTCTGTTTTTCCCTCCTCTGCCTGCAGAGTGGCGTGTAGAGACAGGCTAATGCATAGCGCTTGCACTGCAATCCAGAAAAGCCATCTCCTGCTACCTACGCAGTGATTTGCTTCTCTATAAAGACTGTCACCAGACAAAGCACAGTCCTTTCATTTCAAATGGCTTTCTTTTTTTTCAGCGTGCAGCAGCTTATCTATAAATGCCTCCCCTCCCGGCACGATCACATTCATCCTGTAGGGGGGGGGGGGGTTCAGCAGGCTCAGCCGCTCTTTCCTCATCTGTTTGTGTTAAATGCTGAAGGTGAAAGAATAAATGTTTATAGTCACTGGATTCCAGTGTGACTGAGCGCGTACTGTCACTGTCTTGAGCAGCTTCTTAAATACACTCCCACACACACACACACACACTGCTGTTGCATCATAACTGTCCTGTGTGTGTGCTCTCGGGGTCGGAGTCGTCACACAGCCGCCCCTGAATCTGTGTGACTGCTGCAGCCAGAGCTTCAGGCTCTCACTTCACACTTCCCTCCCCCCCCCAGACTACCCAGGATGCACTGGAAAACGCCACACTGAGGCCAGCCGGTTCAGCCGCCGCCTGCGTGGTTTCATTTAGGTGTGCTCCCGAGTCGGCAGACCATCACCAAAACAATTCAGTGCTTCAAACGTGATTCGGGAAGCTGAGACTGATTAGTCAGCTGTTAATCATTTAGTTACTTTGATAAATAATTTAGATTTGGTGCCATTGTTGGTATTTATCAGTTTGCTGTGTGGGATCGTGAGAATACACCCCCCTCTGGCGTACGTTTCCTCTCTCCTGATGCTTCATTTATCTCTCTGTCACAGCAGTTGAAGCTACTTCTCCAGCAGACCAGACAACAGAAATAAGTCCTTTGATTGAATTTACAGGTTCTCACACGCTGGCTGAACTGCAGACTCACTGGCCTTGTGCACTTTTCTTTATCTTGAATGTTCCTTTTTGGCTGAATGCTCAACTTTCTGTACTTTCATAATAAAATATATTATTACCAGCTGTCTGGGAGTCAATGGATGCAGGAAGCAGCTCAAAAACAGGTGTGAAATGTCAGTTTTCACACCCTACACAGTTGTTTCTTATCAGTTTGTCTGATATTGGCAATTTCTATTGGTGGGGCTCAATTAAAAAGATTAGTCAAATCGATTAGAGTTTTGTAACTAATGAATCACCTTTCTTTGCATTTAAAGCTTTGAGGTGGTAGTTTGCTGGTGCGTCCTTTCTTCAAACTATCAATACATTTGAATTTGAGAATAAATCAGCCATCCCAGTTTTCTAAACGAAGGTGTTACATGAGCAGGATTCCTTTCTCCTGGCCTGTCAGAGACTCGGGGATTCAGAGGAGGACTTGGACGACAGTATCTATACCGAAGTCAAATCCCGGCTCAGAGCGTCAGCCTCTGAAGCAGGTAAAGATTAGAGGAGCCGTCCTAATTATGCTCACGTGTTACGAGTCAAGCGCTCCGTCTTCATTATGTGTAACTGAGAAGAATTCAGTTTTTGGTGCACTTTCTGTGCAACATGGACTGAAAGCTGGATGAAGTGAGACTGAAACTCATCCAGCCGGAGCGTAAACAGGGTGTTAAAAATCAAACATGAAGTTCAGACTTACCGGGAGTAAATAGTCCAACTCTAAACCGACCCTGATGAGAGCATCGTCCTGGTCGTAGAAGAAAAAACACTTTAGTCGTAGCAGCATTAGCTTTTAACAGACTGCTAATAAACATCTGAAGCTATTTGAGACGCTTGTCCTGCCATGAGACCAGTTCATCTCTGTGGAAGCGGCGGTGTGAAGGGCCCTGATGCATTAGCAGGCAGATGTGCCACAAACCCACCTGTAAAACGGCACTTCAGGCAGAACGAGGAATTATGGTGAATTAGCTCCGTCGTTCCGTCGCTGCGAGGCCTTGTTAAGTTTAACCCTTTAACCACGCCTTGTGAAGGTTTTCATTTGATGTTTTCAGGAGAAAGTATAAGATTGTATGAATGTCTCTCCAACCTTACAGACAGTAGTTTCCCCCCCCCCCGTGGCTGTGTTAATACCCCCCAGGTGCCCCGATGGGGGGTCATTAGTTACTGCCTCACGTCGCCACAGAAACACCTCTGGATGTCTTCAATGACAAATTGCTCGGGTGTTGAGATTTCACTCCGTCGTTCCACTCGGTGCCCCGGCCTTTTGTTCTCCGCCCCACCTGAATAAATCCCATCTCATCTTATCTTTCCATTTATCTTTTCCATTTCTCCCTCTGAACAGAAACCCTCCGCCTACTCTCCACCAGCCCGAGCTCTGGTCAGACGACTTTAATGACTTCATCTGCAAGTGAGTGCGGCCGCGGCCGAGGGCTTTTTGCCGCCGCTCTGCGGTGGATAAATATTTACAGCCACCGTACGAACCCAGAAGCTTTGAATGTTAATGTGAGACGTTCACCGCTCTCCCGTTTTCTGCTGTTCCCTTTGTCCCCTCCGCCTCCTCCACGCCACAGATGTCTGATTAAGGACTTTGAGCTGAGACCGAATGTACTAGACCTGCTCCAGCATGTGTTCATCAAGCAGACGGTCGGCAGAGAGAGAATCCTGCAGAAACAACTGATTGAGCTCATTGATCTCAATCAGCAGATGGGAGTGATTGAAAAAACAAGGTATTTGCGTCCATTTCGGATTCCTCTGACTCCTGAGTTTGTTTGTTTTTTTAATTCATGCTACTAGTTTGTGTCAAATACTCACTGGAAGTTTTTGTCACTGGGCTACATGTAGCTTAGCTTCTCGCAAACAACGTAATCCAAATTACCCTCCTCGTGCTGTTTTACAAGCTCTGTCAGCCTCACTCAGACAGCAGCTCAGTCCCACAGCGGCCTCACGAGTCCCAGTGTTCGCCTGGGAAATGTGTTTTACCCGTGCAGTGGTGAAATATTAATCCTATTTCTGTCATTTAAGCCATCATGGAAAGACAGACAGGAGCTCAGACAGTAATGACAGGTAACCGATGCCTCTGTGACCTTTACGCCACCCTAGGAGCTTTTTTAGTTCAGCCCCAGCTTTTGTTGTAGTTGTGATCGTGTACGTGTATTCACCAGGCTGACTGATACTGTTTACATGCTCCATCCTCCATTGTCATGTGTGTTTTACTGTGACGGGTTTTCGAAACCTGAGCCTTAAAGGGATACTTCAACATTTTGGCAATCTGGCCCATTTACTGCAATTCCTTAGTCATTTCGAACAGCGTACTTACTTTTTTTGTGAGGGTGAGCTGTTGTTTATTCAGAGGTGAGGCGGGGAAGGTTTTCGGGACGGACACAATGGAAGTGAACGGTATTTTTGTTCCCCCTCATCAAACTCATCAAATACACAATCCAACAACCCCAAAACACTTTGGTGGACACGTTATAATCTGCACATTCACTACGCTGTGAAATGTTAATGCAAAATTACGAGATTGAGTTGTTTATGCGAAGATTGCTAAGACGGAACTACTTATTAAACATGGCGTTTGGGCGTAGTGATTTCAAAAGAAAAAGTAGTTCCCAGTATTTGCTTCAGTGTCGTAACGCTACAATATTATTTGTTGGTGTTCCACAGCGTAGTGAATGTGCGGATTATAACGTGTCCACCAAAGTGTTTTGGGGTTGTTGGATTTTGTATTTGATGAGTGTGACGAGGGGAACCAAAAATACCATCCACTTCCATTGTGTCTGTCCCGAAAACCTTCCCCGACTCGCCTCTGAATAAACAACAGCTCGCCCTCACAAAAAAAGTAAGTATGCTGTTCGAAATGACTAAGGAATTGCGCTAAATGGGCCAATTTTGCCAAAATGTTAAAGTATCGCTTTAACTTGATATAGTCTCCAGAAGCTCAACACCAGTGAAGTTGTTTCAGACTATTTGTGGATTTCTGCTGCTGTAGCTCGTCAGCGCCGTATTGACACAGAGACCTGCTCCTCACTGGATAATTTCTGGTTCCCAAATGACTCTCTGTCAATCCTCCAAATGCTTATGTGTGAAAACGTAGAGGAGAGCAACAATTTCTCAAACATTCAGACCAGCAGCTGTGCTACAAATCCCATTTCTTCCATTCTCATGCAGTGTTTGAACCCATCTGGACTCTGCCTTTACATCTAAATACATTGAGCTGGTTCTTTGTGATTGACCGATTAGCTATTTGCCTGAATGGGATTTGAACGGGCGTACCTAATAAAGTGAGTGGAGATACATTCAGATGCATCCAGAAATTAACTACAGCTCCTTTGGTGAGTGGTTTGTACAAATATATTGATTAGTGCAATAGGTCAAGATGAAATGCTCGTCCGGCTCAGGGCTCAAAATCAGAATATAAACTGATTTTTATTTTCATTGCACATTGTGTCCTGTGAAGAAGCGTGCCCCTGGCAGCCCTGCGTGTCTGTAGTCGTGGTCATACCGCTCTGACTCTGAATGAAGAGAACTTCCACAGTGAGAGACTGTGATTGTGCCTCCTGTGAATTCCAGGCATGAACGTATCCACACCAAAAAAGGAAGCAACATGAAGTCCCAGAGCGATCCAGACGAGGTGGACGACCTCGCCACCCTTGAAGTTCTAGATGAGGTACGAAAATCCAAATAGTGCTCTCTTCAATTTCAGCATATAACCATGTTGTTTTTATTAGTGTCCATCAGAACCCTTCTTTATATCAGCAAACTTTGACATCTCAACCATAAGTCTTTATGTCACCCTGCTGCTGCCATTTTTCTCAGTGTGTGTGTGTGGGGAAAAAGAAACACAGCAGCGTCTTCTGTAGGAAAAACATTCAGAGCAATTCATCAAATCTGAGCGCCGCATTGACGTATTGAATGATACAACTAGCCTCAGTTGCCAGCGGATATTTCCAGCCATCCTTCAAGCCCGGAGGCTGTGGTGGAATGGGGGAGGCAGTGCGGCCGCGCTGTTGTTGATGTACCTGTCCCTGGCAGTGAGCAGACAGGCGGATTAATCACCGCGTTATGAAAATAATACATCGACATAACAGACGTCACAGGCGCTGACTTGAGGCGACGCGCACGCCGAAGCTCCACCTGGCTGTGTGTGGGATTTTTCTGCTGTTGTCTCTCTTATTACCACTCTGTTAATTTGCTCTGCAAGCGTGTTTTGCTCAGCAGCGTGAAACGTGTGTGTGTGTGTGTGTGTGTGTGTGTGTGTGTGTGTGTGTGTGTGTGTGTGTGTGTGTGTGTGTGTGTGGTGTGTGTGTGTGTGTGTGTGTGTGTGTGTGTGTGTGTGTGTGTGTGTGTGTGTGTGTGTGTGTGTTTGTCCAGAACACCGTCACAGAACATCTTCAGAGCCGCTACGCCAGAGATCAGATCTACACGTACGTGGGAGACATCCTCATTGCAGTCAATCCTTTCCATAAGATGGAGATTTACACGCCTGAGGTCAGTGTGTGTGTTTGCGTATGTGTGTGTGTGTGTGTGTGTGTGTGTGTGTGTGTGTACTTTTCATGGAAACTGTGTCTCGGCTTCCTTCTATGATTGTGTTCTTCTACATTTGGCCAATGATGCACTGACTGTGGCCTGGTGTGTCTCATTAGTGCCTCTGCAGTTCCCCAGTCAGCCCATTTACACACACACACACACACACACACACACACACACACACACACACACACACACACACACACACACACACACAGCCCCTGTTTTTCTGCCTTCTCCACACTTGACTGGCTGCATTTCGCTCTGAATTATTGTTTTTGCCTCGACTTACTTTGCTCCTCACAGAACAGAAATATAATGTGGACGGAGCAGAAGCGCACAGCAGACCCGTTTCAGCACAATACCTGCTTCATACGTTTGTGTGCACACCTTGAAATAAAGTTTGCGTTTCCCCGCTTTCACAGTACAATAAGATCTACATTGGAGCGAAGCGCACGGCCAACCAGCCGCACATCTTCGCCGTGGCCGACATCGCCTACCAGTCCATGGTGTCGTACAACACCGATCAGGTAATTTGCTGAGTGGTTTGCAGCGTCCTGGATGCAGGTCCGTGTTGAAGTCCTCAGCACACAGCTTGCGGCTCATTTAAGGAATAGTAAAACAAACAAACAAAGGATGAGCATGTAAAGTGATTGTACCACACCACTTAGACCTGGACCAGCGTGGCCCGGTTGTCTCGGTCACTCCCTCTCATCTCCTCCTGGACATGTTTCATCATTTGGTTGTGTCTTCTCTATTTGCATCGTTCGATTTGCTTGCATTTTGTGCATTTGCATTTGTTTTTTCAGGTCAAAGGTCCATTACGTTGCCAAAATCAACCCACTAGCAGATGTTTAGCGTTGTTTTTCTTATTGTTGTGGCAGCATTGGTTTTGTGTGCATGTTGTGAGTCAGCTCTGTGCCCCCCCCCCCCCCCCCCCCCTCCTGTGTGCAGTGTGTGGTCATCAGCGGGGAAAGTGGAGCCGGGAAGACGGAGAGCGCTCATCTGTTGGTGCAGCAGCTGACCGTTCTCGGGAAGGTGAGTCACAAACGTCAATCAGCACAATGTTAAACCAGTCAGGTTTAACAATAGGAGTTTGTTGACGCTCCAGCTGGCGTCTGTCACGAGAAAACTATCGAGTTTCAGTCGTTACCAGCGTCTGTATCAGTGAAACATCGATCTCGGTTCAGGCCAATAATCGGACCCTCCAGGAGAAGATCCTGCTGGTCAACAGCCTGGTGGAGGCGTTCGGAAACGCCTGCACCGTCATCAACGACAACTCCAGCCGCTTTGGGAAGTACCTGGAGATGAAGTTCACCTGCGGAGGGACGGTGGTCGGGGCGCAGATATCCGAGTACCTGCTGGAGAAGTCGAGAGTCATCCACCAAGCCATGTAAATATCTCCTCCTCCCGGCGACCTTCGGCTCTCGATGGCATTCACAGAATTTCAGATCATGTTTCCCTTCCTGAGGGTTGTTTCCCCGCACGCTCGTCAGGGATCAGAGCCTAATAGACTCTCTCTTTCACTTCTGAATCTGGCAGCGTTTGCCTTCAGTCAGTCCGTCCTTTCTTCTTATCGGCGTCTGGGGAGCGCGCTGGGTCAAGTGGAGCGGCTAGCTTATTTCCTGTTTGATCAAAGATTGGGGTCTTGCCAGCGTCCTTAGCGGAGCTTCAAAGGCAGGCTGAAGCGTTTCATTAGAAAACAGGCCCACAGGTCAGGGAGGGTTTGATTTGCCTGGAGGCTTTATATGTAGCTACACTCTTTTGTGTCAGTGGTGTTGGAAATGGCAAATAAATCCCATCAAATGAAGTAGGAAACCATTTACAGATGCTATTGCTGAAAATGTCAACGCAAAAGTTAATTTAAGGTAATTAGTTTTTCTTTTGATGGATAAATCCTGTAGTTTTTCACAGCTGTGGGATGTGCAGGGGCTTTCCCAGCAGGGCCTCTGTTGAATTTTGTTCCTCCACAATACAACTAATAAGGCTAAAGCTGGAATATGTAGAAAAGGGGTTTATTCCCTGCATTTCTACAACAAATCACACACTGACGGTCAGTTACAGCTGATTCACTGATCACAGATGATCCTGATAAAAACATCTAGTCAAGCAAACAATGGACAAGTATTCAGTCTAAAAGCCATCAACAGCAGCTTCAATGTTAATATGAAATAGACGTAGTTCCTCGAGATTTGGGTTTATTTTTTTAAATATTTTCTCAAAACAGAAAACAAAACAACTTTGAAAAAATAAATGTGAGAATTACAATTCATATCAGCAAAAAGCAGGCGCCACCGTGCTGCTAAAGCTGATAGTAAAATAAGAAAAAATCAAAATACTGTTTGTTTTCTTGTCCCTTACTTGTTGTCACTGAAACTTCATTTTCAAACTTTATTTCTTATTCATTTAAAAACCAGGATGTGCTGCGTTTATCGTACTTCTACCGCACTCCTCATTTTTGCAGGTTACTTGTTTGCAGTCGTTCTTCAACGATCAGTTTTCAGTCATTTTGTTGTTTCGCTGTTTGCTGTGTCAGTGTAGGAGTGAACTTTGAAATGTCGTGCATGTCTGATTTTTTTCCTGATTTGATCGTCTGACCTCCATCTTCCTGTTTCCGCAGAGGAGAGAGGAACTTCCACATCTTCTACTACATTTACGCGGGTTTGGCCGACAGGAAGAAACTCGCCCACTACAAGCTCTCCGACAGCAAAACACCTAAGTAGGTTTGACATCCCGGAGCTCCTCTTCTAAACACTGTTATTTCCTCCTCTCACTCCCTTCCACCCGAGACCCCCCCCCCCCCATCCTGACTTTCCCCGTCTCTTTCCGCAGGTATCTGTGTAACGAACACATAAAATTAGGGCCTGACATCGTGAGCAACCCGTTCTACAAGGAGCAGTTCGATGCGGTGGAGCAGTGTTTCAAAGTCATCGGGTTCACCCTGGAGGTACACACACACACACACACACACACACACACACACACACTCCCGCATTAATTACTGGGAAACGCCCTCACACAGTCCAGCCCATAAAAAAAAAAAAAAAAAAAAAAAACGTCGCGGCCTCGATCCCTCGAAAGTCACCGGATGAAACGTGAGCAACTTAAGGGGGAAAATATGCGACACGCGCTTGAGGAGTTTTTTGCACGTGCTGCTGGGTTGTCAGTTTGAAGGGTGGCGCTGCGCAAAGCTACCGGCACATGTAGGCCGTCGGCTGCTGGCATTGTGGAGGCTAATGAGCCTCGGCGAACTGATTGCTCCTGGGATCTGCACGTCAATAGCACTTATCCCGTAATCACTTGGCAGTGCGCGAGGAGCGGCGTCCTGTCCGACAGCACGCCGCGTCCTGCGTGCGTCTCACGGTGTACGGCAGCGATCTGCCGAGCGTCGACTTCAAAAACTGTGCGGGGAAACGGAGAAACTTCTCGACTTCTACAGACACCTGGCAGTTCCCTTCCGTCACCGGAAACAGTGGAGACAATAGATTGATGTTTTTTTCATGAATATGCTTAAATTGTCAAATAATGAGGAAAACAACATGCTGAAGTGACTCCTTTGAAGAAAATGTCCTGACTTTAGTTTAGTGTGAACACCGACTTTGTCTCAGCCACAGCACTCAATGAAGCTGGTGTCAAATTACAAATATTCAACGTTCTACGATTTGTTTGAGGAACTGAATTCATTTAGTGTTTTTCATGACTGGACTGTTGTGAAGCTCCATGATCGGAGCTCCAGATTTCAGCTGGTTCAGATTCAGCTGCTGGAACATTTGTCGCGAATCAGATCAGACAAACGCAGAAGTCTGAAGCACAGTTTAATAAATCTCACACAGCTGCCACACGGGAGATCAAGGACTCGGAGTCAGGGTGCAAACCAGGTCGTAAACAGACAGGATGACAGGAGGTGAGGGGAGGTTTTACAGAAGTGAGAGCATGAATAAATCAAGTCGGTACACAGAAAGAAGACAAGGAACACAACGAAGCAGCCTCATCAGGGAAACATGAAGCAAGAAAATCATCTCAACACAAGGATTATAGACTTAAGAACATAGTGACAAAGTCATTATACTTATTAATATCGTCACTCGGAAGTTATTCAGTCTGAAAACTCAGGTCTTATGTGTAGAGGGGCTTTAAAAATATCCTAAAGGTACCGAAGACAGAAGACTTCAGGGCCTGCAGGAGCATCCAATATAAGATAGGAATTGTTTTATTTGAGTATCATT
The DNA here is from genome assembly GCF_902148845.1 of Salarias fasciatus. Lineage (NCBI taxonomy): Eukaryota > Metazoa > Chordata > Actinopteri > Blenniiformes > Blenniidae > Salarias > Salarias fasciatus. The sequence goes on along the minus strand of NC_043753.1, from coordinate 21,160,995 downwards.
AAAAACCAATCTTGGAAATGTGCAGAATACAGATAAAAACCCAAAATTAACGGGCTTGGTTTGGTGGCTTTCTGTCTATTGTTTCCCTGTCTTTTTTAATTTATTTATTTTAAAACAACACAGATCATTGCTGCTTAATCACCTGAAGCTTTCTGCACCAGAAATGTGGGACTTTTTGATAAAATAGCTTTTAAAAATTGACTTTTATGTTATACTTCTGTAGTTGTATTTCAGAAAATATACAATTTTAGTTAAAATGATGTTGATTGTTGAACAAAGTGAATCAAGCGTTCTTCAGACATGCACGGTGACATTTCCCTTGGCTCTGCCCGTCCTGTGCCGCCGTGCTGCAGGAGCTGGGCAGCGTTTACAGCACTCTGGCCGCCATCCTGAACTCCGGAGACATCGAGTTCTCTCCAGTCGCCTCCGAGCACCAGACGGACAAAAGCAACATCTCCAACGCTTCTGTCCTGGAGAACGGTGAGACGAGGGAGGGCGAGGCGGGCGGTCGGGGGGGGTCGGGGGGGTCGGGGGGGTCGGCGTGACGTCAAACTGAGCCCGGCTGTGAATTCTCTCTGCCACACTCCCGTCCTCCCCCCTCCTCCCTCCGCTGCTTTTCATCATTAACTCTGCAGAGCGCTCCATGTGGAGTGGAGATAAATATAGGAAATGAGAGTAAGGAAATGAATTATACATCAATACAGACATTACGGGAAATCATTACCACACATGCAGTTGCAGTGGTTGGAGTTATAAGTAAATTTAAACACCTGCTCTGGCTGCTAATTTACAGAGCCGACTACAAACTAATCTGACTCAGTGGGTGAATCAGAAAGGCTGACGCGCGCCTCTCATCCCTTCATTCACGTCCTCTCCCGGCAGTGGCGTCGCTGCTGTGCATCCGGTCAGACGAGCTGCACGAGGCGCTCACCTCGCACTGCGTGGTGGCCCGGGGCGAGACCATCGTCAGGCCCAACACGGTGGAGAAGGCGGTGGAGGTGAGGGACGCCATGGGCAAAGCGCTGTACGGCCGCCTCTTCAGCTGGATCGTCAACCGCATCAACGCGCTGCTGCGACCTGACAGCCACCTCGGGTGAGAGCGGGAGCAGGAGTCTCACACTGCGTGTGTGTGTGTGTGTGTGTGTGAGGCTGTCTCACACAGTTCCTGTTTTTCCCTAAAAAGAAAAAAAGTGTGCTCAGCTAAGCACGACTGTCAGATCTCTAAAGTTCCACAAGAGAGAAAAATTCTGTGACGAAGCCGTTTTAGAAGATGAAATAAAGGAAAACATTCATCTATAAATTCATTGGTAGATTTTAAAAATAAAGCGGTTGTTTCTCTAAACCTCGTCTCCTTCAGGGAGGACGATAAAGGCCTGAACATCGGCATCCTGGACATCTTCGGCTTTGAGAACTTCAAGAAGAACTCCTTCGAGCAGCTCTGCATCAACATCGCCAACGAGCAGATCCAGTTTTACTTCAACCAGCACATATTCGCCTGGGAGCAGGTGAGGAGGGTCCGACCGCCGGCGCCGCACCTGAGCCCATCGCCGCGTGTTTTCTGCTTTCTGACGACTTGGATTCTTCTTTGAGAGGACTCCGTGTGCAGTTTTCACCTTGGCGCCGCCTCATTTCCATCTAAATTGTGATAACATGTCATCATTTGTCACCCGGCGCCGTAAGAGAGACAGCCAGGGTAAAATATGCCGCCGTCTTTATTTACGGCAGAATGAGCTTTGTTATTCTCTCCTCATGCCGTCTCGGGGGAGTGTTCCGCCTCGGGGGGGTCACACAATGGTTTGCTAATGTTAAATGATTTGGACTCACCCAAGGAGAGGGGCCATAAATCATCCTAAACGAGGGTCAATTAGGAGTTGAAGACACTCCGTGTTGGACTTAAACTCACTCTTGGGTATTGTTGGAAGCCTGCCCAGACGTACATTGTCCTATAGCGCCGGCAGCTCGTATTCAGAGCATACGGGGGATGTTCTGTGCTCTGAGATTAATAAGCAGCGCCACACCGGCGCCTCGTCTGCGTTGAGATGAAGCTGATATCCCGTATACGTCCAGGCTTTTATCACTGATCCAAACGCTCCCTCACCTGTACGTGGTTACATATCTTTACACATGTTGTTGCATTTTGTATAAACCTCTGCGCTCCTGCCGGCTTCCTGCTCTGCTTCATTTACCTCTCAGCGGGAGTTCATGCTACAATAGGCAGACAGATTAGACGTTGTTTGTTCCCATTACAGCCTCGTGGAGACGAACTCGGCTGCTGTTGAGTCACACGAAGCAGCTCTGACTCAGCCTGATGTGATCAACTTCACTTAAGTGGAGGGCTGAGATCGCGTTGCCCTCCAGACCCGATTCAGCTCGGTGTGGAAAGAGTCGCTTTAAGACGAGCTAAACCACAACGTTCATTCAAATCTGGGTTGTCTTTTAATGTGTTACAAACTTACATGATGTTATTTGTGACTTAAACTGTTCAAGAGTGAACGTACAGGCTTTCTCTCTTATTACATGAAAAACTAGATATTCTGTTGTACGTGAACAAGGATTTAAGAAGTAAAAATTAATACAGCAAAAAAGAAAAATAACTGAAGTAAATCTAGACAAAATTAGTTTTAGCTTTGGGGACAGTGCATGGAAATATGTATTAAGTGAATTAATCCATTAATCTAGTTGTCACACAGTGTCTCCCATCAGGAAAACACATCTTTCAGTTAAAGGTTTGTTTATTTACTTTATTTCATACAACAAAAACCGATTTTCTACAATAATGTCTTTTGTTCAGATTAATTTTTTTCACTGAATGTGTTAATCTGTGCCTTTTTTTTGAGGGAACAAAAGTTTGTTTCTTTTTCTCGACCAATAAAAAATAATTTTTGTTCTGCCATTGTATGCTTCTCTTATTTTCAGGAAGAAAAAAACACTGAGTTTGGAGGTCACATGGAACAGCATGCAGTTATTATCATTTTCACTGCATTGACAATATCAATCTGTTCAGACGTTTATATCATTTAATAGCTGTTATTATAGATGGAATGAAAGCCTTGCAACTTCAAAGTGGTTGTTTAATTAGCTATAAAGTGACGCTCGTAGTGTTTTGTTCACTGAACAAGATTTCAAGAAACTGCTGCCAAAAATATTAAACATTCGACTGAAATTCGACTTTTCTCCGCAGAAGGACTGAGATGTGTCTTTTCCTCCTGCACAGGACGAGTACCTGAACGAAGAGGTGGACGCTCGAATGATTGAGTACGAGGACAACCGGCCGCTGCTGGACCTCTTCCTGCAGAAGCCCATGGGGATGCTGTCGCTCCTGGATGAGGAGAGCCGCTTCCCGCAGGCCACAGACCAGACTCTCGTCGGTCAGTCCGGCGGGTTTGTTTCAGGGCAGATTTACTGTCTGTAGTCTTTATTTTCTTTAACAAATAAAGATGCAAACAAGCCAACCGGACAGAGACGCCACGGCTTTACTTAATGAACATCTGCACGCTTAATGAAGAGACGACTCTCCAAATGATTCCTTGTGTTTTCAGCACAGAGAGGTTAAGTAGCAAAGCCACTGTGTCTGCAGTGGTAATTAACTGATGTGTAATGTTGTTTTCCAGAGAAATTCGAAGATAATCTGAAGACGAAAAGCTTCTGGAGGCCGAAGAGGGTTGACCTGGGCTTTGGGATTCATCACTACGCTGGAAAAGTAACTGATGCTTGACGACGTTGTTGTGTGCAGGGAGGTTTCTGAACTGAACCGAGTTCGTTTTCATTTTCTGTTTTGTTTTTCTCCGTTTTGCACTTCTCTTAGGTGATTTACAACGCTGCAGGATTCTTGGCCAAGAACAGAGAAACGCTGCCGCCGGATATCGTCCTGCTGCTGCGGTCGTCCGAGAACGAACTCATCCGAAAACTCGTCACCCATCCGCTCACCAAAACAGGTAGAGGAACGCACCGGGTGTTGGAACCAAGAGGAACCGAAAGAATATGGAATAACTGCAAAACGATACTGAAGTGAAAACGGGAAAAGTAAAAAACAGCTTATTAGATTATTGCCACAACTGATCTAGACTCAAATATTTCATTATTATTGATCGTTACTCCTTCTAAAATCTTTAAAATCCGACATGTCAGGTCGCAGCCTTCCTGGAGTCACGGCTGCTGGTGAAGTGAAACAATAGACGACTGTTGCTCCGTTTAGACGCTCTCTTGTCTGCCAGCTCGTTGTGACACTGTAAGCCGGACTTGGCACGCTGAGCATCCTTTGTTGGCAGAATAGGCTTCCAGCCAAACTTAATTCACAAAGCCAATAATCTCCTAATCGCTTTTTAAAAGCAGTCCTAAAGCCGCCGTGTTTCATGACACTATGAAGATGTTTTTGCTCCCCTTCATTGATAAATGACGAGCTGCTTCGCATTCTCTTAACAAAACCTAATTAAAACTTTGTGAAGACGGTTTGTGAACTGACTCACTCTCTGACCGTCTGTTTATTTCCCAGGCAACCTTGCCCACACCAAGGGTAAAGGCGTAAACACAATGCGGAGCCCGCGGACGCCGACACGCACCATCACCTTCGCCAAGGTGCTTTCAGTCCCGCCTGCATTATCTCTGTTTCATCTCCCACATGAAGAACCTCCTCCAGAAACTTTTTTTTTCTGCTCCTGGATCACAGTTCAGCCGTTTATACTCTCACAGCATCAGTCATCCATGCTTTTACTGCTGTTGCTGGCGCTGTAATTACACTCCATTTTATTTACTTTCTTACCTTTTGTCTCCTTGTTTTTTTTTTCCTTCCTTCTTCTCTTGTCGTGCCCCCGGATTTCTGACCTAACAGATGGGAATGCTAACCTTGTACAGTTATTTTTCTTTTAGTGAGGTAAAGACCGTAGTCGCATTGTATTTTAGATTTTACTAATTTAGACCCATTTGTCACTCACTTTATGCAGATTAAATGACACGTAGCTTTGTTAGAAATCAGTCTAGAGTTAGAACTATTATGTATTATAGTCGGCGATAATGCTGTTACACTGCATAGAGACCTTCTCCCACTGTCTCCTGACGGCTCTCCTGTGTAGTGACCCGTTCTCCATCACTGTGGTTTATTTGTATTTATAGCACCATGCCAATTAACTTGAGGAAGGTATAACAATTATAACATTTCAATACCTATTCCTTAAAACAGTATCAAACATTTACACTGAAAAAGTCCTGCTCAGCCTCCTCAGTTTGTTCAGCAGTTATCCTGATCAGAAGCCTCGCGGTGATTTCAGGCAGTTGAAGGTAGCCACGTCCAAATGAACTGTGTTTGATTAGTTCTTGCATTGATTTCCATTCATCTGCATATTTTACAAACCAAAAAAAAAAAAGTCTAATCAAAGACTTTGAAGCCACAAAGAGCGATTTAAACGCTCCATACAGTCTGAGGCCGACGGTGTGCTATAAAGGTGCTTTCCCTGCGTTGTGCTTGTGCAAAGAAAGACACGTAGAGCTGCAGTGTGTTGTATGCAAACTAATTTATTCTATTTAGTCTGATGTTGCATACTGTTATTTAAAGTTCCAGCTGTAGACGAGATGCATTTGAGCAGATCACGGTCGTGATTTGCCGCCTTGTTCATCCATGTCTTGCGTCTCTTTTGCAGCTTTCTCCAGAGAAAAAATACGTGGTCGATGTGCCTCTCGATGACACAGTACAAATACAAACGGTGATTGGTGATTTCTCTAAACAAGATTGATAAAAAAAGAAGAAAAAAAAACGGGCCTTTTGTTGTGATTTTTAAAAGTGTGAAAATCCATATTAACCAGTAGGACAAAGCATCAGTAGAGTAGAGAGACGTCTAACCTTTATTCTCTTAGATGAAACAGTGGTTTCCAAAGTGTGAGGACTGTGTGAGTTCTGCTTCACTGCATATTGATCACAACTGGAATCAATCGTGTTTAGATGAATTCTTTTACTGTAACATTAAGAAGTCGTATTTTCATCCAAAGATTACTCCTTGATGTGAAGCATTAGCTCATCCTCTCACACTTTGAAAAACCCCTGATGTAAAATATTCAGTTTTTAAACCGATTCAATGTGTGTTTTTTCAGCCGGGTGATTCTTCGGAAACCCCCGCTCACCCGAGAGAAACCACAAACATGAGAACACAGACCGTGGCCTCCTACTTCAGAGTGAGACCTCCTTCTCCTACATTTACTGGCACGTTGTGGAAACGTGGCGGCCTCCATGTTTATTCCGTCTTCATGCTCTTCGCAGTACTCCCTGATGGACCTTCTGTCCAAGATGGTGGCCGGGCAGCCTCACTTTGTGCGCTGCATCAAGCCCAACAACGACCGCCAGGCCAACAAGTTCGACCGGGAGAAGGTTCTGGTCCAGCTGCGATACACCGGCGTCCTGGAGACGGCCAAGATCCGACGGCAGGGCTACTCACACCGCATCCTCTTCGCTAACTTTATAAAGAGGTCGGTTCCAAAGTGACATGACGTCTCGTTGCTTTCAGTTTGAGAGGAAAGGTCCGGCGTCTTGAAGCAGGCTTGTTGATGTTCACCAAATTAAAAATGAGTGTGTGTCGTTGACCCTTGTGTTGGAGGGTCCTGCTGATTGCGGTGATTGGTGCAGGTACTACATCCTGGCTTTCCACGCCCACGAGGAGCCGGCCGTGACGCCCGAGACGTGTGCTGCAATACTGGAGAAGACCAAGCTGGAGAACTGGGCCATGGGGAAGACCAAGGTCAAGAGAAATACTTCACAAAAGTCACTCAAATGACTGTATTTTAAGCATGAACCTCCTACTAGTTAGTGTTTCTAATTTAATAAGAGGGGAGACGTTTCCTCTCGTGGCCGAGAAAGAACTTAATGTCTTACTGAAAAGACCTTACCTGAAAAACAAAACCCTTGAGCGTGTCTCCTGATTATAAAGTCTCATTATTTTTACAATACAATCTTCAGGAATAAACGAGGACTCTCCTTCAGCTCTCAGACTGCTGTTCAGTGTTTTAAAAGTGAAGCAGACGTTGCAGCATAATGGAGTGTTTTCATAACTCGGACAAAATGGTTGTTGTGTGTTTAGCAGCAATCAAGAGCAAAGAGAAGCCCGTCTTGTATAGATGGGGGCGATCTAAAGGAAGTGTGTTTTATTACCATGTTATTGCCATGTCCGTCTCTCAGGTCTTCCTGAAGTACTACCACGTGGAGCATCTGAACCTGATGGTGCAGCAGGCCACGCAGCGGATCGTCCTGCTCCAGGCCTGCGTCCGGGGCTGGCTGGGCGCCAAGCGCTACCGGCGGCTCCTGAAGGAGCGGGAGCAGAGCGCCCTGGTGCTGCAGTCAGGTCGGTCGGCTGGGTAAGAGCAAGGCGGGCAGTTCATGCGAGAGTGGGCGCTGATTCAGCCTCTCACCTCCAGCTTACAGAGGTCATAAAGTCCGGAAACGGGCCGCTGATGACAAAAGCAAAGCCAAGCTGGAGGCCTTCATCATCCGGCTTCCAGGCTGGTAAATATAAACGGAGACGAAATCAGTGATCCTGCTAAATCCGGCAGCCGTGCCAGTCCACGCCGGTTCACCTCGCCTTTCCTGCTTTCTTCAGTTTGCAGACGATATCTCGCGAAAAAGAAGTACCAGGAGCTCGTGGATGAGAAGAACAAAGCAGCCACCAAGATTCAAGCTCGCTACAGAGGGCACAAAGAGAGGAAGAGTTTCCAGAGGAAACGGTACGAGACACGGGAACGGTGCAAACTGTGGCTCTGGAAACCAAACCAGCGGTCAACTGTTTACTGCTTTTTCACAGGGAAGCCAGAGAGAAACAGAAAGCCGAACAGGCTCTGAAAGAGACGGAGGGAGCAGCAGCAGAGGCAGACAAAAACACCACCGAAGAAGAAAGTACCCCTTCTCCAGAAGGCAACGGGAAGACCGAGGAAGAAGAGGAAACTAAAGCTGCCGTTGTTCTTCAGAGCAACTTCAGAGGATACAAAGAGAGGAAGAAGTTTAAGGAGCGGAAAAAGACGATGGCTGGAGCTGAGCTGGAGATACCGAACGAAGCGGTGGAAGAAAGCCAGGAAGCAGGAGGCAAAGGAGAGAACGATGAAGACGAGAGCACCTATGAAGCAGAGGAGAACGACGACAGCGATCACACTCAGGTGCCAGAAGACGAGGAGCATACGGAAGTGGCAGATGAGCCTGTGATCGGAGACGCAGATCCTGGAAACGAAGAGGACAAGAAGGAGGAAGTGAACCTGGAAGAGGAAACCAAGGCAGCCACCGTCCTCCAGAGTAACTTCAGGGGTCACAAAGAAAGGAAGAGACTGCAGGAGGAAGGGAAGATCCCAGCAAGGAAACAGGAAGTGAAGAGTTCCACAAGTGAAGACGCTGAAAGAGAAGAGTCGACAGCAGCTCAGGCCGAACCGGAGCAGGCGAAGTCAGACGATCCAGACGAGACCAAAGCAGCGGTGGTGCTGCAGAGCAACTTCCGCGGCCACAAGGAGCGAAAACGGCTGGAAGAGGAGGGCAAAATCCCCCGGAAGAGGAAGACCGAGCCAGACGGACCGCCACAACCTCCCAAAGAGGAGCAGGAAGCGTCGGCGGCAGAATCCCAGCAGGACGGTTCTGCCGAGACCTCCGGGGGTCTGGAGGAGGAAAAGGCAGCGACTGTCCTTCAGAGCAACTTCAGAGGCCACCGAGACCGAAAGAAGCTGAAGGCGGAGCGAGAAGCCCAGAGGAGAGCTGAGGAGTCCAGCGAGGTTCCCCTGGAGTCGGAAGAGAAACAGGGCGAGGCGGCAGAGCAGGAGGAGGCGCTGGACGTCAATGACGTTCTGATCGAGCGCAGAGAGGAGACGGACGAGGAGAAGGAGCGGCAGGAGGAGGAGCAGGCCGCGGTGAAGATCCAGAGTAACTTCAGGGGCTACAAGGACCGAAAGCAGCTGAAGGCCAACAAGCAAACGGCTCAGCACGAAGCCAGGAGGGTGGAGAGCTTCTCCAAGGAGGTGACCGGCTCACGCTGACTCCGTCAGGCAGCCAGGACGACGTCTGCTTGGCTTTCCAGTCATGTATTGTTTTATTTTCACCTGTATCAACAGATTGCCAAGACTTCTCAGGAGTTTCTGGCCCTGCAGAGGAAGTTGAACGAGATAATCCAGGCCCATCAATCAAACCCGGAGAGCAACGGCATGTTCGTGAGAGGAAAAGCAATCAATGGCTACGCTCCCCAGCGTCGCCAATCAAGTAAGATAACAGAGATCTGCTGTTAGAAATGAATTATTAAGACACGGAAAATAATCATTCATAATGTTGGCGGTTTGGATTCTCGAAGCCTTGAACCAGCAGATAATTGAGAGAATCGGTCTTTCTGTTAAAGGTCACCACATCTTCTCCTTTTCGCCGAGCCCGCTGCACCTTCAGCGGTGGACAAATATGAAAATACACACTCTAGAAAATAAATAAAATGACAGCTTTCGATAGAAAAGGTTCAGAATTGACATTCGTTGTCACGATCATCTCAAACGTAAAGAGCGTTTGAGCTCATTTCAGCTATTTTCACGCTGCGAGATGCAGATTTTATTGCTTCATTCATCCAGATGTCCTCAGTCGACGCGGTCGAACCGAGCGAGGGCGTTTTCTTTTGTCTGCCGAGCGACTTCATGAGATCAAGGAAAGCAGAGAGAAAGTCAAGTGCTCGAACAGGAGGTGCCTTTCTATCCTGACATGTCATCAGAAATATAATGTGATTTACCCAGGTGATAGCTGTAATTGCCTTCAGCGGGGTGAGCTGAGGGGGGGGAGGGGGGGAGGCAGCAAATTGAAAGTTCACCGTCTTTGGAAAACCGAGCTGGCAGCTGAAATGTCAGCGTCGTCCGAGGTTCAGGTGTCTCCGGTCAATAATGTAATTATTATGTAATGAAGCCGGTTTCGCTCCTCGGCGGCTGTCATGATTATTCAATCGTTTGTTTGATATTTGAAGTCGGGTACAGTTTTACTTCAAGTGTAAGGGATTTAAATTGAATTTTGGATCTCTTTCTGGATGTTTACTTTTTAGTTCTGTGTAATACTTTGCTTTTCCTTCTGTTTTTTTTTTTAATTCATGTGACTTTTGTTTTTGTTTTTTGTCACTTTAGTTCATGTTATATAATTATTTGCGATCATAAGAACAAATTAACATCTATATTTGGATTTATACCCTCTTTATATATTTTTTTGTGAATCATGAAAGCTCTGAAGGCCTCCTCTGTGAGGCTAAGCTAACCAGCTACATATGTGGTGTAGTGACATGCGAGCGGTGTCACACACCGCCCCGCTGCCTCTAATCTGGGAATGTTTGCCCTTTACCAGCCTTCCTGCAGCACGGCACATCGCCCGAGGTGAAGCAGAATGAATTATCTGTGTTATTTCCAAGGGCGAGCGCAACTCTCAGGAAATTATTCTTCTCCGGCCGCCACCAAGTCATTTCTCCATCGACGGCGTTAATATGTCCTCGCGAATTTCCTTCGCATAATAAAGCAAATCAGAGCGGCCTGCGTCGCGCACAATGAAAGCAGAAGCATGCCAGTCACAGCGCTCTTCATGGGAAAGGTCGTCGAATGTTAATCATGTTTTGGGAGCCGACGTTTCCAACAATTATGGCAGGAATTAATAAGTCAGTGTGTAAAATTGGCTTCACTTGTGTGAGCAGTGCAGAGTGACCTTTAGGTTGAGCTGTTCAATAATATTACAAACTTTCCTTCAGCCTCTTTACCTGAGAACATGTTCGCATGATGGATCGTTTCTTCCCCCTTTTGTGCAAACTGTGATTAATAATGAGCAACGCACAAAGGTCGCTGTAATATATTTGTCAGTGCAATAACACAAATGAGGGATGCTGCTGCGAAGTGTCATTTACGGCAGACGTGACGGATCGCGGCCGCGTGTCCGCACACAAACACACGCCGATCGTCGCCGGGAATCGAACCCGCATCGACTGCGGTGTTATCCGACACTTTGCTCGTGTCAAAGGTTGTTTCGTCATCTGTGTTGGAAAATTCAAAGCGGCCTCGTGCCTCAGGGTTCCACCGCAAAACGTACGGCGGCTCGGTGAGCACAGCAGGGGTCAGAGGTCAACCTCCACTCTCACTCGCTCCAGCTGGATGTAAAAGCCTCAAAGTTTACAGCAAAATACTGTAAAACACTGAGCGGCGTCAGAGCATTCGATTAGTTTAGTGAGTGGATTTTTTTCTGTGCACAGTGGACAGTTTGGTTTTTGTAATAATGTTTAATTTAATATGGAGGAAGTTAGATTCAGCTGCCCTGTGCAGCCAGAAAGAAGAAACCTCTCCTAACGTCTTTGTTGTTCCTGCCAGTGGATCAGAGGTCGTCCAGGACGCCCCGCAGGACTCAGCAGCCAAAGACCCTGAACACCCCGGAGGACTCCACCTACTACACCCTCATCCATGTGAGTCACACAAAGTACAGGAAGCGCCTCCAGAAACTTTTCACAGCTGCCGTCACAGGGATCCAATCGACGTGCAAAATGAACGATTGATTTGCAATTTTCTTTTACTGCAAAAGAAAAATCTGACTGTTACGAAACTGCCTGGGAAAGTTTTCTTGACCTTTTTTTTTTGTGTGAAAGTCAATTCCTCTCCTGCACTGAATGTATTGAACAGATCACCACGAAGTAGCTTCCCCGGTAACATGTTTTGTTGGCTTCAAATACAGAAAAGTCAATGAATGAAGCCAAATAAGCAGTAAATACCAGAGATTCAGTGGCGGGTTTCTGCATTTTCTTCATTTATATTAACTGGAGTTTCAAAGATTTTTCATTTTTGAAATTTGAAAATTACAACTTTTTGAGGTGTTTGGCATAATATATAGATATGGGATTTGTCTCAAGCTGATTATGACTTGAAGTGTATTTTTTAGGACGATAGTACTCATCAGAGCAAATTATGTTATTTCGGTTGTTAATTAAATCTCTACTGATTCCAAAAATAAGAATGGTTATTAATTACTAGCAATTTTGGGTTTTTTCCCACATGGACCCAGTAAGTCCTCTATGGTTCACCTTGATCTCTCTGACTCACAGGAAAAATCATAATATCACTGTTTTTCTGATATATTCTAATCCATCCAGCAGGATTTTATGATATCTCATTAAAACAGCAATAGATACATTTCAAGATACCATTTCAGGTGATTAGCGGAGTTATTATTATTGGTTTTCTGCAGATCATGAATGTCGAACAGCGTAGAATTGAATAGAATTAGGTCATGGTTAAAATTAGAACTCATCTATGAACGAACAGGCCGTGCTCCTTATTCAATCTGTGTTGAAGGCTGCAGATTTGTTCCTTACCTCGTCATATACATTTAGTTTGAAAAGTAACGCCTCTGTTTTTGTCTCCCTGCTCTCAGCGGTCCGTCCAGGATGACAAACGGAAACCCAGGAAGGAGGGGTAAGTGATTCCTGCCTCATTTTAACAACCTATCACTGCTGTTCGGAGAAGCCGGCGAGCTCTGCCGGCTCGCCACGCCTGACCCAGAGTAATGACTGCAGCCGCACGGCGTCTGGGTTCCAGCTTAATGATCTGCAGGGCCGCACACCTTCGCAGTCAAGCTAATTATCTGCTTCTTCACCTCGGCTGTAATGCAGGAAAACTGAAACGGAATTCATCAGTGTAATCCTGCAGATGAGTACAGATGTGTTGTGTTTGAGAAGTATGTTTCAGTTAAAGCAGTGGGCGTCATCTTGACAAAAGCAGAGTGGAGAACAGAGCGTGTGTGTGTGTGTGTGTGTGTGTGTGTGTGTGTGTGTGTGTGTGTGTGTGTGTGTGTGTGTGTATGTGTGTGCGCACCCCTTCATGCATATGTATGTGTTGCGCAGGCCGCAAGGTGAGCAGACCGCCCAGAGTGAGGGGGTGAAGATGGACTGATAGGACGAGCTCTACAAGCAGGGGCCACAGTGCTTTATCACAGTGTCACACACACTCCCCCACCTTGATGTGCACACACACACACATACACACACACACGCACAGTACAACACGGCGCTACAACATCAAGGGTAATAATTTGTTAGCAGATAAATAAAGGCAGCGATGGACAGGAGCAGTTTCCATGCATCATTAGGGACGAGAAGGTCGGCAGGAACGATAGCATCTGGAGCCGAGGCTGACAGCAGAGGAGGGAGTGTGTGTGTGTGTGTGTGTGTGTGTGTGTGTGTGTGTGTGTGTGTGTGTGTGGGAAGACGCAACACTGCAAGTAGATGTAAGTGAGGAAAGGAAATTTTCATCAAGAACCCCAGATATCTGTGTTTTAATGGTGTTTCTAAAGAAAAGCAGTGGCGAGACGTTGAAGTCTGTGTGTGGTTTAGAGGGAGGAGTGGAAGCAGCGTCTTTCTGTTTCCAGCTGCAGCTGCAGCAGTTTCTCAGAAATAAGCAGAAGAACGAGATGTTTAGCAGCAGGAAAACAAGCTTCACCACCACAGTGGAAACTCCAAATGTTTCCATGGTGGGTTAAAATGAAAAGGGAAGGTATGCGGGATGGAAGGTGATGTTTTTATTTTCACACCTTGCATATTTGCATTGTTGGAAAGTTCAGTAATGCATTGAATGATGAACTGAGGTCCGTCTGGATTATATGTTAGACCCAATTTAATGTCTGTTTCCTATTTGAGACTGAAGTTAAACCATCAAAACTAAAGTCATAATGACACAAACAATCAAAATGTAGAGAAACATTCTCTTAAAAAAAAAAATCTTCATTTACAACATTTTGACTTAAACTCCATATTTTCACTTGTTTTTACATCATTTTGATATCATAGAGATAACTGTAAGTGAATTATCTGAAAGCTGCCAAATGTTTTGTTCAGCTGTGTGTGCGTTTTTTCTATTTTTGTCCCAACATTCTTCAAATCGAAAACAAGTGATCAGGCAGCAGACGTTTTCAAAATGTTGCCTGTTAATGCAGTCACCTTCTCATCGCCTCAATTTATCAGTTATCAGTTTTCATACTGGTGTGTTCATCATTTGAACCTGTTATGAAGTGAGAAGCCTTTAGTAGATCAGGCCCTGTGTGTGGAACTCTGCCCAGATTAAGGTCGCTGCCTCTGAGAAACATGTTGCTTTATTGTTATTATCCGTCTCACAGCTACACACTGTGTGGGTGTAGCTTACCAGCCACAGTAACACCTCCTAAAGTACCCTCAGAAATCTGGAATTTACCTCAGATATCATTAGAATTAATTGTTAGGGGGTTTCATGATGATCCATCTAAAACATCAGAGTGAAAGAGATTCTTCTTTAAGGTTTTCTAACAGAAGTTACCGTCCAAGAAGTGGCCTCTTCCTAAAAACATTGAAACACTGACGATCCTCGTCTCCATGCTCATGATGTGTTGCGGCGTCCGTCACTCACTTATTTCATCCAGTGATCAGACAACAGGCAGCCAATAACAGTGAAGGAGAAGTTTTTATTCCAGCCTTCAGAGCAGCACATTTATCAGGATTCATTAGTCAGATGATTGTTTTCACCCCTCTCACCTCCATTAGGGGAGCATCGGGCCTCCGGCTCATCTCAGGGTCACTTTACCGGGCATCAGTTGGGACAGTCGCAGACTCCCGAGCCTGCTAATCGGTATATGTTACTGATGTGCGAAACGTATTGATTTCCATGTGGAAACTGTCCTGCCATGGTTACGTAACGTGAATGTCAGAGTTGGTGTTGGTGGGAGGATTTCTGCAGAGAGCTCCATAATTATTCTGTTTTTTCATATTGTCCCCACAAAATACCGCTGTACTTTTGTCTATTTATGAATCCCCTTCACCACAGAGATATTTCCCATAGAGAGAGAGAGCAGTAGATTGGTAGATGGATGGAACATCGAACTGGTGTCTTCTTGCCATGAGGCCGGTGTGCTTTACACTGCACCAAAGTGCAGCCCTGTGGCCTGCAGGGGAAATATGCCGAGTCAAGGGTTTGCTTTTTGAGAGCGAAGTGGGGATTTAATGCTTCAGCCCAGCAGAGAAATTGTCTCGATGCGCCTGCTATTTACAAAATAAAACTGCAAATCCTGGGAAATACACACAAGCTGCATCTGTATGCAGGCCAGAGCAGAGAGGTGTCCCGACTGAGAGCCGTTCTGGAAACCGAGGACTGAAAATAAATAACAGCTCTTATGGAAAAACATCAACAAAGGAAAACTTACAGGAATAGTGAAGTCGGTGGCGTCAGACTCCTTTTAGATCAGTTTCCACTTAAAGCCTGCTTTGATCTTGAGTAAATAAGAAAAATAATGTTTAAAAAACTCCAGTTTGAGTTCCGCAGCGTTCTCCTCTTCCTGTGCTTCAGTCCCGGGAAGCTGCTGGACGTAGACGACCAGTACTACGGCACGCTGCCCACCAGCCGGTCCGAGCCCTCCATCCCCACCGAGTCGGCCTCGTGCAGCGGCGGCGGCGCGCCCGAGAGGCGGCGCTCCGTGGGCCGGAGGCAGTCCACGGGCAGGAGGCGGTCGGCGGGCCGCCGGCGCTCCACGGACAGGCAGCATCCGGCCGAGCACAGAGCCGCTTCCAGCAGAACGACCAGGGAGAGAGCCGTCTCCGAGCCGGAGCCGCCCTCACCTGCCAAAGACAGCAGGCACGGCACCAAGACACATCCGTTTCCTTTGTTGTTGACCTTTCGTTTGAGGCCACAGTAACGATCGTCTCCCCCGATTGGTCGACAGGCGTTCGCTCCCCAGGATGTCGTCCACGGACAGCCGGGCCGAGGACAACCCGTACGACTACAGACACCTGCTGAGGAAGACGTCCCAGAGAAGACGACTCATCAAGCAGTACTGAGCGCCTGGAGGAGCCTCGGCTCCGTCAGACTGACGCTCTTGAAGTGGCATATCGCATCGTTGTGCTTTATTCCAACACAAAGACGAAGCGTTTGATTCTCTACAGTTCGGAGATGAACTCTGCTGCTATATTTTTCTTTGAATCGCTGCTGGGCTAATTTTGTTGAATGCAGGCTAGAGAGTGAATGTAAATGTAAATAATTAACTTATTGAAGCCTAAATTATTCTATGAATTCAGGTTTGTTTAAGCGATCTGTAATCTAGCTCTTGATATTTTGGCATTTTCTCTTTTTAATGACCCATAAAAATTGCTATTAAACTTGAATACTTTGGATTTCAAGAATGCATCTTTGGAAAATCTGCTTTGGCACTGAAATGTTGTAAGAAATGTGCTTTATTTTCTCTGCTGTCATTTTTGGTTTGTTCATTTAAACATAAAATTCTTTAAATTTCCTCCTCGCTTTACATTCTTTCCTTTCAACTGCTCTCAGAATTTATCCTGCCATGTGGAAAATACTAAACCTACGAAGCGTGTGGATTTATATTCTTCTAACATTAATGCTGCCGTGTTTGAGTGTCTCCTTCCGATCTGACCTTTAACCTTTCAGTGACATTTCACTAGGGATGGACCCCTGCAGCGGTTGTTAGTGAGCTCACACCCACATGTACTGAACTCGGTGTACTGGGAGTAAACAAGGGAGTAAAATTAGAAATTAGGTGAGCGTGTTCATCACATGGACAATGACACACAATCTGCATTTTCACGTTTTTGGACCGTTACTTCAACACCGTTCACCCTAAACAAAAAACGTATGAATCTGAAATTCAACAGTGACGGTTCTCGCTCTGGAAAAAAATCATTTCAGATTAACTGATTTCTGTTCTTTCAGCATCGTGTCTGACGGATCAGTAACAGTGTTTGACGTGAAATCTGTCAGGCTGAGGATGTTTAGAACCTCCACGTATTCAAAAAATGGAAAAACCCGTCAAATTCTGAAAATACTAATCTTGTATTTAATGTTTGAGATGGTTTACAAGCAGAGCTGTAAAGAGTACAGCATGTTCAAGTAGTTACATTAGGAAACAAACTAGTTTTCTCCAAATTCACTAAAATATTACATTTTAGGAGGTTACAAGAACAGCACATGGATGAAGTGGTAATTTCTTTAACGTGGTGGATTTTTAATCACATCGACTCATGAAACACATTTCCAACAAATGTGCATCTAAAGTATGGACTTTTTGAGTTAAAAGAATAAACATGATGGGAAAAAATTTAAAATCAAAAGGTTTGAACAATAAAATGAAAGTATTCACATTTTAAAAACACTTTGATGTAGCAGAGTCGACTCCAGGCTGTAAAAAAAGAAAGATCCAAAATACTGAGGAACGTGGCATTTCATCTCCCGTTCAAAATGTTTCAACTTCTGACTTTTTAATTCATAAGCTCATTTTTAAAGAACTAGAAACAGTAAATGGGTTTAATATTTGCAGCTTCAAAGATCCATTTTTTTTCCTGCCATTCTTGCAGCCAGTCCTCAGTCTGTAAACCCCCCATGAAGAACCGCTGCAGGTTGATGGAAGGAGCTTGTTTTTATTTCAGTCCACAATGTTGTTGATATCAAAGCAGCTCATGGTGACTGTGGATAAAGTGGAAAAAGTTGTGAGTATTTGATACTTTTATAGCAGCTGCGTCTCGGTCCTGAGGAGCGCGGATGGAGAGGATGGAGCCATGCGCACTGGGGGTATTTGAGCAGAGCCCCGCCGTCTCCCCCGCCAGAGGCGGGTAACATCCAGCAGCAGCGGCCGCATGAACTAGTTTGGCATTCACAGTCTGTATGGAGGGTAAGTTGGACGCGCAGGGGGCGAAATGTTGGGCATGCATGGAGTCACGACGCACGACGCAGCGCGGTTCGTCATGACCTGAAGTGAATCACGATGGGATTTCTTTCGTGACGTGAAATTTCGGTTGGATGTAATTAGACAGGGGTGGAGTGCTGCGTGCTCCAGCAGCTGTGGCGCTAAAGCTGCTTTTTTTTTCTAACCATCACGTTTCAATCCTCTTGTTTTCCCCCCTCCTCCTTTTTGATTATTTATTTATTTATTTCTTTATTTTTTTCATCAAAGCAGACATTTTTTTTTCTGCATGCCCAAGTTGCGCAAAGTCCTTTTGCTCCATTCCTCCTTCTGCTGCGCCCGCGCGCGGACGCGCTGAGCTGAGCCCGGCGCATTTGTGAATTCAGGTGTTTTTTTTTTTGCGGATTTCTCCGTGGAGGCGCAGCTTCATGCTCCGTGCACCTGTGGACGCGTGCGTAAGGAGCGCAGAGGACGCCTCTCCGGTGTTTTATTTTTAGCGGCAGCTCCGCGGCGCTCGGCGGATGCTCGGCTGGATCGGTCCGGGCACACCATTCAGCACCACAGCGGCTTTGAACAGCTCCCGGTCGGAGCGTGTGGATGGGCTCCTCCGGTCTCCGTGTCTCCCGCAGCTCCTAACTACCGGCAACAATGGCATCACACGGTTTCTGGTCTCTCGGCGGAGATAATGCGGGGGCCAACACCGGCAATCAGAGCCCGAGTACGCGTGAGTGGCTTTTTTTTGTGTGTCTTCAAATCACCTCTGATGGAGCGACCGGGACCAGTTCTAATCCACAGCATTGTCTCCAGCCAGACTCAGCCACACAGGCCTGCTGCTTATCATCGTTTTATTTTATTTTTTTCCTTTTTGTTTTATTGCACATTTTTTCCATGCGTAATGGTTGATTTACAGCAAGTTTCGTTGCGCCTTTTCATTTATTTATTCTTTTACCGCTTTTTCTAAAGTTGGGCCAAAGCTGAAGCCTGCCGTCGTTCATTTGACGTGTCCCCTTCTCTCTTCCAGCCAGGGCTTGGTGCCAAGCGGCGGCCCAGAAATTTTCCGGTGGAATTGGATCGAAATTATGTGGTACGTTGGCTGACAGCGGCGGTGGTGTGGAGAGGGGGACGCGCCCCCCCTGCAGTCCCCCCTCCCTCCTCGGTCATTTTATTTACAAGCTGCCCTGATGGGGAGAGCGTTAAATTGAAAATAAAAAGATCTCGGTGGTGTTTTTTTTTTGTTGTTTTTTTGTGGCTTTCCAAGCGCTGCTGAATGTCGGGGAAGGGGAGAGACCCGCCGAGCCCGCCGCCAAGCAGCCGCCGGAGAGCGGCGGCGGCGGAACCTGCGGCAGCAACAAATCCTGCGACTGCAGCAAGGGAGCCGTGGTCTTCTCCGACCTCTATTCAACAGGTACACAACTAAAAATACACCGTCAGCTTTCATCCAGCTCCTCGCCACCCCTCATCGGATTCCACCTTTTAAAACGTTTCCCTCCAGTTAATTAAAAAAAAAAGAAGAAGCGTAAATCTAATATTTTGTGGGTTTTTTCCTGTTTCAAAACATGATCCGGCCTTTTACTATAAATTAAATGACAAATGGCCCTTTCCTCCTGTGAGGATAGCCATATATGCTTTTTAAATTGTTTGACCATCTTTTTTATGGGAACTAAATTGAGTGATGGGCTGAGAGGACATTCCTCCAGAGGTGGCTCCTCTCCGAGAGGTCACCTTCAAGACTGACAGGCCGGCTGATGCAGAAAACAACCCACATCCAACACGGTTTTTATTTTAAATTAAAAAAATAGAAACACTGTTGTTGATGAGATGATTTCATAATAAATTTAGTCTTGCAATCCACATTTAGAGGCCTACACGTGTTCATGTAACGACATGGCATAATAGCGTTTTCAATTTAGGATTATTTTATCCACACGAATATAAATCCCAAAAAAATGTATTAAGACCTAATGCACTTTCCTTTCCTTTTTTAATATATTTGTTTTATTTTCTTTTTTTAATCTGCTCCCAGACCTGTTACCTGCCATGGACGGAGACACCAAGACAATGACCTTCCTGCAGGAAGTGGTGGATATTTTGTTGGCCTACATCGTGGAGTCTTTCGACCGGGAAACGAAAGTGATTGATTTTCATTACCCGAACGAGCTGCTGCAGATGAATAACTGGGAGCTGCAGCACGATCCGGCCACCCTGGATGATATCTTGATCAGCTGTCGCGCCACCCTCAAATACGCCATTAAAACCGGTAGGCCCTGGCTTCTTTCATTCCTATTTATACAACCTTTAATATAGATTATGAGACGGCAAAGGTTTTATTTGTACTTGATTAGGCCTACATTCTGGTGTGATGCATTTTTATTTTAAAAAAGATTTAATAAAATGTGTAAAATATTGAAGTTGCAAATTTTAACGCAATTTAATTCAAACTATTTAATGAAGTCAATTCCCAGAAATATCATTCTTGTAGCAGAAATAAAAAAAAAATATGTATATACAGTATCTTAATTTTAAGTGTCATTAAAATGTATTTGTAAATGAAGCTATGAAAAAGGAGGCTGCAGGACATGAAGGCAGAAGTTGTGCCCTCTCCCCTCCTCCTGACCAGCAGACCGATAAACGCAGTGACGCAGTAAATCTGGTTCACCAAGTAGGAGATAATAGGCTAATAACCAGGCTGCACGGGCCAAGTCCATTATTCTCTCTGACTGACACCTTTTACTACAGCCCTGCTAAACAGATTTCACCCCTCCGAAAACACATACAGCTGCTTTTTATGGAATTAAGCACAAGAGATCTGAACTTAATGCAGCCTCAAGCACATGTAAGGACATTGACATTTTTTTGGTGACATTACTGTTTCTGCAAGCAGGTGCATTTCTGCTCCATCACAGCTTGTATATGAGGCGTGTAATGCATCGAAATTGTTAATTGTATTTTTCAGAAACTAAACTTCAAAACCACTAATAATTTCGAAGCAATTGTTGAATTTTTTTTTTAAATAAATTCACCTGCAGCTGTAATTCTAACCTGTAATGAAGTTTTAAAAAAAAAAAAAGGTTTTTGTGCCTTCTGTGCAACATTTTTCAATTTTCCAAACTGCAGCCATCTCACAGCCTGCTTCTCTTCTCTCCCATTCAGCCCACCCCAGGTACTTCAATCAGCTCTCCACAGGATTAGACATGGTTGGGCTGGCAGCCGATTGGCTCACGTCCACCGCCAACACCAACATGTAAGTATGCGGCCCGCTTCATCACGATTTTAAACGCTGATAATGAGGATGACAATGAATTCCATTTCCGGGCCCTCCGTCCGCCTGCACTCTGCTCTGCGTCTGCTCCGCCTGATAGCGCCGCTTTCTTTTTTCACTCAATCACAGCAAATGAAAGGGGTGAAATGAAAGACGGAGGCCCCCCCCACTCCCCTCATCCCCCCTCCCCGTGCACGCCCTCCCACCTCTCCCACCCCTGCCTTTCACGCCTCCCCCTCACCTCTGAACCCTGCGGGGATTCAAGGGGGGAAAATTAGCTCTGAAATTAAATTCAGACTAATCTGGAGCTAATTTGCGGACGGGTGTTTGTGGGGTGATAAACTCTTTAGCTCTGCCGACTGTGAGGCCTCACAAAAATATCTGCTGGGCCTTTTTTGTACTGACTGATGCTATACTACATATTGATTAGAGGCGGACAGCTGAGATGATCTTCTTAATGTATTTACAGGACAAAAACTGAACAACAAAGACCACGTTCATGAGCCACACTGAGTCACTATGCTGCCATATTTGTGTAACCGGCGCCATGTGATGTGTGTTTGGTAACGCAGGTTCACCTATGAGGTGGCTCCTGTCTTTGTGCTGCTGGAATACGTCACTCTGAAGAAGATGAGGGAGATCATTGGCTGGCCGGACGGGCGAGGAGATGGCATTTTTTCCCCCGGTGCGTATGTGAGCATGTAAACCCCGGCAGGCCCGGCACCCCTCTGTCTCACTGGGAAATGGACGTGCCTCTGTGTGTGTGGGTGGGTGTGTGTGTGTGTGTGTGTGTGTGTGTGTGCTGTAATGTGTCCATTTGCATTTTGATGATATAAATGGAACTCGTTTCAGAGCCAATTAGCATAAAAATAATTTTCCTGTTCTGGCCGAGCCCCCCCGCCCCCCTCCCCCCCGTCCTCCTCCCACCACACGCACCAATCTTTAATTTCTCCCACGCGCCTCCGCTCCGCACACGACGAGCAGCAATCATCTGAGAATCTGATTGGAGCCTGTGATTGCTCACATTGTGCAAACTGTGGTTTACTTTGTTGTCCTTCTTCTTCTTCGGCGCCGTGTCATCTCTCGATCGGCTCCTGATCTGCTGTGAACAAAGGGTTTTGTTGTTGTTTTCCTAATTTTTACCAAAATGCAGACATCTTGAAGCCCTGCCACGCTTTGTCTCATCACTCCCATGAGATGCCCACAGACTGTCGAACTCACCGAGTCCCGTCTCTCCTCTAGGGGGTGCTATTTCCAACATGTACGCCATGCTGCTGGCTCGCTTCAAGATGTTCCCCGAGGTCAAAGAGAAAGGAATGTCATCTGTTCCCCGACTGGTGGCCTTCACATCTGAACACGTAGGAATCCCACTTTAATAAATCTCCTCTTTGCACCAAACAGCAGATCACAGTTTAGCTTTTTTTTTTGTTCCCTTTTCTTGAAATCAAATGTCAGAGATCGTCTTTTCAAGTGCTAGCAGGAACAGCAGTGCTCACATATTTCGCTCGTCCTGTGCTGATGATAAAACGTGGCATTATGTGGTGTGTGGGTGCTGAAGGACACACAGTGACTGGTGTGTGTCTGTCGTCACGTCACCTCCGTCGTCTTTAAAGGACATCTGAAAGACGGACGTGAGCAGAGGAAGCCATTAACGACACATAAACTGCTCTTTTCTGAGGTGGTTTACTGACTCCGTGGGACCTCTTTCTCATGTTACCTCCCTCTGTTTTTGTTTTCTCTCCCTCGTCTCGCAGAGCCATTTTTCAATCAAAAAAGGAGCCGCGGCCCTCGGCATCGGGACTGAGAGCGTGATCTGCATCAAAGCAGATGAAAGGTAAAGTCGGCTTCTGTTTGGAGCATTTCCATCGTGATGTTTCCACACGTCCATTTTTGCCTCTTATCAGTTTCCTCATTTATATTGCAGCAATACTTCAGTTTTATGGCCTCTAAATCTCCAGCTTCACTTAAATTGCTGATGATCCAAATAACTAAAATGTGAGAAAGAAAACCTTTTTCCTTTCTTTTATTAATCTCGTCAGTCAATTTAGGACCTCTCCGATTCATCCTGTGACCTGTTGAAAGGAGCACAACCCTCAGATTTGAAACCACTTCACTAAATGAGCCAAATGTGCACAAAGTGACTGGAACAATCTACCAACACTCTTTAATTCTTCATTGGTTTATCTTTTCTGACAGTCTTGTGCTTTTGCTGTGTTTTCAGTGCTGAAGCTACATTGCTAACAGCTCATAGCTTGTAAAAACATCTGCAGAAGCAGAGTGAGGATTCATGAAATTAAAAGAAACTGTTTAATGATGTAGTTAAATTCTCTACAGTGGTGTTTCCAGAGCGTGGGGGGATAATCTCCCCCAGAGGAGGCGAACTCCACACTGTAAAAACCGAATTTTTCTGATCTCATTAAAGGCAGACGTAACAAATACCAGCCACATCTTTAATGTTGGTGCATCAGTGAAGCCCAGCACCCAAATCAAGTCAAATAAAGCTCCGATGTTCCACATTGTGGTAAAGAATGTGAATTTTGTTTGTCCTCGGCAGTGGTAAACTGATCCCCGCTGACCTCGAGAGGAGAATACTGGAGGCCAAACAGAAGGTAACGGGATCAACCTGCTCTAAACAGACAGACATCACTTCATTCTGCACTTATTTTATGGGATTCAGTGGAGTGAAGCAGCAGAGATGATGAGAGAATCCAACATGGCCGCTTTGCTGCACGTGCTTCATGCTTGCTGTGTTGTGTCCCCCCCCACCCGCTCCCTCGCAGGGCTTCGTGCCGTTCTTCGTGAGCGCCACCGCCGGGACGACCGTGTACGGAGCCTTCGACCCGCTCATCGCCATCTCCGACATCTGCAAGAAGTACAACATCTGGATGCACGTGGACGTGAGTGAGAGCCGGAGCCGACAGCGGGTGGAAGTGATGATAGCTCCTCCCCGCCGCTTCAGCAGACGCAGGATGCGTCTCCTCAGAAGGGATTTCGGGGGAGGAATACTCAGACCCGCAGAGCTCGCCACGGAGTTTGACAAATCTATTACGTCTGTCTGGCTCCTAGCTGCTTGCGGTTGACCTAGATAGAGAGCTCGCCATTTCCTCTCTAACACTGGAGATTAGAAAAACTGGAACAGAGGCTGTAAATCATCTCCTCCCCTGACTTTGCCTCGGCGCTCACTGAAGGAACTCTGTCTATTAATGAAGGTGATTTAGTCCTGACAGGGGGACACCTCTATTAACAGACATAAATGGTCTTGTCTGCTCATTCCTCAATGAAGGCTGCCCGGTAAAAAAAAGCACACACACACACACACCTCTCTTTTATAGCATCGTGGCACCTGCTGCTCCTGCTGGTTGATGTGACTTTGTGGAGGACAGAAGTGTGTTTTCCAGCTTTTAATGCAGCTAAATTCAAAAGTTAGGATGGGAATTCCTCAGATATTCAGAAAAAAACATCGACTTTCCTCCATTAAGTTTTTGTAAAATGACTTACAGCCAATCAAAAAGCAGCAACAATCATTTATGCCAGTGATAATTCAGCTTCATGTTTCCTTAATTTTCACTTGATATAGTGTTAAAAAGAAGTCAGCACCTTTCATCAAATGAGACTCAACCTTTTTTTTTTTTTTTTGCAGATATTAAGCTTCATGAGTAAAAATTCTCGACTCCTGGATTTTAGTCAAATTGACCCATGGACTTTGATAAATAACCTACTTGGATTTCTATTCACTCACCACTCCACATGAAGTCCCACATTTTAGATATCTGTCACATTGTCATCGTTTTACTTTAAGAGGCGTTATATTTTAGGTCTTTGCACACCGCCTTCCTTCTCCTGTCAGCATGCAGGCCTGATAACTGAGAAAAGATGATATCGTTCAGAACAGGGAGACACTCTTCCTCAAAAGCTTCATTTTATTGTCATACTTAAAGTTTCTGCTTTGGCAGAAAATCTTAAATTTACTTTGCTGCTTTGAGTAATTCAGAGTCTCCTTGATTACATTTACATGTGGTCAGAAGGCCTCAAATATCTGTGAATCTACTTAAAAGAAGAATTTGTGTACCTTTGCAACCAAAATCAAGTTTAATATGAATGTGAATATTATCTATATAATCACAAGACCCCGTGAAATGGAAAAAAAACTGATTTTGTCTTGTTTCTATATGCAGCTGTTTCTACATTGTGTCAAATTACAGTCAGAAAACATTAGATTTTTTTTTTTTGTTTAACAAGGAATTCTTTGAAAGTCAGCAGCCAATAGAAATGCTCATGTGTCTCCTCTAACTACAGGTGAGCCTGCTGGAGTTATCGATCAAATCTAGATCACCGCCTCTCTACGTTGAAGCATTTTGATTGGAAGTACCCAGTCATGCAGAAAACACTCAGCTCCAACGCAGAATTTCATCTTTAATAAGCTTTTTACCCAAAACATAAAATCACGCTGTTAGGTAACTCTCACATTTATTCTGTCTCTCTCAAAGTAATGATTGTAAATACGTGACACTACATGAACTAAATTCAGTTGAATATTCATATTCAGACACATGTGCTGTGCTTATTTAAAAGACTTTCCTCCCTGATAGATGTCCTTAAAACTCAAAGAAAAACACCATAAATCAACAAAAAAATGTGTGTGAACATAAAGTACTGTGATTGTCCCATATGCCCAGTGCTTATAGGAAGTCATATTTAGGTTTTTTTGTTGTTGTTGTTATAAATGATGCATCATTCAGTATGATAGTGGTGCCTTAACAGCACGATTGATACCCAGTAAGAAAAAATCATTTCTGTGTTGCTTTAATAATTGAAATGGTGTTTTATGAGTCACCTTGGTCAGTTTAATGCTTTTTAACAGATTATAAATGGGATAATTTTCACATCAGGGTTTTTATTCACATTTTTATAGAATTCTTGAAATGTCCATTACAGTTTGAATTGACTTTGCAGTTTCCATATAGTCTGATGCTGAAAAGTGTGGTGTGTGTGCAGGGAGCGTGGGGAGAGAATCTGCTCATGTCGCGGAGACACAGGTGGAAGCTGGACGGCGTGGAGAGGCGAGTGTCTTCCTGTTTTCTGGAGAATCAGACAGAAGCGGCGCGGAGTGTGACGGTGAACGATGGCTGCTTGTTCCCCCTGCAGGGCCAACTCCGTCACGTGGAACCCGCACAAAATGATGTCGGTCCCGCTGCAGTGCTCCGCCCTGCTGGTCAGAGAAGAGGTGGGCTCCCTGATTGTTGTGTTGTCGTTGTTTTGTTCAGCCGGTGCTGTGACGGCTGGGTTTCTGCTTCGCAGGGTCTGATGCAGAACTGCAACCAGATGCACGCCTGCTACCTGTTCCAGCAGGACAAGCACTACGACCTGTCCTACGACACCGGGGACAAGGCACTGCAGTGCGGACGCCACGTGGACATCTTCAAGCTGTGGCTCATGTGGAGAGCCAAGGTGGGGGGGTGAACCATTTGTTTTTTACCTTTTTAGGCAGATTTTTGCCACAATTCCTTCAGTTTAAACCAGAATGTTTCCCATTAAACCGATTTCATCCATTTAATTAGTTTTCTCCTTCGACAGGGAACCATTGGCTTCGAAGCTCAGATTGACAAGTGCTTGGAGCTGTCCGAGTATCTCTACAACAAGATCAAGGACAGAGAAGGATATGAGATGGTCTTTGACGGGAAAGTATGTTCACGTCTCCAGAATATGAATCAGAAAAGCTAATATTGGTCCTCGCCGCTCCTTTCAGCGTCATGGCGGGTGACTTGATTGGCACACAGAGTGCTCGTGCTTTGTGTTGAATGAATGCCACTCTTTTTTTTTTTTTTTTTACCTCTGGCTGGCAGTATAATGTGCTGCTATTATGTCTAATGAATAGCATAACGACGGGTAATTGCTCATATGCATATGAATGGCATAGTGTCTGAAATCACCCCAAGCAGGCTAAACTACAGGACAACACAAACATATGTGGGGATGAAGAGGTTATTAAGATGAAGCTCCCTCATAAAAGAGGAGCTTGGACACCCACAGTCATTGATAATGCAGCCTCTTTAATCGTTCCAGGTTCATTGTTTTCCCACTGAGCCCCCAAAAAGCCCGAGAGCGCCGCAACCCAGAGGGTGGTGAGGAAAAGCCAAGTCCTCCGGGCGGAGGCCCAGGTGCTCGCTTGTCTGTGGCCCCCACTGAGCCGTTACATCAATCTGATGCCGAATGCACTACAGCCCGACCGGCCGGGCTGTATAAATGAGGCTGGTGCGCTTGGCTAGTCAGCCGTCGGTAATGACCGCCTCTCCGCTCGCAGGCGGCCGGCCGGTCGGCTCCGGCGCCAGAAGAACACAGCGGCGAGGTTCAGATATCTAGAGAGCAGCGGAGAGGGAGCTCATCTGATCCTCATGGGTTTTACTGTTGGAGCTGAATCAGCTGTAACTCAGGTTTAGATAGACGCAGCAAAACATTTTTATTCTGCATGATCCATTTTATATGAATTTTATATGAACCCTAACCCTAAACTGTGGCCGTTCCTCCCTCTCATCTCGTGTCGCCCGTTGTCTCCCCCAGCCTCAGCACACCAACGTCTGCTTCTGGTACCTCCCCCCCGGGATCCGCTACATGGAGGACAAAGAGGAGAGGAAGAAACACTTGCACAAGGTGGGCGAGCGGAGATAAGAGGCCCGGCCGCGGTATCTCCCACACACACCTTTCCCCGCCGCTCCTACGTGCCCTTACAAGGCTGCCAGTCATATCCGGCCCGGCCATCACATGTCCCTAATTAGGGACACCTTATACTGAGGATTAAAGAACACTTTCCACGCGAGTGTGGAGCGGTAAACGGTGCAGCTCTCAAAACGGAACGGCGTCTGAAAAGAAGTGTGGCCGTTTCGTTAGCGAACGTGGCGGTCAGTCAGATAATCCGGCGGCAGGGGGAGAAATAATTGACAATCAGGACCAACAGATGGCGAACGTGACCGCCATGTAAAGATGGCTGCCTTCCTCTCTTCTCCCCTTCCCAGAAACATCAGCCATAAATCATTACCACTTTTATCTGGCGATGCAGATGTTTCTGTTTATACTGTAAAGTTTGATTGAAGCAGCGCCGTCATGCTCGCCAACTGGACGACCGCTTGGCCTCCGCTCGCCTTTTTCCATCCACTTGGAGTTGGAGGCTGAGAGATGATGCAGCGCTGCCAAATTAGAACTTTGAAGATAGAAGTCTGATCTTCGTTTCCACATCGTCTTGAAATGACTGTTTCTTACAAAGTGGAATCGTCCAGAGGCTAATTTAGCAGAAATCAGCTGCAAGTCGATTGAGATTGAGGAGGAAAGACCTGATTATGAGAACTGGATATCTGAACACGATGGATGACTAGCAGAGCCTCACTTGCCCCGTTTCTTGCGGAGAAAAAAATTAGTTTTTGACATAATACTTCCAAATGTAGTTATTTTATTTTTTTAAAAGGATATTTTGAAAGTCGAGGGTATTTGAGTCACAGTGAACTTTAAGCTCTAAGCCGTCTGGTCGGCTCACTAAATCCTTTGCATGACGTTACCATGAGTATGATCGTTTCTCAGACAGTGACGCTGAACGAGCCGAGCCGTCTAACAGGCTGCTGGATCCAAACACGAAGGGCGACTTCCTAAACTTCAAATTGAATCTGTCGCTTTCAAATCCGCAGTCCCGTCCGGAATCTGCTGAGCGCAGAATGATCGACTGTCACCTCCTCCTCGCTCTGGGAGATAACCCCTGGACTGCAGCCATCACCGCGCTGCCTTCGCCGCCTGCTGTCAGATTTAGCCGTCAGGCTGGTTTCAGATAATGAACTACACGGCCGAGGATCGGAGCCGTCTGGGGAGAAGCTGATAAAGTAAACAGAAGAGGGACAAACATCCGATCACACAACTTCTGTGAAGCGAGAGAGAAAACAATCGGTTTCATCAGCTGTTCCTGTCAGGTGTTAAAACTCTACACATTGTCGCCTCATTACAGCAGAACCTAAAGAGGCTAAATGTATTTCTGTGTGTAATTCTTCTTGTCAAATGACTGTTCAGCAGCGACACAGTGAGAGCTCTCTCCATTCACCAACCTGACAAAGCTCAAACTGCACTTTGAAAACTCTTATGTGTTCATCAAGGAGGTCTTGTTGTTACATTTGGCTAGTA
Source organism: Salarias fasciatus (assembly GCF_902148845.1). NCBI lineage: Eukaryota > Metazoa > Chordata > Actinopteri > Blenniiformes > Blenniidae > Salarias > Salarias fasciatus. The sequence goes on along the minus strand of NC_043753.1, from coordinate 21,131,929 downwards.
ATCTTGATAACTGTTCCATTTTTGTGAATCGTTGTTTTGTACAAAGGAGCCGCTGAAATTTTTGACTGACTTTGACTGACAATGACACAAATGACAGTTGTTCTTTTCCAAAAAATCACCAACGAAAAACCCTGAACAATGGTGAAGGCATATAATGCAGAAAGGATTCAAACTCGTCACTGAGACAAGAATGACTTGAAGGACATCAATCAAAACAATAAAGGAGAAATCAAAATAAATACGTTTTACAGCAATCACAAATACATTTAAAATGACCACAAAGACATTCAAACCTGAATCAACAGAGAGAGATCCAAAACAGCCACACAAAGACAAAAAACAGTACAAAGAGACTCAAAACCAGAGCAAAAAGACTCAAACCAGCCGTAAAGGGTGTCAAAACAACCACAAAGAATTGTAAATCAAACAAAAAAGACTCAACAACTACAACAGGATTTTTATCAGAGACCAAAAACAGTCACATAGAGACTCAACACCAATACAGAAAGAGTCAAAACAAATGTAAAGAGACTGAAAAGCAACCATAAAAACATTTCTATCAATCAGAGAGACTCAGAACAGCCACACAATTCTCTAGATAACCACACGAAGACAAATGCTCCAAACAGCTGCAACGAGACTCAACAGAGACGAGAATTTCAAGACTTGAATGATAGATTTTCAGTAAGAGCTCGCTGTTCTCTGGCTCTCTGTGGTCAGGTGGCTCCGGTGATAAAGGCCAGGATGATGGAGTACGGGACGACCATGGTCAGCTACCAGCCGCAAGGGGACAAGGTCAACTTCTTCCGCATGGTGATCTCAAATCCCGCCGCCACCTTCGAGGACATCGACTTTCTTATCGAGGAGATCGAGCGACTTGGCCAAGATCTATAAGACTCATCTCAGCAGATCACCAGATCCTCCTGTACTTTTCCTCTTGACGGATGAATTGTTTGTCGTGAATGTACTGGTAAAACTTTTTTTTCTTCTTCTTCTTTTCTCTATTATCTCTCCTCCAAAGTCACATATTTAAGAGTATATTTGAGAAAAAGATCTTACAGAATATATCCATATATTATGTATTGTAGCTTTGCCGTGGACTGACTGGGTCCAAAGCTATGTAAAAGTGCTTCTGTCTGCCTTTCCTATAGTGTAGTCCAGCCCAGAATAGTGTAAGTGATGTAACTTTATATGTACGTTTTTGTGAACTGAAACGCTTGTGCAGTAAGTGGATGAGGAAGTTTATTTTTGGGATCATTTCTCATTTGCCGAGTATGTCGTTAAGTGCCAAACGTGGTTGTGTTTCTCCTGTGACTTCAACATTTTAAACTCCCGGTTTGAAAAACGAAAAAGCACTTCACCTTACCTCAGCTTAATCGACTGCCTTTCGCACCCGCATGCAGTGTTTTCGGCGACGGCTTCGGACGCTCGCCTTCTTACCCGGCGTCGCATCGCGGCGCCAGCACATGTTAGAGACGTGTTCCTGCCAGAAACAAGCCGTGTTATGGATCTACAAGCATGCGAAGACAAACATTTTCCATCAAAATGACGGGAGAGCGAAGTAGCGGTTGTATTCATACATCAGTGCAGCTTTCCAGTTTAATCTCCTGCCTTTGCTACACTCAGTCCCTCTCTCTAGTGTGTTTTAAAATGGTAATGGCTTGTTACACTTTTGTTGTTTAAGCTACGGGAACCATTTTCCCTCCTGGCTGTAAATTTAGCTGTGCTAAATGTTAAAACAACCGTCAGCGCATCACTTATAACCTGTAAGATTCCTATATATCAAACCCAGCTTTACAGCCGATTCTGTCATCTCGCATCCTCTCAAGGTTTCTCGCTGTCGTTTTACTGCTACGGCTGAATTCAGATATTTCCAAAGTGTTTGACTGGCTGCAGAGGACAGCTCAGTGTTAGGACTGTAGTGTTTCTGTTGCTCTCTGCTGGGAAAGCCGCTCACAGCATGTCTGCTGCTCCTGCCGGTCAATGCATGCTCGCACAGCTTCGTGAAACTCGCTAGGCTTTCTTCAGGCTTCCTCATTTCAGCTCCATTTGCATTAGCGTCCCTCTTCCGGCTGGCCCCAACATGAGTCTGGAACTGAACGAGCCTACTTGTGCCTCTCAGACTTTATTCTGTCAAAAATGACCAAACTCTGAGGACAGAAAGAGGCGCTTTGTGGCGAAATCAGTTCGTTTGGTAGGTGACCAGCAGCTGCCTGAAGGTCCTCACCGTCAAAGTCCAGGGTTCACTGCATGCTACGGCTGCTTTTATGATTTCACCTGACTGCCATTTACTTTGGGAATTTGCAATACTTAAAGAACAACTTGGGTTTGTGATGATGTCTTCTACGGTGAGTGCATGTCACTGTATGACTTGTACAAAGCAGTATTAAGTTTTTTTTTGTTTTTTTTTTTGCGGTTGCAGTGGATTTAATGTAAACTTGGAGGTGACAGGGTGCAGTGTAACAAGCCGTGAGTGCTAACATAAAAAATCTAATCTCTCCACAGGGTCCATGAGGGGTTAATTCGCTATGTTTTAAGCTATACTTTAGCTTGCAGTACCCCTTCTGGCCACTACTCAAATTTGATCAATTCCCCAGCATGGCTTTGTGCCGCTGTCGCATTGGGAACAACTTAACCGGGATTGAAAAGTTTGAAATTTTAAATGTAAAACAGCCTCATCCTCTCCGAAATCGGATGAGCGCCCGTCCGTGATGTTGGCGAGAAACGGAGCGAGGCCATAACCCTGTTTTGTTCAGAGAGCGATTGTGTGGGAATTTGACCAGATTTGCAGCTACTGTATACCTGACATCACTTGCACTAACTCTTGGTGGGGAGAGGCAGCGTCCCCCACGGAGCATTGCAACTGAGATTTCCTCTTTATTCATTCACAAGCAATATTTAAGTATGGGTCCAATATTATACATATATCCTGCAAAAATAATATAACAAAAAAAAGACAGTGAATTTAAATGTACAATAGTAAATGATAATCAAGTCTCAAGACCAAATGCACAGTAAATGGCAAAAAATAAAAACAGAAACAAGCTCATTGTAAGCGGGTTGGTGCTGGAGGGTGAACTCTGACTCCACAAGCAGAGGTTCTGTAGCATTTCCATTAGAACAAGTTAGAAAAGCACAATTTGCTCAACATGGTCAGTTAATGTACAATCACTTTTAATCATAGATTGTAAATAGTATTTCAAGATGTCCTAAGTACATATCTTGTGTATACATACATGTATATAAGACATATAGCCAGAGACTATTTGTGAGGTAAAGTTACTCATATTTTCTCTATCTCCAAATAGATTTCCTGTATTTTCATCTTGTTAGTCCAAAAGGCTTTTTCCCCCCTGTGTGTATGTGTGTGTACGTGTGTGTCAGATACTTGACTTTGTGACTCTTCTAGCTATTTCAAAGAAAACGTGTTTCAGGGACTGGCTTTAAAAAGAAAGGACAGGTTTCACCTTGAAATATTCCCGAGTGGAGCTCAGAGGCGCGACGACTCGGCCGTTCGGATTTTAAAATCGAATATGCAAAGCCATTTTGACTCTGAAGCTCTATGTTTTTTGTGCACAAAGTGATACTTGACGGTATGTGCCAACGTGTACCTTAGTGTGTTTTAACTGTGTTGCCTTAGTATAAATTTTCCGTATTGTCTCGTTTTCCTCCGACGGGGAGGTCGTGCACTTTAGAGTAAACACATGACCTGATAATGTGCGTCCAATGGCTGTCCATAAGTTGGTGTTTTAAAAAAACAAACAAAAAAAAGAAAATGTAACTTAAGCTCTTTGGTCTGAATGTGTCTTTAAATGAAGGGTCTGTTGGAAAACTAAAGCATTTAATATTTTTTCTGCAGTTTGTAGATATTGTAAAGCTTCTTGTTTTACCAAACTTCGACGGCCGCATTTCCTCCCCAAACGAAATTGGCGTTCGCACTGTGACACAGACAACATCGGATTTATTACAGCGACAAAGGAATCTCACTGTGGTAGTCTCGGAAAGCCAGACACTTTGTTTCTCTCGCTGCTGCTGCTAGACTTGCTTCCTTTTGCACGTGCATGCGATGCCTTGCCTATCCAGCTTGTTTGATATACTGTCTCCTATATATCTATTTCTATATCTATAAATATGCATTATATATATATATATATACACACATATACAGTACGTGTAGCTCCTGTAATTAGCTTTAGTGTCCAATGTATAGCTTAGCCTGTAGATTAGTGCACTGTCGCTCTAGCCTTTACTCGTGATCTCCGTGTCTTGGGCTTCCTGTAAAGTTTCTTTGTGCTGCCAGCATGCTAACCTCGCCTCGCAAACTGTAATCCTCTCCGCGCTTGATCTGACTTTCTCTATCCTCCGTCTTTTCTGCTTGAAGACTGTCGCCGCTCTGAACGTAGAGTATTATATCTATATGTGTAGTCCCTCAGCATGTCTCTGAACGCTCCTCTCTGCTCTGCGCCTGTATGACCTTTTCTCTCTTTCTCTTCCGCTTCGCCCTCTGGTAGCAGTGACATTGTATCCTCGCGCTTTCCTCCTTCTAGGCTACCCGCTGTCGTTCTGTTTGTGTGTCTGAGACGGTATGTTGACTCGTGTCATGGTGCCAAAGCATCGCTGTTTCCCGCGACTCCGTGGGACGTTTGATAAGAAACCAACACTGACCCAGAAGTTCATTGGTTGAAATAAATATTGTTTGTTTATGCAAACATTTAAAGCCCCCCAGGTACTCAGAGAAGAGTTCATTTTTGCTTAATATGGTGCAGTTTTGAAGCATATATTCTGCAAACTGCTGTGCTAGCCTCTCAAACATTCATTTGTCCTGGATTATGTGTTACTCTTGGGAAAATAGAAATAAATAAATATTGTCAAAACAATGATTATGTGAACTCTTCTTTTCTGTTCTGTCTGTGCGCCACCGATCCGTCACCTGCGTCTCATGTAGGTCAAGAAGTATGTGAGCAGAAAAAGTCTAAATTGTTACGTAAAACTGGTGGAAATAGTTCTTGAACAGCAGAACAGTATGAAAAGTGGTACTTTACACCACTTCAAGGTAAAGATGGCTCAGCTCTGCCAGTACACAACTGTTATGATTATGTAACAATTTCAAACTTCAAAGATCGTCATTTCATTATCCCTGGTTACATAAAGCCAATCACAGGGATTTTTTTTAAAAAAATAGTAATGTATACATTCTATATCTATCAACATATAAAATGAATAAAATTGTGCACAATCCAAAATTGACATGATGTATGCACAAATATAGTTATCAATTATTATCAGTCATGTGCATAAGGGGAAACACAGTAATCAGTCCTAACATTATTACCTCTTATTTCGTTTTTCATCTCATCTGTGTGTCCAGTGCTTGAAGCCTGCAGCTCCCTCCTCTCTCTGCTCCTGTCTCTCACAGGGCCGTCTGGTAGCTTTCCTGCTCCTCTCTAGGTGGCAGTGCTACCTCACAGTTCGGTTGGCACTGAAGCGTTCTCCCCTCTCCTCATGCACAGCCAATTCTGGGAAATAAAAGGTTTTTTTTCTTCGTCTCACTCTGTTGTTATTTTTTTACTTCCCTCTCAAATCTTTTGTGATTAAAACACTTTCAATCAAGTGAAATGTAATGATTTTTTTTTTTTTTTAATCTAAAGGATGTCCCAAATGATGCTGATCTCTGCCTCATCTGCACTAAAACAATGGAGAGAACAATGGATTGTGGGACTGAACCACAGCTCCCATAACGCCCCGTTTGTTGATGTGTGTGACATGAAGGCCCGATAAGAAAGCAAGACGTGGTTTAGAGGAAACATCTGGGGAGCACACGATCAGCTGGCTCTGACTGCAGAGAGGAAACAAATGCTTTAACATTTCAGATATTTAACAAAACTGTCGCCACACAGCAGTCTGAGCATGTTCGGATGCAGGAGGGGTCACGGTAGTTCAATCCAGCCATCACTCAGCCTCTGACACCTGGTCAGTCCACAACATGCAGATGAGCACACATACGGGGGAAACTGAATTTTCTGCTTCACCTCGCTGTGGAAACCCTCTGCAGACACCATTTCGCGTGTATCTGGTTGACAACGCACCAGATTTTCTTCCTGTACGCTTTGCTGTTCCTGGTTGTGGCCACCAAGTTACAGCAGTCATTGTGTTACCTCTGCCACAGAGAAATAGATACGCTCACATCTGGTATATATTTTGTTTATATGTCTTGAAATTCTGTCTCAGCCTCCAAATGGGTGAGATCGAGATACGCTGTTGTTCGGTGGGATATTCTAACAAAAACATCGAAGAAACAGACAAAACATCGTCGATGGAGCAGAAAAACTTCCAGATTTTCTCAATCCAGACACACTGTGTGCCAAACCCACTTCTGCAGTTTAAAATCAGTAAGATGCCAGAATCCTAAATGCATCAACATAACTGTGAATTTCTGCAATTATACTTAATGTTCATGATCACTAAAAGCTGACTGAGTTGTTTGTAATGTTTGCATATTGCTCCATTCAGAGATGGTTCATCATGATCATATGTGTCCCTGCGTGCATTTTCGTAGATCAAAATACATTTTATTGGTCATTGTTCTTTATTTTGAACAAAAGCAGCATATAAATGTTCACATTGCATCTGGATGTGAGCGTCAGGGAGCATGAACGATGGCGCCAAATGAGCGAAGAAGGCTTTGACCGTTTGTTCATCATCAATAGGCAGACATTGACATGCAAACACTCAGCGTGGCAAAAACATGGAGATAATTCAAAAGCAAGAGAGGGTCAAAACCAGACCTTACCAGAAACATTACCAAATGTTGTGGGCCACCACGGGCAAAATATACTGAAAATATGAATATTAACAGAGTGAACACAGATATTATTTGAGCATTAGAACAAAATCAGGTTTGAATATTTTAAAGTTCTTTAAAATCTTGCAGGCCTGTTAAAGCAGGTCAGTGTGGTGTCACAGTAAGCGCCAGACCATCTCAGGCCACGCTTTCTGCAGGCTTCTGGAAAGAAAAACAACTTTACAGAGATGAAGCTCATGAGGTGTTTGTCAGGAAATATTTTGCATGCAAATAAAATTGTAAATTTTTTTGAAAATACCCACAAGAAAAACAAAAACTGTCGGATGATTTAAAATAATAGGTTCAGCTCATGCAGAACTGAAATCCTCCATGGTGAGATTGGAACGATCCCTTGTGTTTCCTGCACAGCCACACGGATAAAAAAAAATGGCTCGTCGGCTCATTTTCCATTAATTATCATCAAGGAATTATCAATGTGTGCTCTTGACATCCCTCTTTGGATTCATGTGTCATGAGGCTTCCAGATTAATTTCAATCAACCTGGACGTGCTGCCTCTGCGGACTCCTCTCCGCCGTCACCTCAAGACAGCCGCTTCAATCTTCCACAGTCCAAATATTTCCATCGCTGCTTTTACAGATTAGAAATGACCCCCAAGAACAGTGACGGATCGACCAAGAGGTCTGGCATGTCTCATGGATTTACCCTGCGGGGTTTCCTGCTCTCCATGATCAGACTTCTTCCTATAGACCCTGCTCTCCGCAGCGTCACGTGAACGATCTGCTCCGTGTCTGGAAAGCCTCAACGCGCTAATCCTAGAAAGAAGGGAAGGAGTTCAAATGGACAAGCTGCAGATAGAAGAATGTAGCAAACATGTCATGAAGTTTAAGACGTGAAGCTGTTCCTCTCTCAACCTTGGCAGTGATTTACAAGCCAACCGGCAGATGGTAAAATCAGAGTGGGTGGCTCTGAGAGAGGCTTACTGAAGCATCTACAGAGAGGCCAAAGGATTCTCCGGCTCCTAGAAGTGACTGAGGGCTTTCCTGAAAATAGGCCGTGTGTGTGTGTATTGTGTGTGTATACACACTGACTAAGCCAAGCCAGATGTTGGCGTCTTTGGACCTGGTGGCTTTCACCTCTTCTGAGTTGCCTGAACTCCGCCGCCGCCCCGGTGTCAGCCCAGGAGCCGGGAGGTCATCTGTTAGTGTTTGGTTTCACTCAAACGCTGTTCGGTCAACACATGAAAGCCTCGTCACCCTCAGCGGCGAGGCCACATGCTTGGCTGACAGCAGGAGAAATCAAGCGCGTGTGTGTTTTCTCATCAGCGTGGAGTGATATTTATCACTGCACAACTGATTTTACCTGCTGATTTCAACAAGCAGATCACTCACAATCCCAGAATGATCTCATATCCACTGACTCAGCATCACACAGTTTGATGTGACCTCATAGAAAAGGTGGCTGTGGTTGGAGTGTGTGCAGCTCTCGGGTCAAGAGGTCACCTCGCTTCGTTCAGGTTTAAGGCTCCTACACAGACTGCGCAATCTTTTCGTAAATGTTTATCACTTGCTATAAAGAGTGACGGGGATTTCATGATCTGGAATATAAGTTTGACTTCTCAATGCCAACCTTCAACAAATGAAAGTTAGAACATCATGCAGGTACGCCAGCAACATCTTCTGGGGATAAACAAATTGAGCTAACCAAGAACTGAGCCGTAGTTCTCGTTTCACTGTATGAGTTTATTTTATACTTTTATTGTCCTTGCCTAATGAGTCTGTGAAACAGATGTTGGTTGGAGTCCAAACACACATTTCTGGTAATGGCACTTAAATAGAGAGGCTTGAGAGCTAGATTTTATTGACATTTTCACTGAATGTGCATTGCTTTCCCCGACAGTTGAAGCTAATTTCTGAAGCCAGCTGTGTTGTCGTCGCAGCCGAGTGAAGCTCCATATGCATCAATTCGGTTTAGAAAAGGCAAAAATTGAAAGAAAAAAATTGGATATGCAAGGAGAAGTTTCAGTATAGAAGTCGATGGAGATTGTGGACATCGAGTTTACCTGATGTGAATATGCAAGCTATCATTTGGGTTTACAGCGTGTGTTATATTTGTTGTGCTGCATTACTCTGTTATGTGAGCATAACTCATTGCAGAAATTAGCTGTTACAAACACTTATGCTGTTAGTTGTTGTCAGTGAGTCAGTAGGAATTTATCTCTTTAACAAGCAGTCCTGGACTGATGTTTCCACACTTGGACTGCGGAGGAGGAAAAAACCAGGCTGAAAGTGGTGAATTACAGTAACGGAGCCGCGCCTCATATTATGGTCAATAACAGTAATGGCACACCGTAGAGCTGGAAAAGGTCATTAGTTAGATTACTCATTACTAAAATAGCAACCCGTTACTGACGCCATGTGTTTTAACACCGATACTCTCATCACTGGTCTTGACAATAAAGCTCAATTTGACCTGGATATGCAAATGAGTATCTATGCAAATTAGACGACGATTTCCTGACTGAGGAGTTGGCAACAATGTATCAGTTTGAAATGATGTCATCATCTAATTTGACCTAAATATGCAATAAGATTCTATGTAAAACAAATGATGATTTCCTGACTGAGTTGGCAACAATGTATCAATTTTAAATGTATTTAGGCGCTAAAGACATGAAATACACGAAGCCCATTATGTCATATAGTTTAAATCTGGAACGTTCTTACGATCACATCGACTCCTCACCACTGGCTTTGCTCAGCGTTATGAACGCTGAAGCCTCCCTGAACAGGATCGACTCCGAGTACACTGACACTCCTGTCTTGTTTTCTGGGTGAGTGTCGAGTTCACTCCTTCAGTGAGAGTCAGTCGCACTCATTAACTTCTCCGACCTACACAACACACACACACACACTCTCTCTCTCTCCTCTGTCTCTCTCTCTCTCTCTCTCTGCTGGACTTATTGTGGTATATGCAGAGTCATTTTGTATGGATGCATACAGTGAGAATAGTTATCTGTAAGCGCCTGCTGGAGAAAGCTTAACCTCGCGGACCACTGGGAGTTGATATGAGCGAGAGAGCATCACTCCGCCGTTTAAATATACACCAGAGGGGCTCGCACGCTCACATCCACCAACGTATTATTCTCATCAGCGCTTTAAATGGCCTCCTCACCAAGACAGAACGACAGACCGCTCTCTCTATTACATATACATGTATCTCGTACACACACACACCAGTATTTATTCCACACCCAGGCTGACTTATCCCCGCGCTCTGGAGTTTCAGTTGCCCTTGACGCAGAAATGATTAAGGTCATCTAAGAACAAGAAAATTAAATGCTGCATTCCTGGTGATCAGGGAATTTACCAGCCACTGGAGGAAACTATGCAGGGTCCCTGCCAAGTCTGTAAAGGAAGATAGAGATGTCCAGCTTGATTATTTTCATTTTCAATGCCAATGCAGGTTTCCTCTGGCCAACATTTCCAATGAAAACGATTCTATGCAAATGCTCTGCTCGGCAGAGGGCCTACTTTCTGACTTTTTCTCTCTTTTTTCATACAAACTTAGGAATTCAATGACTTGGCGGTGAACTTTCCTGTCTGTTTGTCGGACCGAGAAAGTTTTCATAGGCTGTTCGATATGAATCTCACTCTGTGTTTGTGGCTACTGACCTGCCAGCTCATTCCCTCATGCACCAGTACCCTCTCTAATGAGCAGAGGAACACCGGCACAGATGGACCACAGAGGGGAGGAGATTGCGCAGTCAGTGGCGTGCGAAGGAGGGGGTGATGGAGAATTTCTGATGAAGCGAGCGACAGCCGCCTATATGTTAGTGCAGTGGATCCGTCCTTGTGTGCAGGCTCATCTGAGCCAGCCACATTGTGGGACTTTTCACCAGATTTACCAGATGCACTGCAAGCAGAGCTGATGCCAGAATTTGATTTTAAGACCGCTGATGTGAGACAAGGAGAGCACAGCTTAGCCTCACTAACTTCACTCGCAGTTTCTCTTTCACAATACAAATGTCTCCCGCCGCTGTTTAATAATTTCACTGTCACTGCGAGCCAATCAGCTGTTAAATAGTTTCAGATTGTTAACAGCTCCCAGAAGGAAAATCCTCCTAATCTACCACTGTCAGGTCACTTCTCACCTGCTGGACCTTCTGCCGAACGGGTCAGCACGTTCAACAACTGAGACTCTCAGGTTCAGGTCAAACGGTGGAGTAGTGCTTGACTCTCTTGTCTTACAGGGATTCTGTATTTAAGGTACAGCATGGTGTTTCTGAAAATGTTGGAGGATTAAAAAATTTCGTTCATGTCAATGACATGCTTGACTTTTGTTCAGCTGATGACAGCTCGGCAAAGTCCCTGTTCACAAAACACCAACACTTTCTCAGTTTCCAACAGAATCTGAAGGTTTCTGGGCTCAAACATCATCTGGACCTCATAACAAAGCCACAAAATGACCACTTAAACTCAGGATGTCTTCATTCGAGTGCTAATCACATCATTCAGCGCCTTATTATCCACTTAATCTCATCTGAAGAGTCGCCGAACAAGACTTGAATCATGTCAGCAAAACAGAGACGTCTGAATTCAGACACCAGCAGACTTGTGAGCAGTGCAGCACCGGCCTGAGTGGTTTCACATCAGACCTTTCAGTGGATTTATTCTCCACCATTTAGACAATTTTAGGGAGGGAAGCCAACAGTCTCCACAACAATGATAGAAACGGCCTTCAAACCCATAACCCAGCGGAGGTTTTCATCATCGAAATCTGACCACATGGTCTAAACATTTCCCCGCGGACAACAGCGCTCGGCCCTGACGGGAACATCGGCTTGTGATTAAAGCGAGCCCGTCTCCGGCTTTGTCCTTTTTAAGTCAACATGGGAGCAGACTGGGGCCAGACTGGGGTGAGGAGGGTGTCCACCTCAACCACCAATCTCTGCGACTGATAAGTGAATTGAAATGACACCACGTGTCACGGCCCAGAGACGCCGCTGCACATTCGGAGTATTGAGTTTGTTTTTTTTTATTTTCTCCACAT